>NW_011888976.1:2521624-2569360 GCF_000151845.1 Pteropus vampyrus | reverse complement strand
CACTGCAGTGTCAGTTTACACGCTAATGCTTTCTCTGTGGCTCCTGTACAAGTTTCCAATAGTAGCAAGGTCAGCTGCTGCCCAGCTTGGGCCTGAATGCACCACCCCAGGGCAGGGGCAGCTTCCTATCAACATGCGGTGGGCACTCTGTGTACTGGATGGGGCAGGAGCTCAGGGAGTCAAGGGCCATCAGGCCAGTACAGACCCCTGCAATCTCCTCAAAAGATATTGCAGCTTGTGCAGGCAGCAGTGGTCTGCTCACAACTGTTTTCCCTGAAAAGCACTCACTGCGCTAGCCAAAGTCTGTTGCCTATGCAGACTGCATTACCCCAGAGCCAAGGAGAGCATGGGAGGCTGCCTGTCAATGGGCTGCAGGCACTTTGTGGCTTGGGTGAAGCGGGATCTCAGGGAGACAAGGGCAGTCAGGCCAATACAGCCTCAGTTTTGCTGGAACTTCTGTGCCTGGGCATTCCCGCTGTAGTCATAGATCATAGCGAACCAACTGACGTCTGGGGCAGTCCCAAAGACCCCTGCGCTCCCCTGACGCACTATCGCAACTCTTGCAGGCAGCAGAGGTCTGCTTGCTACTGATTTCCATGCAGTGCCCACCCTGTACTAGCCAAAGATTGTTTGGATTGGAAGATGGGGGATAGGGAGTGAGAGGAAGGGTAGGGTTGTGGTAGTTCACTGTCAAAGAGACAATGGCAGTCAAATCAATACAGCCTCAGTCTTGCTACAACTTTGGTAACCATTCGCAGGTTCCTGCAGAAGTTCCAGATTATAGCAAGACCAGTCACTGTCTGAGACTGGCCCAGAGATCCCCGAGATCTGCCCAAGTTCATGTTGGCAGCAATGATCTGCTTGACCCTATCTCAGAAATGTGGCTCACTGCTCTGGCCACCCCCTGGGAATGCTTGGCCCTGAATTGGCACAGGGCATGGCAGCTATTTAGCAACAACAGCCTCTGGCGATCTGCAGGTTGGGTGGGGTGGGATGATCCCCTCAGCCAGTGCTTCCTAATGCCTGTGGGAGGGGTCTGCACAGTTGAGCTGGCAGGATCTGTAGATTGCCTGGTAGTGGGACTGGACTACAGCAAAATGGTGGCTGCCCTTCCAGCCCTCGTTCTGGCTCCAGGAAATGCAGTCTTTCTCAGTATGAATCCTGCGTGAGCCTCTGACCCACCGCCAGTGTCCCAGGTGAGTTTCCGCAGGTCAGAAAGCCTGCATGTGTGTCCTTCAAAGAGGCGTCTAGGGTTTCAGTCTCCTTCTGTCTCACCCAGATGGCCAGATGCCCTCTGGTTTTTACATTCAGAGTTACTGGAATCTCCTCTTCCCTGGGTTGGGGAGCCCCCAAATGAGACCAGGACCCTCCTCTCCAGGAGAGTCTCTGCAGTTTCATTCTCCCTCCCAGTGATCCTCCACTACCCGCGGGTGCGGGTCCACCTCCATTCGCAACTTTGTCCCTCCTACTGGCTTTGATGTGGCTCCTTTATATTATCAGACGTAGGTGTTACAATCAGCTGGACTTCAGGTGATTCTCCATGTTGATTATTTTATAATTTGGTTGTAATTTCAATGCGGACCTGGGAGAAGACAAACCCTGCTTTTACGAAGTCTACCATCTTCCTTCCCAATCTCGATCTTCTTTTAGTTCAGTAAAGAAGGAACAAGGAGTAACCATACATCCAGAGGGAGGACTCCCATACCAGGTACCATGTTTGTTGACAGAATCATCATGACAATCCAATAATTTTATGACAATGATCCTTATTTTACAGACAAGGAAACTATCACATTTCTACTAGATTGAAAAGTAGGACATGAACCCAGATCTGTTAGATTCTAAATACTGTGCTTCCTTGTTTAAACCATAGTCACCTAGCCACTACTTTAACATTTATTTTTTAATATTTAATGTGGGTTGGTACGACATGATCAAGAATAGCTCTTCTATAAGCATTCAATCCAGACTGGTCTGACTACCTACACTTAACATGTCCCTTTGCCCCCGTCCAGTAGCTACAATCTTGGTAAAGATCAAACAGGTATAAGACAGTGCACAGTAAATTGTTCATTAATAAGACAATCAAGGTATCTGTTTTCCTGATAAATATACTGATTTTATACCTATATATATAAATGAAATCAGTATTGAGCTAATATTTGAATGCTGGGTACCTTTGCAGATGTAGTGAAAAAGCTGAACAAGCCTCAAGCCCCCATGGAACTTATGTATATTAGAGGACAAAGTTAATAAATAAGTCAGCAAATGCTCATAAAACATAGTAACTTCAGCCAGTGATAAGTACAAAACCAATGAAGAAAATAAATCAGATCAGGGAATAGAGAGTGATGGGAGCTGGAACAGAGTCATGTCAGATGGGATGTTCAAGAAGACTTCTTGAAGGAGGTGACATCTGAGCAGAGACATGGATATTATGAAGAACCAACTGGTAAGAACTGCAATGCAAAGGCCCTGAGGTAAAAAAGAGGTAGGAGAGTTCAGAACAGCAAGAAGACTTCATAAAAACAGGCCAACCGATAGCATCACATTACCTGGTAACAAAGCTCTTAATCTCCAAAGAGATGTGGTTAATATTTCTGCAAAAGCAGAGGCTGTCACCTATTCTTTTGTTATTTATTCATTCTTTCATTTAACAGATAATTGTTGAGTGCTGTCTAATTAGATGATTTAGAGTTATGTTCCCTACCATAGGACTCCTAACACAGGGGTCAATTTGCCAGCAGCATATTAGAACAGAAAGCACAGAGACAGAAGAAAAGCAAAACCTGATGCCTGGATACCCAAACAGAACTTTTCCCTGAAATCCAGAACTCCAAAATGAACTCAGTATCAGACTGGGCAACCCACCAGGGTCAAACTGATCAAGTGGTATTTGGTCTCAGACACTCTGAGTGGGATGCAGGAATACATTCTTGAACCTCAGAGAAGCTGGGATTCTATTTTTAGGGGCTCTCCAAGGTTTCAGTCAAGGTTGAGAGAGGGGAAAAGAACCTACAGCAATAAAACATTTGATGATGCAGAAAACTGAGAGGCTCCCTATACTCTAGAGTCATATCATATATGACAGCATACGCAGGCCTGAAAGAAACTGGAATTCCCCAATTAGCTGAGCAACATAAAGTAATTCCTTTGAAGGTACCAAGCTTCAGAGCTCTAATCCCTGAAATGATAATAATGCTTCCCCAGTCATACTCATTTGTTTGACAGATATTCATTGAGTATTGGGCACCCACCAAGTACTGGGACACAGCAGTGAACAACACAGGTCCTGTCTTTAAGGAACTTCAAGTCTAAGGGGAGAAGACCCAGAAATAAACATGGAATTACAATATGGTATGATATCGTGAACAAGCTGATAGAGCTAACATGGACCCTAGGAAAGAGTATCTACCTCATTCTATAGGGTCAAGGAAGAGATACTGTAGAAACGGACAACTAAGCTGACACCTGAGGGACAAACAGGAGTTGCAAGGTGGGTAATGAGGTGTCAGGAGAGGAGAATGTTCCAGTATGAAGGAGGAAAACGTGCAAAACGTCAGAGGCAAAAAAGAACTATTTGTTCTGAGGCCTAGAAGTAGTTCCAAATGGCTAGAAGAGAGCGTGAAAGGGGGCAGTGGTACAGATAAGACCCAGATTATAAAGGGTGCTGTGAGAATGCAGAACATTCTTGCGGGCAATGGAAGCCTTTAAAGTCTGGAGCATGAGGATGGCATGACTCAACTTATGTTTAAAAAAGATGGTGCTGGCTGCTGTGGGTAAATATATGGGAGGGGCAGAGTGAAAGAAGGAAGGGCAGGTAGCCCCCACACCCATGCAGGCAAGATTATTGTAGAGGGGTATACTTGACAGTGACTGGGCAACTTCAACAGGTGAATGGACAAACAATTGCAATTCATCCACGCAATATAATCCTACTTGGCAATAAAACAGAACAGACTACTGATACCCACAACCTCATGAATGAACCTCAAATACATTTTGCCGTGAAAGAAGCCAGACTCAAAGACTACATATGTCTGAGATCACTTATATAATATTCTGCAAAAGGAAAAATAGGACAAAACAACAGACCTGTGGTTGTCAGAAGATAAGGCTCACTGCAGAGGGGTATCAGGGAATTTTGCAGGATGATGAAACTATTGTATATCTTGAGCGCAGTGGTAGTCACATTACTGTATGCATTTTTTTTTCACTTTAAAAATTTTTAAGAATATTTTTAAAAGAATTTTTAGGTTCACAGCAAAATTAAAAAGAAGGTATAGAGATTTCCCATATACCCTCTGCCCCCACACGTGCATAGCCTTCCCCATTATCAACACCACCACTCATCAGAATGGTACATTTAAATATACGTTGACACATCATAATCACCTAAAGTCCATACTTAACAGTTCACTCTTGGTGTTGTACATTCTATGGGTTTGGACAAATGTGTAATGACATAAATCCACCATTATAGTCCCATACAGAATATTTTCCCTGCCCTAAAAATCTTCTGTGCTCTACCTACCCCAACACAACCCTTGGCAACCACTGATCTTTTTACTCTCTCCATATTTTTATCGTATGCATTTTTTTTAAAAGCACAGTTGTGTACCAAAGAGGATGTACTTTACTGTATATAAGTCATATCTCATATTTGTAAAGTGACTGGACTGGTAAAAATAATTTTTTTAATTCGTCTAAGGGTTTACCACTAAGACTCAAGAGAGAGACACAGCCTATGACCTTCAGGAGCTATCCCTATACCAATCCCACAGCCTGGAACACTCTCCGGTTGGGTTGGGATTTGCAGAGAACTTGAGTAGACTGTTGTTGGATTGTTGAGGCTCCCTTGCCAGCTTCACGAGCAAAAAGAGGTGGGAAAGTGTTGGGGTCAAGTATGAGATCTCTACATGCATATAAGACTTTCCACCAAACAGGTCCTGCTTAACTTCCCAACCTCCTCTCAATCCTACCCCTTGACTCCAATTATACTGAAGTCCTTGAAATGCTAAGCTCCCCAAACTCCACCCTTTGACTTGGCAAATACCTTATCTTCTTTCCTCCTTCCTCTGAAATGCCATAGATCTCCCAGAGACCTTCTTGTCCCTGACAAAGGAGTGTGCCCCCTTCCCCCATTCAACTTCTGCCCTCCACGCTCTCAGCACCTGCACTTCATGATACTCCCTGCAACTATAGTCAGGTCATTAATTCCATAATCATAATTGTAGCTTGACTTTTGTTTATCGACTGTCATTTTACACTGAGGCTCCAAGAGGGTAGGGACTACACTTCTCTCATCCTCTGCTATTTTCCCAGCCCCTAGCACACAGTAGGCCCTCAATACAAATGTGTTAAATGAATTTCAATAAGTTATTCATTAAAAGTATTAGGTCTGATCCTAAACAGATACTTCTCCAAAGAGGAACTACGGATGGGTAATAGACATATGAAAAGATGTTCAAGGTGGCTAATCATCAGAGAAATGCAAATTAAAACCACAATGAGATATCACCTCATACCTGTCCGAATGGCTATCATCAATAAATCAGAAAACAAGTGTTGGCAAGGATGCGGACAAAAGGGAACCCTCATACATTATTGGTACGATTGCAAATTGGTACAGCCACTATGGAAAACAGTATAGAGGTTTCTCAAAAATTAAAAATGGATATACCTTTTGATCCAGCAATTGCACTTCTGGGTATTTATCCAAAGAAAACCAAAACAGTAATTCATAAAGATCTATACACCCCAGTATTCATAGCAGCACAATTTACAATAGCCAAGATATGGAAGCAACCTAAAGGCTTCGACAGATGATTGGATAAAGAAATTATGGTTCTAATATACAATGGAATATTACTCAGCCATTAAAAAAATGAAATCCTACCATTAGCAGCGACACTGATGGACCTAGAGGTTATTATGCTGAGTGAAATAA
This sequence comes from Pteropus vampyrus, assembly GCF_000151845.1. NCBI lineage: Eukaryota > Metazoa > Chordata > Mammalia > Chiroptera > Pteropodidae > Pteropus > Pteropus vampyrus. The sequence continues at coordinate 2,563,410 of NW_011888976.1, read as the reverse complement.
GTCGGACAGAGAAAGATAAATACCATATGATTTCACTTATATGCAGAATCTAAGAAACAAAAAGAATAAACTGATTGAAAATAGGCTCACAAATACAGTGGACGATTTGGTGACAGACAGAGGGGAGGGGGTTAAGAGGCAGGGAGAATGAGGTGAAGGGTTAAAGAAGTACAAATTAGTAGTTGATAGTTGGTCACGGGGATGGGGAGCACGGCAGAGGGAATGCAGTTAGCATTAATACGATGGCTAGGTGGAGGACCAGAGGAGGGAGGGAGCAGTTGAGGGAATTGTTCTATGAACTATATAGATGTCTAACCAATGTACTGTATACTTAAACCTAACTTACATAAATAAATTTTTTAAAAATACAGACAAAACATATTAGGTCTGCAGAAGATGCTCTGGAACATTTTCATGATTCTTCCAAATTAGTAGTTATTCGGGAAAGCAATGAGAAACTTATAAGTGAGAAACTCTTATAAGGCTTTCACAGAGAGAAGAAAGCTCCTTCCGCACTCATTTCCCTGATGCATACAGCTGAAGTACTCAAGATAAAACACATGCAGCCAGGACCTATATAGAGTTCGGAATGAGATGCTTCCCTAGGCTTTACGCTTAATGAGAACTTTGATCTGCTTGTTCTGGAATAAATACAATTTGTAATTCATAGATTCAATTAGAGACCAGGAATAATTTTCCAAAGCCCTCTTGGAACTCAGATAAGTGCTAGAATGAAAACATTAACCAACAGATTAAGGTGGTTTCAACGGTTCCATTATAAACCTCTATTTTCAGGGACTTAGATGACAAGCCGGCAGCAAAACTTAATTCTAAACTGAAACTTGACAAATAATTATGGACTGTCTTCATAGATATTTGGGAGAGAGAGGATAAGGAAAGAGGCAGGGAAGGAAAGACAGACAGACTGACCAACCGACAGTCTGACCTACCAACTATTGGCCATTTGTAAGTAAATGAATTGCCAGAAAAGAGAAACTGAAAAGCACTTTTCAGTGTTTCTTTTAAATCATCCTTGTAGAGAGAAAATATTGTTTTCGACATTAATCTTGAGAATCATTGATCAGAGATGAACCATTGCACAAACACGGGAAACGTTTTCATGGGAAAGTTGACTCAGGCAAAATAGGATAACTTCCATCAACACAGTCCACTGGGTAGCCATTAAAAAAAACCCACAAATTTAACCTGGTAACATTTATTTTTCAGAGTTAGTGTCCCAAGATATAGGAAACAGCAACTCCTGCTGTTCTTTAGAGACAATAAATTGAGCATAAACTGTGCTCTCTTAGGTCCCTTATAAGGCTAGAGAAAAAACCAGACTGAGAAATGTCAGCAGTACACACGCTGTCCATTTTGCTTAAAAGAAACAATAAATAACAGTCACACAATTCTAGTAATGTGCCCTTGGCCCAGACTGTAAAATCCCAGCACATCTCCAGACAAGTTCAAAGGCAGCACCATCATGCATGCCCTATAGATAGTTTAACAATCATTACACACTTTGCTCTGTGCAGAATTACAGGTTGCTTTCGGCAAGAAAAAGAAAAGGAACTTGAAATGATGCGGCCACATGGATTCTGTTCTGGATTCTGTTCTCAATCCACTTCAGGCTTTAAATTAGAGACATTAAATAGAGAGCCAGTATTATGGGAAAAGGCAGTACAGTAAAGTGCGAGGTCGGCAAACTCTGGACTACAATCTAGTTTGCAGCCCACCACCTGTTTCTGTAAACAAAATTTACTGAAACCCAACCATGTCCATTTGTGCAAATAATGTCTATACTTGATTTAGTCCTACAAATGGCAGAATTGAGTAGTTGCAATAGAGGTCATCTGGCCCTTTAAGAAGATATTTGATGACCTCTGGTGCAGTAGTTATGAGATTAGATCTCTGTATGACCTTAGGCTAGCTAATCTCTTTGAGCCTCAGGTTCATCAACTGTAAAATGGGATATAAAAATACTAATACCTATCCCTCAGGGTAATTATGGTGGCTACAGAAGTTAATGCATCTGTGAAAAGCTGGGGGAAATAGAATTTTAAGAGCTGGCACCTGGAATAAAATTGCCCTTGTTTAGGGAAATATAAAATATGACATAATCTTTTTCATGTGGGAAAGATGAGGGGCTGGAGGTGTGGTCTCTAGGGAGGCAGAGGAGCATATAGTGACCTAAAATCCACTATATTCAGGTGTGGTAGGGTTAAGGTGTGAAGGAAAGTAGACAGGTGGACTTTGGAGAGAAGTGGGCAAGAGACAGGGCTGAGCAACTTGGCAAGCTGCCGAAATGAGCAGACAAAGGTAACCAATGAGGAACTCCACATGATGAGGCAGCACAAGCCTTGGGAAGAATCGGGGAATCCTGATGCTCCATTTTCTCAAGCTGCACTATTGGGACTTGCTCTCCCACCTCAAAGCTTCAGGAAAAGCTACTCATTCCCACTCCAACATGCCTTGTGTGAGTGGTAAGCGTGGAAGTTAAGGGAATGGGGCTGTGTTCATGACTGGGTAAATAGGACAATGATATCTACTAAGGGAAGGAGGTGTAGAAAAGCTCAACAGTACAACAGAGATGGAAATTCACAACTAAAGGGCATCCTGAGATCAGGAGGCCCTGAGGGATGGTAAGGACCTCTGGGGAGGGATGGACTTCTTATTGGATGTGGAACAGGAAAATCAAGCTTACTCATCTCAAAGGACAGGGTGACCTCAGCTGGTACCTGAGCTATACACATCAGGAACACTGCATAGCTGATTCATGAAATGTTTTCCTGATCTTTCATGTACTTGCCATTATTAATTGTTGTTGTTGCTGTTATTTGCTGGGAGTCAGAAAACTTGATTCCATTGCTTTTCTATCTCATGATCTCAATACAGCCATTTAACTACTTCTGGACCTCAGCTTCCTCATCTATAAAAATGGGAAACATAATAGTTGCCCTGATAACCCCATAGGTTTATGGAAAGAATCAAATGGAACATATCCCCTATGAAAATTGTAAAGCCCCATCCCAATGTAATGTGGCATCATTAAAAGCAGTTGACTTTTTTGGTAAAATATTAACCAGTCTAACCCCTTAAAACCAAAACTTCAAAGATCTTGAAGCAGTTTACATTTTTCCCCTCTTAATTCCAGGCAATAAAACTGGTAACCTCCTAAAAGTTGCAGTAAGAGATAAAGAAAAGGCAGACAGGCCAGTTGCAGCCCATGGTCCTCTCTCTGATAGACTAAGACCATTTTTTCAAAAGTGTACCTTTGAACCATCTGTGAACTCCTCCTTCAAGTTCCTACTGAGTTAAACTTTGCTATCAATTGTATGGCAAGTATTATATCCATTTGGTTTTTAGGATTAAGGCCATACTCTTTTGGGAAAACAGATGAGAATAATATAAAGCATTCTTTTAATTAAATTGTGTACAATAGCTGCATCCTGACCTAGGGCTATACACAGGGCTATTTCTTTGGGAGATGTCAGGTAGTGCTTAAGGAAAAATAGCAGGACTATGCCCACACATGGTCCCAAGTGATGAATCTGCTTTGAATTGGAATAAGGAAAAGCAAACGTCACTAAACAGAGGGAGGCTAGTTCAAGGGTTTCAAAATAAAAATTCTGGAGAAACTTCATTTCAAACGACTATAGCCAATTTTATTTTGGGATAACATATGAGTGAAGTCTAGGCATGAAACACGATGAGTGCACAGTATTACTGAATAAATGCCATTTGTATATATGATAGCATATGTATACATGATGAGTTATTATATATTAAATGTTTATTATGTCCCATGTGCTCTGCTATGTACTTTGAATATCTATCATCCTACTTCACTTTCATAACAATCCTATGGAAAAGACATTCTGTGTTCCTATTTTATTGACGAGGAAACTGAAGCTTAAAGGGGTAAAATAAGTTGACTAAGTCCACACAGCTAGTAGATCACTCAAGATACTGTATTTTGATGAAAACACAGCCACCTCTTTTAGAACACTGGTTAAAATCAAATGGTTTTGCAATACCCAAACAAGTTGGAAAAAATGGTGCAATAACATAATCAAAAACTTGTTTTCAAAATGCTTCCATTTTTATTATGTCATTCAAAACTGCCCTCAGACTCAGTGTATGTACTCTTATATCAAAAAGCAATTAAGATCTGACATTGGTTAAATGTTGGTCTTCAGAGGTTCACAGCCTTCATGGCAGTGCGATATAATTCAATATTCCAAAACAAGGGCCCTGAAAGACAATGCTAGTATTGGGTTGCAGCATTCGTTATCCCAGGCGAGACAGAGCCCCTCTATGTATAAGTTATCGAAGGCCCACTAAACTTAAACTAAAATGGCGAACATCGCAATCTGGGCCCCTTGAATCAACATCTGCTCAACAGTTTGCCTCTTTCCACCAGCCAGCAAAGGGAATGTGATACAGCCTTCCTGCTATAAAGCCTGGGTAGGCCGAGAGAACAACCTGAGCTGATGCATTCTAGATGGGATGGCAGTGTTCCCTGATAGAGAAGACAGACTTGGGAGGAAAGACAGGCATCAGTTACCTTCAAGTTTCAGAGATTTTTCTCTCCCAACAGAATAGCAAATGAAGCAAGTCATTTTCCTCCCTTCCAAGGAATGATATCACTTTTTTCAGACAATAAAATTCATGGAAAGTGAAATGGTTTGATGATCTTTAGCACTAGTAAATTTTATTATAATCCATGGCCAAATATATTTATGTCTGGTTCTGATATACAACCTTAGCATCTATTGTTCAGAGGAAATGTGACTTAAAAGATATTAGTCAAGTCTGTCCCAAAGAGATCAAGCAGTGCTTTTTCTACTAGAATGTCCTGTATAAGAGGTGAGAGGAACAGACTACAGAGGTCATGGAGGATGGCTTCCAAATCAGCCACGCTCTGAAGGCCCATCAGCCCCATCATTAGCACAACTCAGTTGCAGACTCTCTTACTTTCAGCAATTCATTCCATCTCTCCCTCTTGGCCCACCACTCTGAGTCTCTCTTCTCTCTACCTACATTTGTCCTTCTGTGTTGAGTTGCCATGTTGTGGTTGTGTTGTCTGTCCAAATTTCAGCAATAACAATAAGGGTGGATCCAGATTGTGTAGAGCTTGAATCAGGGGAAAATGGGGGAGGCTCTTTTAAAAATTACAGAAATGTCTTAATTTTGCAAAATTTACAAAAACATATAAACACAAGAATACACTGCCAGGGCTTTGGAAGAGACCTGCACAAGGGAGGGGCATAAATTTGAGCATTCTTAGCATCCCAGTAAATTCAACTTTGGTAAGTAATAACTGAACAATGTCCAGAAAACTCTCAGATTATCCTGCCTTGCCAAGCCAACATCTTGACCATTTGCCATGTAACAAGCCTTCCTTTGCCTGGAGACAAATACTTTTGAAAACCTGTCTTAAGAGGACAGCACAGGTTTGATCTGTACCATTCCTAAGAGATAACTTACATCAGTCCCCAAAACAGGAGGGAAGGAAGACATAAAATGTCATTGGGTTTTTATAGCTTCCTCAGTGTCATAAGGATGTTTATATGCTTGCTACAACTTTATGATGTTTCTCTTGGGAAATAAGAGAAACCTACTTCTCAATGCTCCAGAAAAGAAAGAAATAGTTACACCTTAGTGGCCCCATTCTCAACGTCTCAGATAGAAGAGAAAGATGCAAATCACCAGGTCATGTTCTTAAAACTAATCTGGAATAAATCTGTTTCTAGTCTAGGACACGTAAGAGAGTTGGGGTCTCCAAGCACTGCTCGGACATAGGAAGAAAGCTACACAAAAAAAACTCATGCATTAATCTTCAAGAGCTGAGATATCAATGTTGTTAATAACTGGTCATTCATATCATCTGAGAAGGAAACAAAAGGACTATATGGAAAGCACTTTCTCACGGTCTTTTAGAGCTCTCAACCCTGTACTCAGCTGCTTTATGAAAAGAATCAATCAATATAGTAAGAGTTTGGCAAGAATAAAAGTGTCTATCCTGATCATTTGATTTGAAATGCTCCTAAAAAAGAGATTCATTAGGAGCCAGGCACTGTGCTGGGCCCTTGTTACTCCTTCTCTCATGAATTGTCACAACATCTCTATGAAGTGGGTACTATAATCATGTTTATTACAGAAACTGGGGAAACTGAGACTGAGAGAGGCCCAAGAACTGATCTAAGCCACAGAGCAAGAAAAGTAAGAAACTAAAATTTAATCTCAGGTGTTTTTTGCTTCCAACTGCCCCAGTAAAAATCTTTTTTTTTCTCACCTTCCTCTCCTTCCTCCACACATACATATACATTATAAACAATGGCTAATACATCTTAATACTTTTTTATTTTTTAAACTTTTCTATTTTAATTTTAATTGTGATAAAACATTCATAACATAACATAAAGTCCATCATCTTAACCATTTTTAAGTGAACAGTTCCATAGCATTAAGTACATTCATACAGTTGTGTGATCATCACCACTATCGATGCCCAGAACTTTTCATCTTGCAAAACTAAAATTCTGTTCCTACATAACAATAACTCCCCATCTTCATACTCTGATTTTTTTCTTTTAATTTATCAGTATCATACCCCATGTTTCTTAAGCCCTTCCTCTTAGCTTTACTTTGGGCCTGTGCAATCTTCAGAACTGCTGGATTCTTCTCAATTGCAAAGCCTATGGCAAGAACCAGCTGACTGGATAGGGTTCTGACTTAGCTGTGTGATTCTTCAGGCTTGGTAAGATGTGCCAAAAATGCAGCACCACAGTAACTTCTCAGAACCTTGTTTTCTTCCACTAAATTGGATTAAGTACGGGACAAGCCTGATTAACATGATGGTATCATGAGGATTAAATGAGATACTCATTCAATATATTCCATAAATATTTATTTGGCTCCTCTTACATGGCAAAAGCTGTTCTGTGCACTTGGGGTACACATAACAGACAACAATTCTTGCCATCGTGGAGCTTAGATTCCAGCAAAGGGAGGCAAAAGAAAGACAAATATAATTGATAGGTAAATGATAGAGTGTATTGAAAGGTGAAATATTATAGAAAAAAGAACAAGTAGAGCCAGGAAAGAAGAATAAAAACTACTGGGGTGAGGCAAGCAGGCTGCACTATTGCATGATAGACATGGTCAGTGGTCAGGGTGAGCTTCATTTAGAAGTTGACAGTAGAGGAAAGACTTGGAGTTGATGAGGAAGTTACCCTCATAATATGTAAAGTACTAACACAACACCTGATACAGAGGAACTGCTCAGGAAATATTAGCTGCTATTATAAAGAATAAGAATTACAATGATGTTAACAATCATAAATACCCTCTTAATCTTGCTCCCAAGGAGTAAACAATAAAATTAAAAATTTCTTTTCTTTGTATTATGTTCACACTAAATTTTTCTCTAAACTATTGATTCCTAGTTATCAGGTATCTTCATAGTGATATAATCAATATGATATTTAGAAAAGCTCTTGTAAAACAAATAATTAATTCAGAATACAAGTTTCTGTATTAAGATATCCTGAACTTGATAATTAGCTATCCTTCAGTTATAATTCCCAGTACTCAAACATTCTCTCAAGTAGTGACTACCTGGAAACCCATTCTGAACCCATGCCTCCCCTTCATATTTAAAGGGACACATACCCTGAGGAGGCAGATGTACAGATCTGTGACTCCTCTCCACAGCTGTTGTGGCCAGTGGGACTTACTTCAAGGGCTGGCTCTTAGGAAAGTTGTAAAGTTGGAAAATTTTCACCTTCAAATTCATGGCCTTCCTATTGCTTACCATACCATAGTCCAGGTAATGGATCTAGTGCCTTCCCCATCAATTCTGCCACCACCCCTAATCACCTCTTTGGACAAGCAGAACTCCTCGGTCCTCTGACTTGGTTTGATGGTCAATTTTATATGTCAACTTGGCTGGGTCGCAATGCCCAGATATTTGGTCAAACATTATTCTGAATGTTCTTGTAAAGGTGCTTTTGGATGAGATTTACATTTAAATCAGTGATGTTTCGGTATAGCAAACTGTCCTTCATAATGTGCATGGACCTCATCCACACAGTTGAAGGCCTGATTAGAACAAATGGCTGATCTCCCCTACGCAAGAGAGAAGACCGCCTTCAGACTTCATCTGTAACATCATCTGTAATTTCCTTCAGCTCTCAAGGCCTCGGATTCCTCATCTAAAAAATGAGATGCTTTTAGGCTCAGAGATATTCATTTTAATTCCCATCTTCGTCAGAAATCCTCTCTGAACGATTTAGGAGAGCCTGATTTATTATATGTATTTAAGTCTTTTATCCCAAATCATATCCTATTGTGTTATACCACAATTCTCTCTCTTTAGTCTTGTAGGGAAAAAACTGTGCTTCCATAAAAAACTATTGTTTAGATCATGCTTTTTCAGGTTATCTGAGTCTAGTCTTTCATTGTCTTTGGGCTAAATTGTAGATATTGCTATGAGTTTTCTATAAACATACAAATTCTGACCTATCCAAATTGACCTCCCTCCACACTTGGGGAAAAAACAGTTTTTCTTCCATTTGCACATGCATTTCAATATTTCTAATCTATAAAAGTTTCTGTTCTATGAGTTCTCAATCTAATTCTAACATCTGCCTGGTTTATTCATTCATTAATAAGTTAAGTAAAATCTTTAACACGTGTTCATTTTATATCTCTATCAGAGTCATGATTTTACCATTTTTTGAAAATTTTGAGTGGGTTCTGTTTCCACTGCTACACCAGGAACATCTTAAGTACTTTTGGATATTTGCTAAATGAATGAACAAACTAACAAGTGAACAAACTTTCTCCATGGGCACATAGGGATACTATAAGCATAGATAGTGGTAAGAGTAAAAATCAGACTACTTCAGTTTATTAATCTATTGATGCTACTTACCAGCTGCATTACCTACAGTAATTCCCTATACCTTACTTTTCCCATCTGAAAAATGGAGAGGAATAAGCCCCTCAGATGCCAATAGGATTAAAAGAAACAATCTATGAAAAGTGCTTAGCATTATACATGGCAGCTCTATAAGTATTCGATAAACTATATCTATTTTCATCATTTTTAAACAGGTTGACCATTTGGACAATTATCCACATTCTGTCCTTCTTCAAGCCTCCCCCAAAGTGCCCCATTCCCAACAGGTGCTTCATAAAGACTAATGACAGTGGTGGTGACCACAGCAGTACCAAAACCTCCTGGCCTGCCAAGCTTAATAAAGTGTGTTATCCATTCTTCCAGACCACTGCTGGAGATGTTACAGCCTGACCTTCTATTGATCCCAACATTATCCCAATGGACCTTGTTCCATTGTAATTTATTACAAGAGCCAAATTGAATCCATATGACAGTGCTCAGAGCCAATTCTCATTGAGGTTCTCCCCATCCCCCACTCCATCCCTACAGCCCCCATAGATTTGTAGAGACACTGAATTAGATGATTTACTCAATTCCAGATATTACAGCTATTGAATTCCTTTCTTTAATCTTGCACGTCCACCTAGAAAACAATAAAAATGGCCTGGCATGATTTGTTCTGTACTCTCGTAAATTTATTATTAATGTGAAGTCAGTAACCTTCACTTCCCTGCTCAATTCTTCCCAGCCATGGTCTTTATCTTGAGGAATTCAAGTTGCTTGTTGCTACTGACATCTCCTATATTCCTCAAGCCTTTATTCTCAGAAAGAAGCAAGTCCAGAAAGATAGCTCTCTGGCTACAGGCATTACGGCACATAAATAACAACAGGACTGAGCAGATTCTACATGCAAGTTTGCCAAAAGATGTCTGAGCAAATTAGCACCTCCCATGCACTATGTAAGGCAATTTCAACAGCTAAAATTGACATTCTTGATTTTTCCTTTGACACAGGGTTGGTGTCTCAGGCCCTTTCCCTGTCATAGCTCATTGCTTTTGTAAGCATTTTAGACATTATTTTCTAGCTTCTTATTCTCTCCATGGGCTAGACTAATCTGCACTGGCACTCCAGTTGGGAGACTTACCTAACTGAACTGGTTTGTCAACTATCATAACACTTAGCACAGTCTCTGCTTGGTTCCCATATCCTTGATCATACTCTACAAAAGGAGGAAAGGGACTTTAAAAGATGAATTCGACAAAGAAAAAAAAACATTTAGCTTAAAATTTTAAGTAAAGGTAATGTAGCACTGATGTGAAAAGTATATATAAACCACACAGAAATATACAACAAATGTTTTAACTATAATGGGAAATGAAATACCAAACCAAAGACATAATTACAGTTCCTCAAGAACTCTTTCTGAGAATTTGGATTTGAACATGGCAAAAAAATGTGTTTCCTTATGACAACTGGCATGTTTGTCAGAGATTTAAGTTTAAGTTATTGTAAACAGAGCAAATATGTCAATTACCTTGGATACTTAACTAAGTCGGCATCTAAGACATTCAGTCACCCGATATAAAAATATTTTAAAAAGAAGTTTAAAGTAAGGCAGAAGATGAGCTGATATGCACGTGGGTATAAACATGCATTACTGTGACCAATTTAAATGAGTGAATAAATGTCTCATATTATTTATAGACGTTCTTTTCATATTATAAACATGAATTTTACTTAAGTTTAAATATTTACTTTGCTCACTGCATTATGTAATAAAATGGATAAATATTCTATATAAGAGATTCCATTTTTAAAACCCAATTTGCTTTTTAAGAAAGAAAAGGCTATTTTATTTCCTTTTTTAAAAAAGATATATAATATGGTACTCACATGTAAACTATTTTTAAATAAAGTAAAACTGTGCATTTAGAAATAAAAGATAAACAGGATAAATAAACAATAAAAGGACTGTAATTCAGGCTTCAGGGCAAAACTACACACCTCTGAACACTTCAGGACCTGGTGTGAGCTTTTCTGTGTCAATCTGGTGTTCATTGGACCTACCTTACATGTTTAAAAGGCTCTGCTGATTGCTATATATCTGTTCCAGCAGCAAAAGCAATATCTATGATACCTGCTGGCTACTCTCCAAACCAATGCTTACTATGAATGCTAGAAAATGGAAGTGGATTTACACAAACCCACCTTTACTACTACTACTACTACTACTACTACTACTACTACTACTACTACTACTACTACTACTACTAATAATAATAATAATAATAATAAAATTAGAAATAATAATAAGAGAAAGTCCTTTCTTCTCTTTCTAAACACATAAATGTCCTGGTTATTTTCCTCCTAAAAACAATTTAATGTCATCACTTTAACACATCACACACACAAACACACCCCACTTCCTGCCCCTTCGGGGACTTTTCCACTAGTCCCTCACCAGAATGGTTTACTCTATCTGACTTCCAAAGTAACTTTGCTAGTTTAGCAAAGTTATTGGATTCGAGTCTCGATTCTGATTTGAGCTCACCTGGGGCATTTGATTTCTGGCTCTAAGACCCCCTCACCTTCTCAACGGACTGAGTTAGACTAGGCTGTTTCTCAATTCTTTTTCAGCACTAACATTTTACACTGTAACAACTCTGGCTTTAGGACAACTTCAGGGATAAAAAAAACCATGTGGTTATGACATGGAACATTTCATATAATAGGAGTTATCTTTAAAAGTATTATCTTTAGAATGAGCTATTGATAAAGACTATAACATGGATAAATTTAAATGCATTATGCTAAGTGAAAGAAGCCAGACACAGAAGGTTATATATTGTATGATTCCATTTCTATGACATTCTGGAAAAGCCAAAACTATAGGGATGGCAAACAAATAGGTGGTTGCCAGAAATCGGAGGCTGGGGAGAGGAACTGACTACACAAGAGGCAGCACGAGGGAAGTTTTTGTGGTGTTAGAACTATAATGTATAACGATTGTAGAGGTAGTAACACAACTCTAAGCTTTTGTCAAAACACATAAAACTATACAACACAAAGAGTGAATTTCACTGTAAATTTTAAAATTAATTTTAAATTCTCTTTATAAAGTAATTCCATTTTCTTTCCAAGGTCTTTGAGTCAATGTGTCTAGCATTTAAAAATTGATTTTTAATATAAAATAACAATTTGCTATGCATGAACACTATCGGGCACTTTATTCATTCAACAAATACTTTTTGAACACTTGCTGTGCTGAGAAGGTATGAGACTGAAAGGGTGATGTAAGCTTATCCTCATTCTAAAGATAGGGAAAATGAGAAAGAATAAAATGCAAGTAACTTGCCTAAAGTTAAAAGCCCATAATCTGAGATTCAAAACCAGGCCTGTCACAGTCCCTACTCTTAAACAAATTATACTGATGTGTGCATGTATGTACATATATGTGTGTTTCCATACACTTTTTGAAACAAAAATAGTGTTAGACTTTGGTGGTAAGGGTGTGAGAAAACAGGTTTTTCTCTGATCATCTTCTGTACATACATATTATAAAGTTTATTTCAATTAGAAAATCATATGATTATCTTTCTGTCATTAAATATTCTTCTATAATCTATTGGCTGAATTGCCACGTAGGACTATACCATCATTTCTTTAATCACTCCTCTACTTTATAACACTTTCACTGATCAGCCAAAAAATATGTAAAGATCCATGCTATAAACAAGGCTGTGGCTAAATCTATGCCAACAATCTTATTTTTTTCTTAGAATGAATTCCTTGATGAAGAATCGGTAGATGAACCAGGAACCAGCTTTGGCGGAGAGCACCCATGTGTCTTCCACCCACCTACCTGACATTCTATACTTCCTATCTATCTCTCTCAAGAAATGCCCCCATACAAGGTCTAATGAAGAGTCGTTTATACAGAATGGCAGCAAAGAATCCTTGCATCTATTCTTACTTTCCCACCTGTTCTTGTCTATGCCTCTAGCTGTTAACAAGTTCACAAACATTCATAATTTGGAGAGAGCCTTAGTATATGTATGCTGCCCTTCATATAGTTCTATAACTTCATATTTCAATACTAAAGAAAGAAATATCTCCACTGCTAGTCAATCAGTGCTATTCATTGGAGCATATTCTGTTTGCTTAGCTTTGCTTCATTCAGACTTTATTCACAAAAAAAGCTAGAGAATGCAACAGAAATTTGGAAAGATCTCACCCTTGGGAACAAATTACTTATTTCCCATTACATCAGGAGGAACGTCTGAGGCGAACAGTAAATACAGCCCTAAAAAGAAGCACACCTTGTTCAACTCTATCAAATGTTTAGAGTATATTAAAAAAATCTCAAACTTGTCATGAAGGGTGTTATATGTTAGAATTGCCTCTACACTATTAATAACTTGTGATCTATACCAGAGCTCAGCAAACTATAGCCCATGGGCCAAATCTGGCCCACTGTCTGTTTTTGTAAATAAAGTTTTATTGGAAGACACCCTGAATCTCATCAGAACTTTAGACAGATTTGTTTATTCACTCATTTCAATTTCAATTTTCCAGCTAACACTTAATAAGCACCTACAAGGTGCCAAGCAGTGCTTGGTTCTAGGGATAAAAAGATAAGTAAGATGTAGTCACTTCCTTTGCTGACCTCAGGATTTAATGGGGAAGCAGACACAAACACATAATATCACATTTTAATAAAACTTAGCTATGCAACCTGAAATAGTAGAATCTGAAAAGTGTAATAAAGGCTCACTTCTATGCACACATTTTGAAATAATACAAATCCCATAAAATTCTAAAAATTCATCAAAATTTTCATTTTTTCTAAACTAAGTAGTCAACGGCAATGGAAACTCCTTTCCTTACAGTTTTAAGCAATACCACTTTAGTGAGCCAAAATCTTCTTGTCAGTATCCTGTGAACTCTACTACCATATATTTGCCTCTGGATTTCTATGAAAGGTTTGTTACTACTGAACAGTTATTTTAATATGCACTTGTATAAGTTTTCTCTGGCTGTGTAACAAAATACCACCAATTTACTGACTTAAAACAACATCCATCTCTTGGCTCACAGTTTTGTGGGTCAGAAGTCCAGCACAGCATGGCTGGGGTCTCTGTTGAGGATATCAAAAGGATGAAATCAGAGTGTCCGCCAAATTATTTGTCTGGAGTCTCTAGAGAAATATGCACTTTCTAAGCTTATTCTTGTTATTGGCAAAATTCAGTTTCTCATGTTCTTAGGACTAAGGTCCTTGCTGCCATGCTGGCTATCAGCAGGAACCAATTTCAGCCCCAGGGGCTGCCCAAATTCCTTGCCATGTGGCTTCCTCCATCTTTAAGTTAACAATAGAGAATTTCTCGTATAGCAAATCCCCTTCATATTTCAATCTCTGACTTCCCTGTCTCTGACGTTAGGGTCCAGATTTAAACGGCTCATGTGATTAGGTCAAGCCAGCTCAAATAATCTCCCTTTCTTAAAGTTAGCTGTGCCCTAGGACATAATATAATCATGGATATTAAGTCCATCATATTCACAGTACTGGGCATTACTCAGGGAATGTACAACAGGGAGGCAGGAAATCTTGGAGGCCATAGCACTTTTGTTAGAATGGTAAATTACTTTTATAAACTATAATTATGTTATCTAAAGGCTGATTACATATTGGTGCTATTGCTGGTTCTCAAAAATCAGCAATCTAAAAAGGAGGCAAGTGTGATAAAATGGTATGATGAAGGTCTCGAACCACCATATACTCCAGACCATTAATTTAGAATTCAGCTTCTGTGAAAACAGTTTCTTTAAAGCAATTGTATCTTTTAGTTTGCAAAGGGTATAGTATAATCAGGTAAGGGTAATGGGAGTGGGGGAGGCAATGAGACTGCAGTATCAGAACAGTATTAAGGTGCTCCTTAGCTACAATAATTGTGGGGTCATATGCCCCAAGAACACATCACCCCTAGTTTCCACTTATTCCTATGGGAAACTTAGACCTATATTATAAAAGTTTTGAATTATGGACTTCTCCGTACAATATAATACGATAAATGCTAATATAGATATGTGTAAACTCTTCACAGCAAAGTAGAATCTATTGCCAAACACAGGGTAAGTAAAAGGGACAGAATATTTTCCTTCCCACATAAATAAGGTTGATTTCAATCAAATGGCCTGGGGAGTATGTGGGAAGAAAAACAGAATCATCTCCAGACTGAAATATGTAAAGGCTCAACCACCTCTAATCCCGTATCACAAAACAATAACAACGAGCAGCTGAGATCGACAAATGCGTCAAGATGCCTACACCCATTAGGGTAGCAGCCATCGTCAGGGCACTCTGGCCATTTTTATTTTAAATCTTCAAGGGATTTTGCAGGTAATTATCAACAAACTTTTTTTAAAAAATCCATCATGCCAAAATTGAGTACAGAATATAAGGTCTTAACCCTGAAGCTAATATTTATTTAAAAGAGAATTTGTCTCCCCTGGCTCAGAATCAGCTCTGTCACTGAATAAGAATCAGTTCTCAGCATGCTCTGGCCCTGAAATGCATTTTGAAATAACACAGATAATCACTATTGCCACTTGCAAGACATAAGGGACTGGAAGAGAACATTTATAATGTAGAAATCAAAATGATGCTCAAATCTTAATTATAAAATACATTTGATTGCTAGAAGACATAAAGAATAGAAAAACTTCTAACAAATTTGTTTCCTAAATAAGGCAGGGAAGTGTGGTCCATCTACATTAAATCATTTCTAATTCTACCAAATGCACTATGCTGAAGCTTCCAGCCAAACCTTTGCAAATGCTACCCTGACAACTTAGACTGGACAACATCTCCTAGTCCCTGAGATCTTGATGTAGTCATCAACTTTGCTGAAGTCCTTCTTAACCATCCCACTCCCCACAATAAGTGAGATGACCCTCCTATGAGCATCGTGTATCTGGTTGGCATAGCACATATCACACACTGCCCTGTCATTGCCTGTTTTAGTGGTGTTTTCCATGAACATGAGCTCCTGAAGGGCAGAAACTATTCCCTATTCAGTAGCCCATGTACCCCCTAGTGCCTGCAGAGCAATCAGATCGTTACAGATGCTTAATATGGATTTTGGACGACTGGATAGTAGGAAGAAAGGAAGGCATGCTGGCCAGAACAGGGTAATGGTGCTCAAGGCCTCAGATGTCATAGAGGCATGGAGAGAAGAAAAGGGGAAAGTATAATCAGAACCCAGGTCCTATCACTAATTAGATCTGTGATTCTAAAAAAGTCATTTCATCTCTCAGGACCTCTGAGTCCTGAGTGGAAAAATGAAGATTGGACTAAGAGGGTCCATCAAGTCTCTTCTAAGTATACTGTTCTCTCACATCTTTCTGTCTTGAGGATTGTCAGTGCTTCACCAGCATACCTATTTTAATATGTCTTTTAAAGTCAAGTAATATTGGGTTGTGTTTAATAGAGCCAAGGGATTGAAAAATGCAGCTAACTGAGGATAGTGCCTGTAGATGGTAAATGAATGAATGAACGGGCTTCCCTAAATCTCTTTAATTGTTCTATCAGAATGTGAATTGTTTAGCTTTGGTTCTTTGGTAATAAAATGTCATTTTATCTAGGTCATCTCTAAAAGAAGGGCAACTTTAAATCCCTTAGAAGAAAATCAACATACACAAAGGAAGATGGTAAATTCATTGCTTCACAAAGAAGCTCAAGTTTACCAAGGAAGCCACAACTTCTATTCAAGAGACACGGTGCAACCTTCAAAATATCACTTCACTGGGGCAAAATGGACTTCTTACCAATAGAATCAATTGGTATAATAACCAGGCTGTTTTTTTCCCTAGGCTATCACTTACATTGGGCAAATAATTCCAGCCAAGAGTAGCAGCCACAGGTTTGGTGATCATTTGTTCCATAGAACTTAATTATTTAAGCACTAGAACCCCGGGCATCAGCTTTATGTCATGATAAAGATACGATATATTAAATGATGTCAGAGTAAACATCCTTATCCTTCTGCTTAGACCCGATGAGATATTACTAACGAGAATACATACAAAGAATTTATTATATAGTAAGTTAGCTTTTTCTTTTATTTTCTAGACTAAGAAGACAATATTCAAAAGAAAAGTAGCAAATTACAAACACTAATCTAGACAATACTTTTTTAGTTGCAAATTTTTAAGTAACGTATTAGTTAAATCTACATCCAGTCCATATCAAACAAATGTTACCATACCCCCAAATGACTAAAATATATGAAATAAAATATATGAAAAAATATATTAATTGTGACTATAGAATCAGATCTTCAGCCTAAGGCTTTTAAAATAAAGCGCTTTTTTTTTTTTTTGGTCAGGAAAAAATTAGTCTGAAAGGTCACTTTTCCAAATGACTAGAATGTTGGCATTTAGCCAAAGAAATTTAAAACTGAGTGATATCAGCTGGGTATCTAATTCAGATGCTTTATTTATATGTTCCCTATACTACAGCTGATCAGCATCTCCTCTAAATTAGTTGATATAATCAGTGTGATCAGATCAGTTTTAATAATTCGAATAATTGTAATAGTTCAAGAGTGCTATATATTTACCCTTTGTGTTTATAAATATGGATTATGTGAAAATTATAAAATAGAAAGTAATAATAATAATAGTTCAAACATCATACACACTCAAACACACATCCACATGCACAAGATGTTCACCTCTGTAAACTATCTATAATGACACCAGAGAAAAAGTATAGCAAAAAATGTTAATCATATCAGTTGAGATACTATCCAGAGGGGAGAAAAATGTCTGTTATATTAACAGTCGTTTTAAAAATACTATCTAAAGTCAGGGAGTAGAAAGAACCAAGATGAGTAAGATGGTCCATACATGGCAAAAAAGGACTCCCATATACAAGGGTTAGGTCTGATAATTATTTGCTTTGGGGGTAGGGGACAGAGGGATATCTTGTACATTGTAGAATATTTAGCAGCACCCCTGGACTCTACCCAACAAATGCTTGTAGCAATCCCACAGCTGTGTGATCAAAACTATCTCTATACATTGCCAAATGTTCCTGGGGAGGAGGTGGTAAGTTGTAAAGTGTCCCTTGAGTGAAAATCACTGCCTTAGACACATGACCAATCCCTAGATGTCATTTCAGTTCCTGGCTTCAGATGCAGAGTGAGCTCGCCTACACCACGGTCAAACCTCAAGTGACCAGCTCACTGACTAGGTGAGGAGTCTCCCAAATCATGAGTTTGCCTGCAACTAGTCCAAGAAAACTGCCTTAGATTTTTCAAATTGTTTTTTGAGGTCAAAGTCCTTTAAACCAACAACCAAAACAAAGTAAAACGCCTATGAGAGCAAAAATGGTGCGATCCTTTGAAAATGATGCAGCAAAACAATCTAATAGCTTAGAATGATACATGTAGAATCTAGTGGGAGAAAAATAAACAGAAACTTAAGGTCATCGTGATCTTTCTTTTCTCCAAATGTGGATGAACATGTATTTTTTAAAATTCAGACCTAACATTGTATTTTATTAATTTAACTGGTTTCCTATTTTTTATATTTAGTAACTGCATCTCTGCCAGTTCAGTATTAAAAATAGGCATCCTTTATATCAACATCAGGTAAACTGCTCAAATTATAGTTTAGCTAATCTCTAAAAGTTAATGAACCCACTTGTCTCATGAGGGAGGCAGGATTATAAAGCAGAAAAACACCAGAATGGTGTGGTGATTAAAAAGAGATCCATCACTTCCCTTCTGTGTGACTTTGGGCAAGTTAATCTCTAAATCAGTCTCCTGTTTTAAAAATAGGAATTATGATAGTATCTATATACTATTAGGTTTATTAATAGGACTCGGGGTCTAGTATAAGTAAAGGCTCAATCATTAGGTGACACTTTTGTTATAAAAATTATCATTTGCAAGGTCATAGTTAGAAAGGACCATAGCAATTTCATTGATTCATTCTCATAAAATATTAGGCCTCAAGCAATCCTTTAAGTTAGAAGTGAGACCTAGAGGAAGAAGCATTCTCTTTGCAGAACAAGACAGTATTCTTGATAAATGCTACATTTTCTTTTTATTAAAAAGGAAACTGAAGGAAGAGTGGCTTAGTTCCCTTACTCAAGGCTTCATTCCTTTTTACCTTCCCAGTGTAATGGAACTGAGGCTGGAGGTGTTAGATGTGGGTTGAGCACCAGTCACTTCCTCATCTCTGTTTAATTATACATGGGATGTTTCCCTTTGCAGCTTACACAGAACATATGGTCCTGGGAACAAGGAGTGTATCCGACATTTCGCAGGGGCAAATGACTCTTCTCATAACTAACAATATTCTTGGGCCAAGAGTGGATCTCAAAGTGATTATTCTTCTCCGAGGTTCTCGTTCATTCAGAATTTGCTGATATAATTTATTTACCCAATGTATATTGATTGAAGACCATCACCTGCCAAGAATTTTGCAAGAAGCTGAAGGTATATTGATGATCATGGTTGGGGCATTCAAGGAACTTAGCCGGGAGGGAAGCCAGGACTTGCTAAAGCGATGCGTAATTTCAGACTGAGCCAAGAAGTGATTCTCTAAGAGTGTAAAACCTCTCTCAGCCTTCAGTGTTAGCGAAGACTTCCCTGAGTAAGTAACACAAGAACTGAGTGGAAAGCTCAGGTGGAAAGCTTGGAACCACATTTCCCAGATTCCTTTTAGAAAGAATCTGGTTAGATCCTGCCAGTGAGAGGCACTTGTGTGATATTTGAAGCTCTGTCTCAGGACTTTGAATCTTAACCAACAGTATGATGTAAGGGCAAAGAGAGGACAGTAAGAGGGCAGTCATCAGCAGAGAAGACACCTGAGCAGATACTCCGAGTGATGAGATCATGGCATTATCTGCCATCTCATGGTCTCCTTGAGCTGTCCTGGTTCTTAGAGATCGAGAAGATCATTCCTAATCTGGTTCTACTAGCCAGATACTGGGGCTCTGGTTATCCTTGCAATAAATTCCATTTTGCTTAAGGTAGCCAGAATTAGCTTCTGCTGTTTGCATACATCAAGTTGTTTGCTTCTGGTTACATGCCACGTTGCTTTCTACTGCACCTATATTTAGGATTATGCACTTCCCTCTTACATGGAGAATTTCTTAATTCTCTTTGAACCTCTAGGAACTGTAGAAGTGACTGACCGACACATAGGAAACACTTAGTCAATGCAAAATGAATATGATTATGTACATGTTCAAAAAAATAAGAAGGTTTGCCAATAATAAATACAAAAATTCATCTAAATGTTTAAACACTGAGAAAGAGCTCAATTAAGTCAAAAAGTCCTCCATACCTTATGTGGAAATCTCTATGTTGTGTAATCATCTTCTCAGATACTACTTTTTAAAATAAACTTCATGAAGAAACCCAGTATGCTAATAATCATACTCCTGTAGCATCTTCACTTTTGAGCCTATCATCATTCAGAATTTTCTCCACCATACTTCCAAATGGGCCAGGTCCACAATACCACTCCCAGAAGCCAACTCCACTCACCACTCCCTACTGAAGTGGGCAGGTCCATAATACCACTCCCAAAAGCCAACTCCACTCACCACTCCTTGCCCTCTTCCATGAAGCCCAATAGGTAGGTCATGAACTTGGCTTTCAGAGAAATCACCATCTGTTTTTCTACCCCTAATAAATAAAGTGCCTTTGCTCTATAAATTCACATTGCTTGTGGAACTGAAACCTAGAATGAAAATGGAGATCAAATTTTTGTCCAATTTAATGGCTTTTTAAAAAATATCTTGGGTACTAAATTTAGGCTGCAAGAATCTATGGGCTATATAACAGCCTAAATTTTATTTGGTTAAAATAATACTACCATGTCCTAAAATCCTGGGCATTATACACTTTCCAAATGTACAATGTCATCAAGGTTTTATGACATTTCCTACAAAAACTCCATAGTCAGGTAGCACTTCATCAATTGCATTTTGAATTCAGATATGGAAACAGAACGCTATGGCTGCAGCATAAAAATTGTGCTGCTCCTCTGACTTCAGATCATAGCCACAAGGGGATATAGTCTACTGAACAATTTTCAGACATGTACATTTTTGTCCCCTACTAAAATTACTCCATATCTTGGAATTATGGAGTAGAGCCAAAAATATGATGGCAGCACCACAAATCCATTCTTGATGACTTCTGTTTTCCTACAAAAGCCTGATCAATAAAATTCTGCCACCTGGGATTCTCTGTTTATTTAACTTTACTTCCTTCCTCAAGTAACAAAATGCTTAAAGCATCATGTCCATGCCTGCTGCTCTGACATGTGACCTGTCCACATGGCTTATGAAGTACACAAAACTTCTGAGATCTTCTGAGGTCCCTGAAGGTCTCCGTAACTGATAGATACGAGATGCAAGCTTAGCTTCGCCAGGTTAAACATCGCTATGAAAGGAGCATACTCAATTCTACTGGTATCAAAACACAGTGCTGGTTGCCAAAGAGTCTATGAGAAAGAAATATTAAGTAATACTCTACTTCTAACATTGACATGAGTTTATTATTCTTCCATGCCAATATACCCTAATCTGAAGCTTATGCTGTTCCAATCCAGGCCTCCCCTAAAACAGTCAATTATGCTGAATGTGGTCAAAACTTGAAGGAGTCTTTGGTCCCAAAGACAATGTTTCGTTGGGCCATTAGCTTCTCTACTATTTCAACATTTTGAGTTGGTTTCTGAATTGTGTGCGTTACTTTAGTGATTATTTCTCTTTCACACTGCAGGTATAATAGAACTCTTGCCCCTTCACTATGTTTCCAGTGGTTTTACTTCCTCCCCAAATTTACTGGTAAACACTCAGTGAAAAAGACTCAAAATGGAACAGCCTCTCCAAATACACATTAAATATTTCCAAATTCATTACCTACATGGTTTAAATAAATGAAATTGTGATCATGTTGCCCAAAGAAGTCATAATATAACCAACTTTGTTCTAGAATTTCCAAACTGGTTCTCAAACCTTTGAGAATGGCTGTTGGGAAAGTTAAAATTTTGCAAAATATTCACATCAGCAAAAGTGGCCACTTGTCACTTCTTCATTGAAAGTGCCTTCCTAAAATCTTTACTGAGAAAATTCTTACTATTTGTTTCTCAAGAATGACAGTGCTTAGTCTCACCTCCTAGTAAAACAAACAATTGTGATATTCTTCCTCGATTCACTCTCACACATGGTGCCATCATCATAAAACTTGAGGTCCAAAAGAATATGAGACTTATTCTCTTAATTTGCAATAACCATTTTACTCTATTTTCCAAAAGACAAAAAAGGAAAAAGAAAAAACTTATATCTAGATTGTATAACCTCGGGCAAACCTACCATAAGCCTCAGTATCCTTTAGTGTCCTGGGATTAATAATTGTACCTGCCTCACAAGGCTATGGTCAAGCGTAAGTAAACAGTGCATGTGATGAACATAGCATAGTATTCAGCATACAGTGTTCAACAGAAGTAAGTTCAATAAATGTCAGCTTTTATTACATTCTTTGAGGGTATTTTAAACGAAAAGATCTTCTGAATCCTCAGCACATGTTCCAATAACTGTTTCTGTTAGTCCCACCTGCCCTAGATAGCCCCTTTATTTCAAGGATCTTTAGTAGTCTCTTCCCAGCTCTCTTCTAATTATCTGTATCAGTTAACTGAGCTTCAAAGGGGGGATCCAATGTCCAAGGCCTTGTCATAAGGAACTTAACAGAAATGAATTCGTAATATGATCCATCAGATCACCAATATCCTGAGAGTGAGGATGGAAGCCACCAAGAGTGAGGATGGAAGCCGCTGGAGATGAGCACTGCTTTATGGGCATACGCCTTGTGTAGCTACACGGGGTTCCACACTCATAGGGACCCCATGCTTGGTTTAATGCTCTGCTATTACTATCATCCTGAATTTCACAATAAAGTTTGAAAAAGGAGCCCCACATTTTCATTTTGCACTGAGCCCCACAAGTTATGTAGCTGGTTGTTGTGATTGGAGAGTTTTGATCAGAGAATGATATAAATTGTCTTATGTTTTTAAAAGATTGCTCTAGCTTCTGTCTTACGAACAGGCTCCAGGAAAGGTAAGGATAAAAGCAGGAAAAACAGCTAGGATGCCGTTGATATAAACAAGGTGAGAGATGATGGTGGCAAATGACACCAAGAGAAGTGGCCAGTTAGATTCCATTTGCCTGTAGCTGTAGCATGGGAGCCTAGCAAGAGGCCAGTCTATAGCAGTGTCCTTGCCAGCCAGCTCCTGCTTCTCATCACTGGTTCCCAACCAGTTTCCATGCTGACTGCCTGTTAATCTGAAAACTGTATGTCTCTACAATACATTTTCTTTTTCCTAAAAGGGCAGGTGTTGGTTTCTTTTCTTGTCTACCCTTTTCCTAGGATCAGGCATGGGACCCTATGGTTCCACCAAAACTGTACACAGTAGCGAATAGGAATTCTCAGAAAGAAAATCGGAGCGCTGTCGCAAAATCTAGATCCTCCACAATGGAGAAAATGAACTGCTAAGAAAAGGAAGGAAAGAAGGCCCTAACCATGTCAGACATCTGTGTTAGCTAACTGTAGTAGGGGCTTATTATGTATTCTCTCATCGATGCCAATTAAGTAATGGGTGTAAGTAAACATTACCGCCCCCCCCCCACTCCTAAAATCTGTATGGGTTTTAACAGGATAGAATCTAGTAAAGTTTATGTAAATACAAAATACATCCAAAATACCTTTAAGACCCACAAAATACTTCACTCAATTCTCTGTAAGGAAAAAGAAAAGATTAACTTTTGGAGTTTTTTATTATTGTATACTTTTATCTAAATTTGTACAATTATCTCTATGTTTAAGCTGGCAAATGAAAAAATATCATCACTATTTAGTTTTCAGGTAATCAAATACAAAAAAAAAGAGTTTATACTTCCTAATCTAAAATTCTTAAAAAATACTTTCTTCCTTCAACATGCTCAAAAATTTCTCTGAAATGACAAAGCATGGATGATATCAATTCCCACCCTGAGGGATTATGTCAGCCACTCACCTTTTTCTGAAGAACATTGATTTTTCTTTCCTTTACTTCTAACATATCCTTCATGTCTCGAATCTCTCCAGCCAGTGTCCCCTTCTCTTCTGTGAGGTCCTGAAGCTGTTTCGTTTTTTTATTGAGAAAAGATTCTTTTTCTTCCAGTCGTAATCTAAGCGCATCTACCTGAAATCAGGAAAAAGAAAAGAAGTGGTGGTTTTACACAGAAGTCATCAGTTACCACCAGTCATGCCCTGAGGGGGTTGGGGCAGCAGTAGCTTTCCGAGGATCAAATCTTTGCTCAGGGGCACCTCGATGCCATGCACTTTAACAGCCTATATCTACCTTAAAGTCTTATTGTGTGTGTATCTGAACAGTGATACACTTTTTACTATAGGTTTATATGAAATAACACATTATAAAATATAATATAAAGTTATAAAATGCATGTCTCCATGTTATGAAACCATAAGCCAGGAAACAAAGCGCAGTAATTCTCTGTCTTTGAGAGCCTAGGGAGGGTACAACGCTGATTGATCTGCAGCATCCTCCAGGAATTGGAGAACATGCCACAGACATCTGGAAGAACAAGATTGACATGTAGAGAAACACTCCTAAATTAGAAAAATACATGTTGCTAAGAGGAAGTAAATGCTGCTGAAGGAAGAAAATGCTGTGGAAATGACACTCATTTGCCAGCTTTATGCAAGACTGCTTTCCAAATACTAAAGATAAAAAAAGACAAAGCATACAAAAAATTCCTACCTTAGCTCAAAAATTAGATTATTACAACCCTGCTTTTCAAATATCAGTAATAAAATGAAGAAACATAAGCTTTATTTTTTAAATTTAATATTCCAAAGATCATATGTAAAAAAATATACATGGGTGATGTGCGGCATGGGGGTGATGGAAGACTTTAATCCTCACCCTCCATACCAGGAAAGAATTTGATAAGATAGTAGCTACACATCATCAATCAGGGAGTAGTGATACAAGCATGCTATTTAGAGATATCAAAATAACCAGGCAAAAAGAATTAAAATGGATAGTCTTGGGGAAGAAGAAATGAAACAAGGGCAAGTAGGGGGCTGCTGCATCTCAGCAAATTTTGCTCTTTACACTAACAGCAAGTAAAATTTGGATAAAAAGGAAAAAAATTAAAAAATTTTAAAAAATTTAAAAAAAAGAATGCAGGAATACTATAACAAGTCAAAATAAATTTTGATATGTAAATACTAAGAGACACAGAGTCAAAATGCTCAACTTAGAACAATGGAAGGAGGACATTAGGTTTTAGGCTGGGTTCTGTTTCTATCTAGCTGTGAGGATCAAGACAAATAAAGACTTCCCCACTCCATCCCCAGCCTCCCAACCTCAGTTTCTTCATGTGTAAAACAAAGAGGTTAGAACAGATAGTATCTAAGTGCCTGACATTTTATGATTCTACCTCAGGCAGAAATCAGTCTTAAGTAGAATACATCAGGGAAGGATGAGGATATTAGAGATAAAAAAGTTACCAGAGTACAATCTCCTTTTCTTATGCCTTTCCAAGAAAAGGGTGTCAAAGTTGTGTTTCTAAAGGTCAAAAGTGACAGGTAGGCAGGTGAGTAGAGAGTTTTCCAATTTCTGACCCAGAGAGGAGGATGAAGCTGGAAAGTCTCAGCAAAGACAGGAGTGACGACAAGTGCTTGAAGCTCACTTGGCAGAACGACTCTGACTGCATTATAAGGACAGAGTGAACACTCTGCGACTGCAGAGGGTGAGAACCGCAAATTCTTCCAACATTCGATGCCTCTGCTCACACAATGACCATAGAGATCTAAGAGCTGGGAAGGTGAAGGGGATGCTCATGTCCTGGAGATCTTCCCTTTCCTAAATGAGAATTCATGATAATTGCACTAAAGTTTAAACATCCCAGATTCTCAAGTGGCTTATTATCTTTGTTTAAAGTTATCTTCACCTACCAACTTGGAATGACACCAATACTTGTCCTTGAATTTTCATCATATCTGGTGAAAAAATGATTTTTAGTTTATACATAAAGAATGGCATTTGGTGGGTTCCTTAGAAATTGGAAGGACATCCTGAGCACTCCAAATTATAGCGGTGACTATAAGGGGTTACGTTCCTTTGTAGAGATTTGCACTGAGGCTGTCCAGGACTCAGTGTGAATTTGAAAAGAAACCACGATCCCACTAGCCTTGCATTCTAGCTATCGAAGATGGATGGTCTATATCTGGACTAAAGAAAATTCTCAAAATCCTAAAGTGCAAGATAAATACATTACAATATGGGAAGTAATGAGCGGTGTTGAAGACTGTTTAGAAAAAAAAGACTCTGTACTGATGAATACTACGCTTAACAACTGTAGTGCCTTCTCACCATGCATGATCTATCAATGCCCTGCTGCATCTTCCTGAACCCAGAAGAGACAAAAAACAACTCTAGCTGTAAGAATATTTCTCCAGGAATAAAGCAGAGAACAAGAATAGTCGTAATCAACATACTACTCGTAACACCCAAACTCTATAAGGCAAGAGGGATTCTGTGCCAGATGAGGTCTCTTGCTTGGGAGTTTATTTTCCATGCACCCAAAAGCATGTACTTAGCTTCAAAGGAATTTGAATTGTGCCCTTCGATCACCTTCACTCTATCTTTACAGCTTTGCACAGTCTCCTACAATCAAGAAACAAAGCTTAAAGACCTTTTTTTAAGACAAAACTTTGACCTGAACTGCATCCAATTCTCAACCAATATTAGCCCAGTTTGCAGTAAGGAAGTATAATATCATTTCTAAAGTCAAATTTTAACTTCCAGATGGTACAAAACCACAAGAAAGCACACAGATCTTCTGATGCACAGAAGTTTAAATAGAGGGAAATTCAGGCAAGAAAGAATATAGTCTATTAAAAATTAGAATATGCAGTTTCAAACTGAGTATCAATGAGTAGGATTAAAGTTCCCCTCAGTAATATTTGGAGTTCACTCAACAGTGTACATCATTTAAAAAAGAATCAGAAAAGCCTTGAAGTTTAGATTATATTCCAACATCAGGTAGAGACATAAAAGCTAAAATGTTTGGGACTATGAAATACTTTTCTTTGCCTCTTCACTCAACACCAAATAATTTTAAGGGCCCTTGACTCTCTCTTAAACTTTGGCAGTTGACTCAATAATAAAACTTGGCAAAGCAAAAAGCACCATCATTTCCCAGAAAAAACAAAAGAAAATTAGAACTGTATGATATCCAGTGCACAAAGACCCATAGGTTGAATTTCCAATTTTTACATATGACTTAACCGCATGGGAACTAGTCACCTCATGTTAAAACTAGGACAATCTTTTCATTTTAGGAGAATTATTAATTTCCTTCTGATCCAGTTCTGTGTGTGTGTGTGTGTGTGTGTGTGTGTGTGTGTGTGTGTGTTTAAGAGCATATAACATATGACAATTTAACCTTTTATCTGGCAGTATAAAACATGAAACATTTGTTATCACTTCAGTTCCAGGTAATAAGTTGAAAGAAAAGGACCATGGCAATGAAATTGGCAAAAATTGCCAAAATCAGAGTTAAACATTATTAATCTTTATGTCAGCACCCAGGAATTATAACCAGTTCCAATGGTGAGGTATGTTTGTAGAAGTTCTCTACATAAGCCTCCTGACCTCTCTGCCATATTTTACATGGGCCTTCAGAAACAGTTTCAATGTTGTGACAAAACACTAAGTGCTACTTGATGTGCCATAAATAATTTTTTTTTTTAAATCAAACGGTTCATTTTCATTTTAAAATGACTACAGTAACACTTGAAAAAAAAACACACTTGAGAGAGAAAAAGGGGCCACTTGAAATTTTTCACAGATTAAATACTACTTACTTGACAACACTTCAGGAACTGAATAAACATGCTATCGCAAAGAGCAACTTTAAAAGAAAGTGAAACTAGAACACTCACAAAAGCTCCCAATATAGTTTTATTTCACATTCAAAGTTTTGTGTTTGTTCTTCATAATAGTAGATTTGGGTTAAGAGTATATTTGAATTTGATTCAACTTGCAATCATTCAAATGGGGAAGACAGTTTCAAAGTTGGAAGTATGCATAATGTACACAGCCTCCGAGGACAAAAACACTAAACCTAAAATCTAAAACTTGATGTGGTAGTAACCACTACTTCTCATTCACATCCAATTTTCCTTTCCTTCCTGAACACAGAGAAGATCTCCCTTCCCAGCCCCCTTGTAGGAAGATGGAGCCATTTGCTTTTTTCATGAAACATAAACAAAGTGATATATATCACTTCCTGTCCATGCCACTCCCACCCGCCCTTCCCCTTCCTCAGAGATCTTGGAAGCTACACTTTCCAGATGGTACAGGTACAAGATGGCAGAACCTCCATAAATCTGGACCCTCGAGAGACCACAAGAAGGAGAAACATCCACCATTTATCTTCCTACCAATTCCCAGCCCTCAATGGGTTGGACTAACAATGATGTGTTAAACTACTCAAAAATTCTTATAATAATTTCCCCTGTTTTTGTTAAGAAATAAGCACTTTAAAACTAGAAAGGTTTGTTTGTCTTAGAGATAACCATGAACCTAAAAGGAATAGGGCCATTGCACCTCCCTCTACTCCTTCTATGTGCAAGATCTCAAAATCTACTTTCCTCTATCATTTCACTTCAAATCCAAAGAAGGGGAAAATGACAGAAAGCCAGGACAGAGCTAAAATGAAGAGGTAGTAGAACTCTAGAGAATGGAAACAGAAGTTAAAGATCAAGGCCTTGGGGAAAAGAAAGAAAGAGGCTGAAGAGTAAGAGTACTCTTAAACTCATTGCTTGAACTTCAGTTTGTATAGATAAGTAGCTAAAATGGACAACTCTGTCTTGCAAAAGTTTCTGCATTACAAATACGTGTGTTCAAGCAACTCATGGCAATGGCCATGGACTTATCCACAGCCCTTCCAAATGTTGGGAGCAAAACTAAGGTTATAAGCAAAATAAGATAATAACAATACCTCCTTCATCAAGTTATTTTGAGATTAAATTAAATAACATGCAATGTCCTTAGCACAGTGCCAGGCACCCAGAAACACTCAATAAATTTTTGCTATTGTTATTGTATTTTATTATTCTGCTATCCACAGCCTCTAACTCAGTGATTTATATACTGTAGGAATGCAATAAAGGTTGCTAATCAATAGCCCTCAGGAAAAGTGGAGAGCTGGCAAATAAGGTTTCGTGCTCTAACATGTACCAGGGTGTTATATTGTCTGTCATTTACTTTAAAATATTTCAGCATACCCTGTATGATATGTGTGTCTATGTGGAGGGATGTCTGGATGGGTGGGTTGATGGGTGCATTTCCCAATCGGGAATAATTAGCCTGTGAAAAACTTTAATTAAAAGCTGACATGCCAGAGTCAGCTTTCAAAGGTGTCTCGATATTCTTTATATTTGATGAACACCTGAAATTTGGTTAATTAACATAATTGATGTGAGGAGTGATTTTTTCTTGGTGAAGTGAGTGGTGTTTCAGATGTGTGGATTGGCTAGAAATGTTGCACAGGCACTCCCACTCTTCCAGGAACAAGATTTAAGATGGTGTGTCCAATGGAAAGATGAGGCAAGCCATATCTATAATTTTAAATTCTCTAATAGTTGTGTTAAAAAGGTTTTTTAAAAAGGGTAAATATATTTCATTTAAACCACTGTATTCAAAATGTTATTATTTAGCATGTAATGAATATGCAAAAATTGATGACATTTTACATTCTTTTTTTTGTATTGTCTTCAAAATCTAGCATTTATTTTACACTTTCAGCATATCTCAATTAGAACTAGCCCCATTTCAGGTGCTCAATAGCCACATGTGGCTGATGGCTATCATGCTGGACAATGCAGGTCCATGACTGACTAGTAAGCCCAAAAGTTTGAATCCTTAGATTTCTATCTATCTTGTGTATAGATGCTTCAGAAAGGATTCTGGCCCAAGAGCAAACAAGGTTGTCTGAGCCCTGCCACAGGAAATATCATCACACTGACCTACCATGAACATTTTGTAGCCTCAAAAAAAAAAAAAAATAGAGAGCTAGAAATCCAAGGGACAGAGTTGTACAATTGTGATGTACTACCTGAGGCAAGGTCAGAAGTCCTACAGCCTTCCCTGCTCTAACCACCAGAGGCTACTGATCTCTACCAAAGAGAACCACATAAATGTCAATGACCCAACTGGCTTCATGATTCGGTTAGCATAATCTTTCTGGAGTCTTGCTGAAAGATTTCAGAATAATCATTGCTTTTTAAAAGTTATTTCATACCAATCTCTAATTATAGCAAAAGTTGCTGTTCAGAAAAAAATGTCCTTCCATAGCTGTACCATCAAAAACTGCTACATGGATGAGAGTTTGTCCATCTCTTACCCGATGTTTGGGTTATGTCCTTCTGTTCTTTGACATCTAGAGCTATTTTTTCAGATTTCCCTTCTCTGTGGGTACTATTATCTCCAGTACCTAGATTTATTCATTCATTTGACAAACATAAAGAATTGATTTTGTGTCAGGCATTATTCTAGGTTAGAAACAGTCTTTTAATAAGACTCTATGATTTATTGAACCGTACATTTGTGAAGTTGGGGGTGAGTAGAGCAAATATGTATTATGTCAATATCATTAGAAAGCCAGATTTTTAGGATAAGAAGGAAGTAATACAAATATAAAATCTAAGAATTTATGTAAAATCTTTGTAAAAAATTGGACTGACAAAAGGCTAATTTGTGCTTATCTGTACTTATTAGTGAAAACCCATATGTGTGTGTTTGTATGCATACAAAAATAATAAAATTTGTGATTTAACAAATATGTATTATCTATTATAAATCAAACCTGTGCCAACACCTTGGTATTCAGTAAAATGGTCTATTTAACTGATGGCTACTCTTTACTGTACGATCTTGGAATACTAAATGTCTTTGCTGATCTTTAAATAAGTTGTGCTTTATACCCATTCCGCTGTGTTCAAGATAATTCCAGATTTCAATAAATTTTGATCTTAAAAAAAAAGCCCTATAATACTAATAAGTATGAACACACGATGTACTTTCTCTTTTAAAAATTTATTTTCTAGCTTTGCCCATTAAAAAGACTTAGAAAAAAGTGACCAGTAGCAATGAGTACCCACACCAAGCACCCAGAATGTGGTTTCTAAAAACAATTTCTCACTAAAATAAATCCATTTTATTGAAGGAATGACTGATTTTAGGTCTGCGGGAAGAAACACAGAAGTGAGAACAGAATACCTCATTGAACCACAAAGCAAGGAAATAAATATTAATGACCAATAGAGTCTTTTTATTGGCCAAGGACAGAACAAGCTGATGCTGTTCTATGAACAGACACCAGGGGGCAAGAATGGAGAATGGGGACAGGTAGTGAGCTACTGCAATCAACCAGAGAGTGGCAGCCACAACTAGGATGAAGGTGGTGGAGAGGGAGAACATGGCTGTGTTTGAGACATATTTTGAGATATAATCAGGAAGTGGCTGGCAGAACTGAGAGTTTCTATGTACAGGAGTAAAAGGAAAGAAGGAACCAAAGATAACTCCTGGGTTACTGGCTGGAGCAACTCCGTAGACAGTGGAATTATTCCCTGTGCTGGAAAAGACTAGGGGGAGAATTGGATTTGATGGTAGAAATCAAGAGTTCCTAATTAGGTATATGTAATCTGAGATGCTAAAAAAACATCCAAAGGGTAAATGGCTACATGACCTGGAAGCTCCTAAGACAACAAAATCTGGACTAGAGTCTAACAAATGTGTGGATGAGCAGTCCTGTAATTATACCAACATTCCTCCAGAAGACTAATTAGGACATCTCTGCACATTTATAGATTTACTCCCACTTAGACGTAGCTGTCTAAGATCAAGTTAACAAAAACATGTAAGCAGAAGACATCTATATAGTTGAATATCAAGAGAAATCCCTTTCTTAAAAGGGTCCTTGGTTTTCAGTCTTTAGTTATAAGGTCTCTCCCCCCGTCAGTCATGAGTAACAAGAGATTTGATTATTTCAATTATACTTTTAAGCTTTTCAAGGCAGCTAGTTAATGTCAATGATGCATTTACCCTTCTGTTAATCACTGAAGTCAGTAGAGTGATACTGAGTGGGGGAAAAAGATTATATGATCTCACTTCTGACCAGAGGGAAAACCTATATTTTTAGGATATTTAGATGGCACAAAGAGAAACAATAATGGCTGTATTATAAAGTGCTTCATAATTTACAATATACCTTTCTCTTAAATTATAAGTCTGTTCTCATACAATTTTAATTCAAAAAATAAAATTCAGGGATATTTAGTATTGCATAACCACACACTGTTTTTATAAAAGTTAAGTTACAATCACCAGCTTGTTAATAACACAGTTGAGATTTTCAGGTTGTAAAGACACATTTTGTCTTACTTACCTGTCAAAAAATTATGCCCACGTCCCACATGCCACCTACTTGAAGAAAACAATGCTAGGTTAAGAGTACTTCGTATCACCTACATGGAAGAATTCATATCATATGTGGGTTAACAATCCAGCCAACTTTATAAAGCCTGTTTTCATACTTTAGTTTTTGGCTACTTCTTACACTAAAATTAGGTGGTTTTAAGTGACTAGTCCAAAGTTCAAAATTTAATGTTCAGTTCAGTTCCAGCAAATTTCTGAAAACACATGGGAATTGTAACTCATGTGTTAATACTTAAAGTTTTTGTTAATAAAACTTCCAACACTAACCTTACCTCATTGAACTTACCTCACTGGTTTTTATGCTTACTATAAAACTATAGCTGTCATAATATTTTTGAATTACTACAAAAGGAAGTAAGCCATTCCAAAATCAATTATTTTGCAACATGATGATAGTTATAAATTCTAAATACTTAAAACCAATTTGCAAAGCTATCAATCTTAGTACTCCCTAACATTTGAAAAGCCCATCTTCAAAACATTTACTATTACCAAAAAGCAAGTTTAAGAAAACACCATGCATCATTCATATTGCACATTCCCTTCAAGTAAGCCCATTAAGTTTACACATGAAAACTCATTTCAACATAAAATTTTAAAATTTTGGTCCTACTTCAATATGCCATGAACTTTCTAAACTATCACTGAAGGCCAAAAAAATTAAATCATTGATAATTTACTACCAAGATGAAGTAATAATTTTGTGATCTCAAGGTCAGTGCTTTTCAATAAATCTAAATAAGTAACCTCCATCCAGGTATGTTTGACATATTTGTAAATGACTAACAAATTAGGAACTGCAGTCAATTTATTTAACAGAGAATTAAACCCATATTTTAAAGTCACGTCTCTCAAACCAGAACCCATACTCCTGGAGGACAGGGTCCTGTGTTCAAGGATCCATGAGTTTGCTACAAGAATTGTTTTATGTTGTCTTTTCTTTTCGATGATTATCTCTAAATTAAAATAAACTTATTCTGGATCATGTAAATAACTCCTTATAACCAAAGACTGTTATAAAATTTCAATCTGCCTTGTGTTTGCACTTAAGATTCCTTTGAGATGAAATGAAGAAAGCACAGAAGGCCTTATTTCTCTGATATATTCCCTCCAAATCTTGGCCATGGAACATTAGTGGCCATGAAAACAAGAGATTCAACAGCATTATAGAAACCGCAGTCAGTGAAGAAACTAGGTTATCGCACAGCACAGCACTGTGCAGACCTCCTGAACTAGCATCTGAGCATAGCAGTTGGCACCATATTCAACTCAAGTATAAATTTACATCCAACAAAACACAATCCTTTTCCATAAAAAGTTAATATCATTAATTTAAATTTTATAGGCTTTGACGTTATATTCATTTAGTGTGCAATTTTTATTTGGTTTCATAGTTCTATAAGAGCTAATAAGCATGCCTAGTCATACCTTTGTACCTAATTAAGTAACATACGTAATAATTATTACATAAAGCAATACTGGGTGTCTACAATGTTCTATTTTTTTAACAAAGAATTTCTTCCCAAGTGTGAGACACACTGCTCTAAAGTTAATAGTATTTGTGCTTTGAAATTCTTTTTAGTGTTATTTAAAAATTATATGAGAGAGTGAAGGTATGTTCCATGATCAAATCAACTTGGGCAATGCAGCTAGCTCTCTTGATTTACAGTAGACATTAGCATACTAAAGGTTCTGAAGTCCCATAGCAAAGATCTTTCTTAATTTGATTTAATTCACCTTTCCCCAGATCTATTTAGCCACTGAATCCATATTTTTCTAAGAACACATTATAATATCCTTCAGAAACTGTTAGGAAAAATGGTTCTCAAGTATCTTTTAGCCATCAAATTTTTAAGGCATCGCATGAATATGAAATGTCTGAGTGTAGTGAAATGCGGACACACCACTGGATTAGATTCAGAAGGCCTTGCTTGGTCAGAGTAAACTAAATACATTCAAGATGTCCTCTGTGGCTAGCAGTGTGGTAGGTGATGCACCAGGGTGTCTTATGTATTCCTCAGGGCCACCTGTGAGGTAGCTATTGTTTACAAGTAAAAACATTAAATTCTGAAGGCTTATAGGGTTAACGTGGTAGACTGTGTTAAAGCCCCAAATCTGGTTCAAGATCCATTCCATCAGCCTACATCCCAGGTTCATTTCTGGCTCTGTATGCACCTGAGGATAGGACCTTCAGGGAAGTCACTCGCTTCTTAGGGACTTGGCTATCTCCTCTGTAAACCAACAAAATTTTGCTCAATAGCCTCTAAGGTCATCATCTACCCCAAACTTTCATGATGTCAAGAGGTGAGTGATCCAAATATTAAAACATATCTTAAAGCTTCAATAATTAAAATAGTTTCGTATTAATGTGGGAAGAAAAAGACAGAGGAAATCCAAAATAGATTCACATATTTATGGAAATGTAGTATATGATAAAAGTGGCATTCAGAATCATAGAGAAAATATGAATTATTCATTTAATAATGGCTGAAAACTGACTACACATTTAGAAAAATAATAATAAAGGCAAAACCTTACCTAATTCCTTACGACAAAAATAAATTTCTGGTAAAGAGTAAGATGTAAAAAAAATTAAACCATAAAAATTAAAAAAGAAAATATGGGACCTTTCTTTTTATTTCTGAAATATAGGAGTTTTTCTTAAGCAAGAAAAAAGGCTTAGATATCATAAAGGAAAAGATAGACAAATAAGATTAAGTACAAATTAAATATCTTCATGAAAAGCAAGAGCAAATTGCAGAAATTTGGGGGGAAAGCCAAATATAAAATGCAATGTATGCTCTAGTATGTATAATATGTTTCTAATTGAGAACATTTCCCTTTGTGTGCATAGAACATTTCTGGAAAGACAAATAGAAAAATTAATAAGAGTTTATTAAATGCCTACTACATGCTCAGTTGATAAGTGATAAAAACAAGGATTAAATTAACACATTAGTGAATTCCACCTGTAAGCTAACTAAAGCATCACACTGACTGCCATGGGGAGCTCAGTGTAAGATAAAGACAGTCAGACCCAGAGCTCCCAGAAAATCAATCAATTGCCTGCATCTACAATTGACCCCCCTCAGGATAGAAATGCTGCAGATAGAGGAGCAAGCAAAGACACAGTTTGTTTTGGAAGAATTCTTTATGGTGGTACATATAAAGCTGCTAGTATTAATATCTAGTATAGTAATACTTTGTTGGAAGGCAGGAAAGAATGACTATAAGTAGGGGCTCTTGAGCTAAACTTCTCAACTTTAAATCTTAACCTTCCATCATTTACTCGTTATGACTTAGAGAAGACACAAACTCTTAAAATTTTAGTTCCCCCTCCATAAAAGGAGGATAATAACAGTACCAATACCACAAAAATTAATTGAATCATGACTTGCAAGGTGCTTTTACAGAAATGCACTAAGAAATAAAGTAGAAGCAATCAATGAAGAGTAGCTGCTTTTTAATAGTGAATAGTGATATAATTTATGATTACCATTATAAATTATATATTCCATAATCCACATGTGATTAGTAAGTTCAGTCATTAGAATTCTATATATTAGTATTCTAGCAGCTACCATAAAAAACTAATAGCACTGACAACAATGATGGTAACATAATCCAACATCTAGAAGTTTCATGTGGACCATCAGAACTGTTACTTGTTAATAGAGTGATTTCTTACTTTCTATTCCACAAGGCCCAGAGCCACATAATTTATAGGTGTCAAAGCAGAGACTTAAGCACATGTCTGTCAAACTCCAAAGGGCCTGCTCTGAATATCAAGCTCAAAAAGATAAAAGCTGGAAGTATTTGAGCATCATGAATGACAACCATGGCAGTGAAGAGGAACGTGGTATGAAACAAACAAAACAACAGGTAAAGTTGCTAAAATTACAATAGGTACTTTACCCTTTCTGATATGCTGGTGTTGTTAGGTACTTTTTATAGGTGAAAACATCAAGGCTTTGAGGAGTCTCCAGATTAATGTGGCAGAGCTGTGATTTATATATATAACATATTTATCATATACTTATATATTATATATAACATATACTTGTGTATTATATTTATAATCGTGTTATATATTCAGTTATATATAATTAAATATTAAATTTCATATAGTATATTGTATAATATATATTAGACTATGATACATGTTTATATATTAATAACATATTTAACACACAATTAAATTACATAGTTTGTTATCATATATTATATATTACATATACAGTTGACCCTTGAACAATACAGATTTGAACTTTGCGGGTCCACTTATATGCAGATTTTTTTCAATAAATACTATAAATGTATTTTCTCTTCCTTATGATTTTCTTAATATTTTTTCTCTAGCTTACTTTATTGTAAGAATACATAGAGTATAGAATACATGTAACACAAAAAATATGCATTAAATCTACTGTTAATCGCTAAGGCTACCAATCAACAGCAGGCTATTAGTAGTTAAGTTTTGGGGAAGTCAAAAGTTACATGCAGATTTTCAACTTCATCGGGGGTTGGTATTAAAGAGTTAACCATATGTCATATACAGTAGTAAATATTAACTGTATTCTCCATCTATGTCTAAAATTCCCTGAACAAAATGTCTTTAACAAGAAAATCCTGAAAAATGCTGCCTACAGGTATACACCATTTCCTCTATATATTCTTATACTGTGATGATTCAACTTTGGCCAAATATTTACTACTGAAATAGTTTTCACAGATTTGCTTTTCAAAAAAATGTAAACACTTCTAACCTAAGATATTCAGAAACGTTTTTTACACACACAAACAGCTGAAGGAAAGGAAGGTTTACTACTGAAGTTACACTGCAGTGCACCCACTAGGGTTTGTGTTGAACTTGGGAACACACTTTTGCTTTTAAGCCAAGTTAAAGCTTCACATCACTAACGTTTAGGAAGAGCATAAATGATTCTGAAATGAGTGGTAACGCCAAACCCTGGGCAAATTTACCTTGGCCAAAGCAAGCAATTGTTTCTCTGTTGGGACTTGTTACAGAGTCTTCTAACTTGGAAGCATTTTGTTACTGAGGAACAAACATGGAGCTAGAAATAAACTGAGCTCCAGGAGGGAAAACCAGTTAAGTCAGAAGCAAAAACTACTAAGAAGTTTAAAAATTTAAAGTCATGCTTTACACATTCTTTGGTCATTTTTTTCTTAAAGTTAAACAAATAGCCATCCTTTTCTGGTTCACCATCATTGCTCCTAAAAATATTCACTGTGATCACAGCACTATTATGGCAGAGAACACTTTGGTATGGAAAATCTGTTTCATCCTGTAAATTTTCTGTGTGTGTGTTCGTGTGTGTGTGTGTGTGTGTGTGTGTATTGATTTACTCATTGAGTAATGAGTCAACAATATTCTATTGTATTATTCTTACAGCAGTGGTTTCTTTGTTTAGAGTCTTAACAATTTTATAAGCGAAATCACAAGTGAGCTACTCGAAGGGTAACAACTGGTGACTAGGAGTTTTCACCATTTTCACATCTGGGATAGAATATTAGTAAAAACCATAGCCCCATCTTTCACAATTATCAGTTTTACAGAATGGGGGACAATGTGCTGACAGCATCCTATCTAGCTGAAACATAAGAAATAGCCAGAAATGAGAGAAGTAATCTAAAAGGAAGTACTGTCTGAGCCAGAGGGGAAAAATATGTCTAGAAACTACAGCCTTCTGATGATGGAGAAACCAAATGCACCAAGTGAGCTTGCCACTCTAGTGCATTTCAAATACAAGCAAGTTTATACAGAAGACAAGAGGACTCCTGTTGTCTTAGTGGCAGGGCAAACATTGCCAGACTCCTTTATATCCATGCAGAAAGCAGAATTTGAGTCTTTTAGAAGTTGCCATATTAACTAGAGTCATCCCAATTTCTTCTACAGATTTAGAAGTAGAGCATGGAGAAGGGCATTTCTTCCCTCCTGAGTTTCTTCTCACCAGACATTTTGGATCCTGTGCAGAAGTACATATAGGACAAGAAACATGCATAAATACCACCACCCTATTCCCAAAGCATTCCCTAAGAGGAATGAATACAAGTTTTACTGAATATAATAATACGTTTGTGTCCTATTTCCATTAAGTTTAAATTCCTTGGCCTTTTATGGAACTCTTTCAATGAGACTCTCTGTTTATGCCTCTCAGAAAGTCTACTCTGTTTACCATCTCAGGGATTCTGTCTGTTTCACATGCTCACTCTAGTAAATTGGAGGGAGCTTCGTAGAGCCTGGTATTAGGAAAAATCCTGAGGTCACATCTAGACTTGGTGAGACTACTGGCAGGATGATGAGCTGATGTGTGCTAGGCACATAAGATTGGAGAATAATAGTATGCCTATACAGGCTCTCTGAATCTAGAACACTCAGTTCTGAATATTCATCCTTACATGTACAGGTGTCTCCCTGTCCTTGCACTAGGCTCTTCTTAAGCATCTTCTGATCTTGAAAAACCTAATTAGTGAGTTGAACAGTGGCTCCTAAAAAAGATATGTTCATGTTCCAGAACCTGTGAATGTAACCTTATTTGAGAAAAAAAAGGTGGGGGTGGCGGGGGGGATTCCACAGGAAAAATTATGGATCTTGAGGTAAGACCATCCTGGATTATCTGGCTGGGCCCTAACTAAATTTAATAATAAAGGTCCTCATGAGAGGCAGACAGAGCAAAGAAACAGACAGAAAAGACCATGTGAAGATAGAGGTAGAGACAGGAGTTCTACAGAGCAAGTCAAGCCTACCAGAAGCTGGAAGAGACAAGAGAGGATTCTCCCTTAGGGCTTCTGGAGGGAGTGCAGCCCTGCCAACACCTTGATTTTGGATAACTTACCTACAGAACTGTCAGACAATAAAATTTTGTTGTTTTAAGCCCCAGGTATGTGGTAATTTATTATGGCATCCATAGAAAACAAATACAGTATCATCTTTCATTCCACCCACTCACCACCAACAACTAATGTTCATTGTTTTTTATGGGCATCTAAAAATAAATTAAATACCATCTCTTCCCTCCAGAGGTCCGTGTTCTAGACTGCGTCACGTAAACTGACAACTATGAGAGAGAAGCACAGAACTCTCCCAAGCAAGTGCTCAAAGTGTCCTCAGGGGATGTAACATCTGACCTAAGTCTCGGAGAATAAGTTCACAAGGTAAGAGACGGGTGCACAGAATGTCCATGGAGTGGACAAGCAGGAAACAGGAAGTCACCAGAAAAAGTGACATACCAGATCCTATAAACTATGTACATCATGTTAATGAGCTTGGCATTTTTTTCTGTGGGAAAGACAGGGAATCTGTAGAAAATGCCTTTCCTGATGATGTAAAAGATATGTGAAGGTTTCTTTTCCTACCTTGGTCATGTACTCAAGAAGTCAAAGTTCTAAACTCCCTCCCAATATAAATACAGCCTTTCTGTTCCTTGTCCTGGATCTTGCCATTCCACCTCATTCCTATTTCCTTCCTCCCAAAATTCTTGGTTGTGTGTAATCCTAGCATTTCCAAAACTTTTTCCAAAGACCAGTTCTACAAGTAGTCTTATTAGGCAAAAGGGGTCTGGGAGTTGGGTTGGGGAACATTCCACAGTAAAATAAATTTGAGAAATACTCTTCCAGGAATTTGCAAAATACTCTGAGAAGTCCACTTTAACTTTGGTTAATCAGTATTAACTTTGGTTAATCAGTATTTTTAAAGTTTATTTAATTCCAATGCTCTTTTTTATAATATCCCATTAATATCCTAAGGAACATACTGTGGAAAATGTTACACTAGAATAAATTTCTTTTTCAAATGTAAGTTTAATATTATATTCTATATTCAGTAGGCTGTCAGTATATATTAATAGCTAAGCTCATAGTCTGAACATTTTTCCCTTTCCTATCCCACAACCCAACACCTTTATCAGAAAACATGAGTCTGAACAAATACCCTCTGGACCACTCAGCAAGCATGGACTAAGTACCCAAGTTCAGGGCACAATAGTAGGCAGTGAAAACATGACGTTTAGGAGATGGTGTCCTTGCCTTCAGAAGCTTACATGGCCATACATTATGTAGTATGATTTAATTCTACACTTGATAAAATGGCTACTAATGGTGAGTTAGAGAAGCCCACTAGAAGATTTTTCATTTTGATCACTAGCAATTCTATGTATTATTTATGGAAAGGAGCAAAATACCTTTAAAAAATTACCTTTTTCAAATGTCAAATTCTGCCATACTCATAAGAATCACAATGTACTTGGGGAAAAAAGGCATTTAATGAAATATCATCCCACAGAAGATCAGGGCTATGGTATGCTTCCATGCCATTCCTTTCTAGTTCTTCGCTAGTTACTTTTATTAACGTTATTAAATTGCAATATATTTATGGTTGTACCACAGTACAGTAAAAGCTATAAAAATAAACTCTTAGTTATTTCATGACTACACATGCTATAAAAATTATAAGGAAGATGGAATTACAAGGAAAAAAATTCATTCTCTTACCTCTGACGTTTGTCCTCAACACAGAAATTTTGGGGTAAATCAAATTAAGAAGAAAAAAAAAAACATTCCTCCTCTGTTTTTCTCTTCTTGGTATAGTTATGAATGCAAAGTTATTTTCCAGGCAAAGAAGAATGAAATTCCTTTCTAATCTTTGTAAAGATTATGAAAATAAAGATTCATTGCACTGGATAGGATGATGCCTGCTCTGAAAAGCAGCCATATTGTGATGTGACTGGAGATGAGTGAGCAAGACCTGATTCTTTGAGTTGTGGGCATGTACGCCTCCTGCCCGCACCTCCATAACCTTTTTCGCACCTTAGGAAAACAGACCACACAAGAACTGCTCTTTGTCACCACTGAAGATGAGAGCACTTACATGGTGGACAACAACAATATTACAATTTTAAAAAGAACCCAAAGTTCTGTTTTCCTTCAAAGAGATCACATTATTCATATTCATACCTTCATTATTCCTATAAGTTTTTTTGAAGGGCTTCATTCTAGCCTCTCTTTAAGACAACAACATTGTAATAATAACAAAACCTACTGCTATTTATTGAATGCCTTAAGTACTACATGCCAGCCTCAGGGTGTGATGATAATGTAAAGAGACTATGTCCTCCTGTTTTCAGAGAAGGGAAGGGAGCATTGGGAAAATGAAGAACTTTGCCCATGACCCTCCAATCCACTAAAAGTCAGAACAGAGCTTCATCTGCCCATCAGAATAGCTCGGACACTAGGACCTAGAGAACATAGGTAATAGACAAACAAGATC
>NW_011888976.1:2487837-2519238 GCF_000151845.1 Pteropus vampyrus | reverse complement strand
AAAGAATGATTAAAAGGAAGCTTTTCTGTACTACTAGCCTGGTATTGATTCCCTGTAGGAAACCAATAATTATTTTTCAGATGAATGGATTAATGAATATACAAAGAGATGAATGAATGCATTGGATCTTCTTTAATAAGTCACAAGTAAAGAAATGAGAATCGAGACCATCTTTGTCATTATGATTTCCATATGACTGTAGATACCTATGTCAACATCTTAGTTCTTGTTCCAGGAAATCTTTGCCCAGAAAAGAAAGGCTGTAAATGAATAAATTTACTATTAGCTTCAGGAAATTCACATGGATCATTTTATTGGTGACAACAATCTATTCGTTTGGTCACACCATTCACTTATTAATCACAGTTATTCATCACGGTTTCCTTCAAGACTC
Source organism: Pteropus vampyrus (assembly GCF_000151845.1). Lineage (NCBI taxonomy): Eukaryota > Metazoa > Chordata > Mammalia > Chiroptera > Pteropodidae > Pteropus > Pteropus vampyrus. The sequence goes on along the minus strand of NW_011888976.1, from coordinate 2,518,844 downwards.
TCATTTTGCTGTGTCCACAAACACTAAATTATTATATCAAAACTTTGGGCAATTCCAACTAGTTCTGCCTTAACGATCCATCTTAAACCACTTGAACCCAAACCTCAAAGCCCTATAAATATTCCACTTCTAATTTCCCCTTCTGAAAAACTGTGAAGGCTTAACAAGGTGATATGCTTCCTCACTGAAATAAATTGTAATAAATTTAGCTGATGATATTTTGGGGAGTTCAACAGAATGGAACTACTTTTTTTATTGAATTTATTGGGGTGACATTGGTTAATAAAATTATATAGGTTTCAAGAGTACACTCCAATAATATGTCATATATATTGCATTGTGTTTTCACCACCCAAAGTTAAATTTCCCTCCATCACCATATATTTAACCCCCTTTACCCTTATCTGCTTCCCCCTTTCCCTCTTTTCCTCTGGTAACCACTTAAACTGTTGTCCATGTCCATGAGTCTCTGTTTGCTTGTCTTGTTCATTAGTTGCTTTCAGTATTATATCCCACATGTGAGTGAAATCATATGGTTCTCAACCTTTTTCAGTCTGACTTATTTCGCTTAGCATGATAACCTAAAGATCTATTTATGTTGTTGCAAATGGCAGTATTTCATCTTCTCTCATGGCTGAGTCCATGTATGTACTAATGTATGTGGTACATACATTGCATATATGTACCACATCTTCTTTAACCAATCACCTATCAAAAGGCTTTTTGTTTGTTTCCATGTCTTGGCCACTGTGAATAACGCCGCAATGAACATCGGGTGAATGTATCTTTACAGATAAATGTTTTCAAAATTTTGGGGGTAGATACCCAGAAGAGGGATTGCTGAGTCATATGGTAATTCTATTCTTAATTTTCTGAGGAACTTCCATATTGTTTTCCATAGTGGCTATACCAATTTATATTCCCACCAGCAGTGTATGAAGGTTCATTTTCCCTCACAACCTGTCCAATACTTGTTATCACTTGTCTTGTTGATAATAGCCATTCTAACAAGTGGTAGGTGATATCTCATTGTGGTTTTGCTTTGCATTTCCCTAGTAGCTAGTAAAAGCAATATACAGATTTAATGCAATTCTCATCAAAATCCCAATTTTCTTTTTTAAAGAAATAGAACAAAAAATTATCAGATTTGTATGGAATCACAAAAGAACCCAAATAGCCAGAGCAATCCTGAGGGAAAAAAACAAGGCCAGGTCTATCACACTGCCTGACTTCAGATTATACTTCAAAACAGCATGGTATTGGCAGAAAAACAGACACACAGACCAATAGAATAGAATTAAGAGCACAGAAATAAGCCTACATATATGTGGGCAAACTAATTTTTTACAAAGGAGCCAAAAATGTACAATGGAAAAAAGAAAGCCTCTTCAATAAATGATGCTGGGAAAATTGGAAAGTTACATGCAAAAGAATGAAACTAGACTGCTATCTTCCACCATACACCAAAATTCATTCAAAATGGATCAAAGACCTAAATATAAGACCTGAAACAATAAATTGCATAGAAGAAAACATAGTTACTAAACTCATGTACCTTGGTTTAGAGAGGATTTTATGAATTTCACCTCAAAGGCAAGGGAAGTAAAAGCAAAAATAAATGAGTGGGACTGTATTACTCTAAAAAGTTTCTGCACAGCAAAAGAAACCAACAGCAAAACAGTGGCAACCAACTGAATGGGAGAAGATATTTGCAAATAACGCCTGCGATAAGGAGGGGCTAATATCCAAAACATATAAAGAAGTCATACAACTCAACAATAAAAAAACAAACAATCCAATTAAAAAATGGGCAGAGGACCTGAACATATACTCCTCTCAAGAAGACATACAAATGGCCAAGATATGAAAAGATGCTCAGCTTCACTAGAATAGAACTACTTTTTAATTACTTTGGTTATTGGGCTATGAGTCTTTGATTGTGACAGGACTGGGACACATGAGAGCCTAGATTTTTTTTTTAATTATATTTTAGGACATGTTTGGGATTTTGAACCAAAGCTAAAGTACCCAGATGCACCATATCCTAAAACATCCCCAAAGAACTTCATTTGCTTATTTAAAAATATTTATAGGGTACCTACTGTGTTCTACTGTGTTTTCTAAACCTTAGGAATATCAGTGAACAAAACTTTGTTAAGCTTTCAGTTTAACAAGAGGAGGGAAGATAGAGGAGAAAGACAACACATAGTAAACATAGTAAATAATTAAAATTATAGAATCCTTGAAAATTAAACAGAGTAGGGCAAGAGGAATCCTGCAGTTGGAGAGGGCTGCAATTTTAAACAAGGGGGCCAGTACAAGCCTCACTGAGAAGGTAAAGAAGGTGAAGAAAGCAATGTGACAAGCCAGAGGAAAAGCATTCCCTATAAAGGAAACCAGTACAAAAAACCAAAGGCGGGCACGTAACTGGCACGTTGGAACAACAGCAAAGAGGCCAGTGTGGCTGGAGTGGGTTGAGCAAGGAGGGGAGAAGGGCTAGGAGGCAAAGTCAGGAGGTAATGGAATGAGGGTTGGAGTGAAGAGAGATCACATCAGCCTTGATGTCCCTGTGAGGACTTTGGGTGAAATGAGGAGCCACTGGAGTGTTTTGAGCAGAAGAGAGATAGGACTAGACTTACCATGTTAACAGGCTCACTATGGGGAGGCACTGGGAGAAGCAGGTAAACTAGTTAGGAGGCAACCAGAACAACCTAGACAAGAGATGATAGTACCTGCAATCCTTAGTGAAGATCAGGAACAGTGGACCAATATCAGGAAGTGGCAAGTTGGTTAAAAGATATACTAGCAGAAAAGCACTTAAGACCTAAGCAAAGCAGGCATTTAAACATGACTGCCAGATTGTTGGATTCATGCTATAAAGGAATCAGGGTCATTCAGACACGATCAGTCCTTGTTCTTAAAATACAATCTCAAATCCAAGAGAAATGGAGAAATGATCAAAAGTTGGCCTATGATTTTACAAAGACTGTACAATTCAAGACTAGGTGTTTCTGGTAAAGAATAAAACTCACAAGGCATGAGTTCACTGACTAAGAGAAGTTTTCAAAATCCCTGTATGAAATTCCAGACTATAATCTCTACGGGCATCCAGTTTCTTAAGAAAGTGGGGCCCCTTTTGCACTAAGGGTGGATAAGACCCTTGAGAAGGGCCTGTTTTCTATATAGAAGGTTCCTCAGGAGGAATCGCAATGAACACAGCCAAGTTCAGCCTGGCAGTAACTCCAGATGCACAGGGAAATTACATTGGGCCCTGTGGAAAGAAGAGAAAAGACAGTTGTTCACCCATAATCAGAATAATCCAATTATATATTAGATATCTCTTTTGTGGAAGTCTATGACTATAGAGAAGGGGCCAAAATTATGAATGTTTTACATGGACAAAATACAAATGTGATTATTCTTTGCTTTCTCTCCCATTGTTACAGCACTGAAAGAGGAGTAATCCTTTAGGCTGTGTTGTCTCTGGGGCCTTCCTGAAAAATAGAGGGAACTTAAAAACAGCCATAGAGATTAGGTCCATGTTTTTTTTAAAAATGCTGAAAGGACAAAAAGAGAGATAGAAAACTACTAAAGTCAGAGAGTAATAAGTAGAGTGTAACAGTAGCCCTGGATATTCTTTCAAAATGGGAGAAGTGTTGCTAGTGTTTATAAACTACAGAGCCTATAATATTCTTTAGGATATACTGTAAGAAAAGATTATTTTTTAATTACTTTAGTTACTGGAAGTATTTCATTGACTGTAACCTAACAGACACAGTGAGTGGATCAGAGATAATCAGGTGATTAAGCCCAGCCAATTACAGTCCTTCTTAGAACCATCCAATGTACCTAACAGGGAAACCTATTTTATTCTGTTAAAGTTGCATCAATGGAAGGATGTGATTCTGGGTCTGCTTATGGACCCAAATATATTCCTACAGAACATAGCCAAAAAAGGAACAAAGGGCTAAGAATTTGAAGGGAAAAATGAAAGAAATGCAATGATAATGTTTGAGTCCTCTAGATCCAGCTATGCCTGAAGTCAATCCAATCCTGAAATTCTCCACTGTACAAATCACTGAATCCTATTTTTTTTGCTTAAACTAATTTGAAACGGGTTTCAACTACTTGTTAGCACGAGAATGCTGACAAATACAAACCACAGTCCATTAAACTTCATTACTCTTCTTTAAAATGAACCTTAAATCCTCAAGTTTAATTCAGTAATCTCTGACTCAGAGGTTAAATTCTTAAGGTCAACATGGGATTCCAGGTTCATTCTCCCTGGAATCTTGGTAGTTCTTATGTCCAACTCTGTACACTCTCCGTTCACGAAAGGCAACAGAGTATAATAGAAAGAAGCCTAGATATGGACTAAGAGGCTTTGCGTCTCAGTTTTCCCAGGATGCTCACCTGCTAATTTATTCTAGTCAATTCATGCTTCAGTTTCCTCACTGGAAAAACTGAGGGGATCTCAAAGACCCTGTCCTCTCCCTTCTGATACCTGCTCTCACTGTAAAAATATGCAGGCAGCCACAGAGCTAAAGTAGTAGGAAACTACTCACTATCACTGGCCACTCTTCTGATTTTTTAACTACACCAAAAAAATTTATCTAAATAAAATATTATTGGGGAAAATTAAATACTTACTGAAAAATTGTCCAAACTTCTCATTCTAACAAAGTAGGGAAAAATGTGGGACATGATCCCGCCCAAAGAGGAAAATCTAAATTGATAGAAAGTTATTCCTTCTAAAATGGGAACTGGTGAACACTGTCAAACTTTCAAGAAACAAATAATTTCCATATTAAATAAACTACTCAAGAACATAGGAGAAAACATTAATTCATACTACCATGAAAAATAATTCTGATCTTAAAACCAATCTAAGTATATATGTATCAAACCTTCCTTATTAGTATAGATAGACAAAAGCCCTAAATAAAACCAGCATATAAAATTTAAAATACTTTAAAAATCACAACATAAAAAATAGGCTTTCACCTGGGATCCTTCAGCTTAAGAACTTTTGTTAATTGAAACACCATATCAAAAAGCAAATTAGAAAAAGCCAATGAGCACTACGATTGATATTGAAACATTTTTTTAAATGCAACTATAATTCCCATAACATTTTTAAAGGGAAATAGAAGTTCTCTCAACATTAAAAATAATTATCTCCCTAGCAAAGAAACGTAGTACCATTACTGGAGAAACTCTTTAGACATTCCTATGGGAAATAGAAAGAAAAATGACTTAGTATTGTTTTGAAGTTTGACTGTTACATAAGAACCCATAAAAAAAGTTTTCCAAAAAAATAGTGACGACAAAGATAAAAATATTATTTGCCCTAACATTATAATATGAAAATTGAAATGACCAATAATGTTTCAAAATAAAAGTAAACACAAATATATACACATACATATACTTCATATAACTATATATTTCATAGTAACATCGCAAAAGATAAAACACAATTTTCCCCAAGTTAATTTGCAGATCAAGTGCACCCCGTAGGTAATTATTTTTAGAAATGAAGAAAAGAAAATGGTTCTAGAAATAAACTGGGGGGAAATCAGGTAAGCACATCAAATATAATTCTGAAAAAAGCAATTTTGGATTGAGGGGAAGTTTACTTTCCTATCTAGTACACAGAGTAGGGAATCCTGATGCAAGGTACAGCATGGATATTTTATTGTTCTGACTGACAGAACAGACAGCCCTCAAATAGAGCCAATTATATAGGAAATAAGATAAAGACTGAATCAAAAACAATAAAGAAAGACCATTAAATAAATTGCATTAGGATAAATTAGTCAAATAGAAAGATTTAACTTAGATTTACACTTTGCAACATATCCTAAAATAGATTCTGGATAAATTCTAAAGAGCAAGTTTTTTTTCAAATAAAGTCTAACTGGCTACATAAATTATACTCATGCACCTAATGGAATATGATGTATAGGTCAGCTATCTCTTTTGGAGAGAATGAGTCTTTAGGTATATTGCTAACTGAAAAACATGAAAGTATACAACTATGAACATGGGACACTTCCAACCTTGATGTTTAAATTATTTTGATCTTGCACATGCACCAAGCATTGAAAAAAAACAAGTAAACTATAAACAAGCATATCTAAAACTGATAGCAATAACAACACATACCAAGGCATTGACAACACGCTGAAATTAAAACAAAGTACTTCTCTGATCTTTGGAAGAACCAAAAAGTGATTGATGACCAAAATTGTTGACAGATTCAAATACATTTATAGCCAAAAACTTAATAAAAACCTACGAAACCAAAATTAAAAAGGCAAATAATAAAATGGGGTAAATATTTGCACCAACTAAGACATAGAGTTAATATTTCAAATGTATAATTAATACTAAATAAAATCCACCATGTAAGTAAATCACACAGTAAATACAGTATGGAAATATATTTAACCTTGTTTAATAATTAAAGTAGTAAGAAAGCATAATAATGTTATGCTAAACATTTTAACATTAAAACACCCAGTGCTAGTGAGATTGTAGGGAATTTGGTATCTGTCTTTTGCTGAGACATTGTACTTGGTACATGAATATACTTAAAAAAGCAATTTATAAGTGTATATAAAATGTCATAAATATGGTTATACTCTTTGATCTAGCAATCCAAATGTTCAAAAACATTCAAACTGAAATAATATCTATAAAATTTTAGAAACAACTACAATAACCAAAAGTAGGAGTGTGGCTGGGGAAATCACAGCACTTAATGTAATTAAGAATAAAAATCAGGAGGCTTATAATCAATCACATAGGCACACATTTAATGACATTATTTTAATTTAAAAAACACGAAACCCTAAATTGTAGGTATATTATAAAAGCAATTATGTCAAAAGTAATGTGAACATAGCATAATAAAGAAGGAAATATGAAAACAATTTTAAAAATTCTATCAGTATTAAAATTGTGATTGATTTAAACATTAATAATGTCATTAGAGCACATGAATAATACATTAAAAGTGGGAAGAATAAGAATTTTTGAAAAATGGCCTGTAGACAGTATTGAAATAGGTAAGCATTTTTCAAAAATTTCCCCAGAATGATGACACATCAAATTCAGGCTTATTGATTCTGCAAATCTGAATGGATTTCACATTACTTTTGACATAATCAGAGACTTATCCAGAATGAAAAGCTGATGAAAAACCTTGAACTCGTTAATGTCATATCTGCCAATGTCACCTCTGGAGTCCAGGACACACATCTGCTTTTATAAGAGTCCCCACCTGTTCATGTGGAATACCTCTGCCTCTTTTGATTATTGAACTGATCACTACCCACCAGATGCTTTCACAGGGTGGGGAACCGCAGCCTGACAATGACTCAAGGACTCCAATTTTCTCTCCAAATGAGGGCACCGGGACTTTATATCTTCATTTATAGACCCAGGAGCATAACCCTTCACATTCTTTAAAGTAGAAGCAAAATCAGCCAAGTAACGGTAGGCATGTGCCATTCTCGCACACACAGCTTCCAGATCGTCCAACAAAGAAATGTTGGTACCCCCTTTGAAAAATATATTTAAAGGGAAAATTTGTTTTTCAAGCATGAATTGCAAACCAAGGCTTATGCTGAAGGGACATGTCCTTGGCGTATCTGTGAAGCTCTGTTCTATGAACTGCACTCCTGCACTTCAGTCTGCAAGAGATTCGCTTTCTATTAACCAAAACCAGGAGGTGGTTTTGACAAAAACAAGAAGACAAGCAACCAGCTCACTCTCTTTCTCTCTCCTTTTCTCTTTCTCACATCAACTCCAAGAATGTGCATTCTGGTTTTGGTGTTAATAATGTCCAAAAGCACCAAAGTGCAATATCTGCCAAATAAGGAAAAATCAGAAAAACAGCTTCTGGTTCAGAAAGAGATCTGGAGTGCCTTACGGAGCAGACCACTCTCAGCAGTACCCACACAAGAAGACATTTAGAAAGGCAGCCATACTCATTACTAAACTATCTAAGCCTGGGAGAAAATGAAGATGATGGTCTGAAATTCATTCATAGGATTTCAAGACAAAGCCGGTTTTACCTAACTTCACAACAGCCAGTTTCCACTGAACCATGTCACAGCTCCACAAGAAAGGCCAAATGGCTCATTATGTGCAAAGTTCCAAAGACTGTTTTTTAATGTTTAGCAGCGGTTTGCTTGGCTCAGCCACTGCAACAAATACTGCTGAACTGTTTAACTTACGAGAGACATTTAAAAGCTAAAATGCCCAAATTCTAAATATGTAATTCATAAAACAGCATATTTTCTTTAATTCATTTTCTCAAAGTTTACAATATCTGTACTAATTCTCTGTAACTAGATATGTTCTGGATACATTCTCAGAGAATCTGTGCAGAATAAAAATTTGAAACATCTTAAAACTAACTGAAAACATCTTTCTACTATGCTGCAAGGCAAATGCTTTTTAGATGTTTTGCATTTTTATGCTAAACAGTGCAGCTGCGATTGATAAAAAGTAATCAAGCTAATTTAAGTCAATCAACTCCAGGAGGTTCTCATCACTTGGATAAAAATGCTCTCTCACTCTTCAGAAAATAAATAAAGATTTAACAGAGTGAAATGTATTTTCTTGACTGCTTTCATGCCATTCCTAAGGCAGCATATAGCCAAGAAATCATGTTAAGCAATTTCTGTCACTAGCTTAAAGCATAATGCAAACTTTTAAGTCATGTTTAATTAAGTAATCCTGGGCAATAACATATTAGTAGAGAGTAATAAACCTTGACTAAGAGAATAACACACACACACACACACACACACACACACACACACACACACAGTTATGAAAGGTACAAAATTGCTGTTAGAGAGGCTATCAACTTCTCTTTAGTCTCCAAGAGAGTATCATGTTAAACAATTTAGTTCTGGCTGGTTGTCATTATTAAAAGATGATCCTGGAGTTTTAAAATCACAATTTAAAATATGTAAGTTCTGGATAAACTGAAAAGCAGAGTTCATGAATTTAGCTAACTTCATACATTATGAGAAAACCGGTAGGAATGGTTATAAAGTATTTTACCATGATAAAGATAATACATGTTTAATATTTAGAGCGGGGAGGGGAGGAAGGAAAGAGTCTAAATTTACCATTTCCACTAGCAGGTCAACACTCTGACTGCAAATTCTAAAATGCCTGCAAATGTGACCTAACAAATAAACCTAAGCAGTATCTGATACAGGCCCATCATCAGAGATATTAGTTACCTGGGTAGGAAAAATAGACCAAAACTCTTTAGTCTTTCAGGGAGTAGTCCCCAAGAGGAAATATGAAAAATCAGTAAAAGCTTCCCTGCCTCTCTTGGTATAAAATCCTGGACAAGTTACGGAGCAACTCCAAACATATATTTCTCCATCTTATGGGTGGGGATGTTACTGTCCATTTTGAGAATTAAATTACTTGAAGCACCCAGCATACAAGCTCTAGTTCACAGACTTCAGCCACTATGCCATAGCCTTGTGTGAGCACTTTTTCTTTCTTAATTTCTTGAATATAGGAAGGGATACATTTTTTTAAAAAGCAGCTAGTAAATAAAGGAATGAAGTTGAAAACATTACTCTGACAAACTATTATGAAATTAGTCATGTAAATAATATTGAAAAGATGAATCAGGTGTTTTATGGTGTCTCAGAGCATCAGTTCCCTCTGACCATAAAGAAGCCTCATGCCAGCTATTGAACAAACAAGTAAGAAGATGCCTTCATGTAGCAACCCTCTGTGATGTAACACCTGCATACTAAAACCACATGCTGAGCAGTGTGTGTGAAAGAGAAAGGGAGAGCAGAGGAAGAGAGAGAGAGAGAGAGAGAGAGAGAGAAAGAGAGGAAAGGAAGGTGGGGGAGAGGGAGGTGGAGAGAGTGGGGGATGGGGGAGGGAGACAGAAAGAGAGAGAGTTCTATAGGAATATTAGTTTCCTTAAATTCCTGAAGGATACCATTTTCTTACATTATCAAGGACATAAATATATTAATCATGCCTTCTTATTTTCTGTATTATGAATCTTTGACATGTGTGGCCTTGCTGACCCTTGAGAAACTACCCCTTCAGGGGTAGCCAATTCCTTGGAGTAAAAGACTCATCTGCAAGTACACCTTTCATATGCAAACCAACTAAACCAGAGCCCACACCTCGGCCATCTCCTCCATCAGACTCTCACACTCAGGACCACTATTCTCATGCCCTAATCACTCCAGGCCAAATATCAGACAACTAGCAGCAATGACCCCTATGCCCTCAGAGCCCCTGAAATTATTCAAACTACTGAATCCTAAACCTGCTTACCCAGCCTCATCTGTTCCTTCCCATGGAAACCACAGTAAAGGTTCTTTCCCAAGTTCTCCCCTCACTCCCTCAGTTTCTTGACCAATTCTGGTGCTTCCTTGAGTGGCCTTCCATGGCATGGCATGTTCCCTCCTCTTGGGAACTGTAACAAACTATCTTTTCAATGGCAATCATCTGATCTGGTGACCTCACCAGACCTGAGTAAAAATAAAATCTACATTTCAAAACAGTAAGAAAGCCTTGCTTTATTCCATTTTACCTTCATCAAGCATGTATGGCTCAGGAACCTGGCTTCAGAAACATTTATGATCAGGGGCCTGTTTTCTGCCATGGAATTATAAGTTGTAAGGACAGACTAACTCTGGCATTGAACCTGGGAGGGACAAACTTGTCCTGCCAGTAACGTGAAGTCAAAGCATTAATGCCTTGAGAGCAGAATAGCAAGTCTTTATATCTTCCTGCAGGAAAAGGGGATCACTTTGTAGCCTCCAGAAATGGCAGGCATCCACAGAAGGAACAGTCACACATTCATTGGGACAACACCACATACTCATAGTCATGTATTCCAGAAATATTTTATTCATTATTCAGAAAGTCAGACTCTCCATATCTTCCCACTTGCCCTCCCCTTTCCAGCCACACAACACCATGAAGAATTCCCTAAATACACCCTTTACTCTCTTGTCTCTGTATCTTTGCTCACACTGTTCCCTCAGCCTGGAATGTCATTCCTTCTCCTGACCATTTTGCCCATTTGGATTTTATTATCCTTCAAGTTCCAGTTTGCCTCCCCAATGGAGCCTTCCCACATGTCCCTCCAATCCTGCCCCAAGCCTGAAGAAATTGATGCCCCCTTCCCCAACACCTCTTTCATGTTTACTTATTTGGTCCTTCTTAGGGGCCATGTTTATCTCTACTATAGATAATATCTATTAATAGCTAAGACTTCACCGAGTGTTCTATATGTGACCAGCATTGTGATAAATGTTTTACCTGCACCCTATCACTGAATGCTTGTGCTAATCCTCTGAGGCAGGTATTTCTATCACCCTAGTTTTACAGATGAGAAAACTAAGGTTCTGAAAAGTTAGGTAAATTTTCCAAGATCACAACATTAGTCCAATGATAGAGCCTGAATTAGAATCTGGATCCTTAAGACACAAAACCTGTGCTCTTAATAGGTGGTGTTGCCTCTTTGGGGGCAACATATTGCCTATGAGGGTAAGATTGCCTCAAGCATTTGCAAATGCCCCACTATGCCCAGCTTGGTGCTCACTCACAGTGGATAGCGGCTGCTTAAACTGAATTAATAATTCCGGTAAGTTTGAAAATTATAAATTGCAATTATTAATCCATTGTGCTTTGTCGCTTATTTGGTAATGGGCTATTGCTTGGATTCTCCATGTCAATGTGAATTTGATATAATCCTCAGAAGGGTACCATTTTTTATCCATTCTATATAAGCAGCTGCAAAGACAAAGACAAATATTCCAATGGACATCTTTGTCCTTTATGGCTGTCCTCAACAACCATGAGGTGAATGGGTACAAAGCTCAGCCCCAGAGCACACTTCTGCACTTTATATCCACTTTACCCCTACTCCTTAGTCCAGTGACCTTAGGCCAGCCTGAGTTTCTGCATCTGTAAATCAGGATGGCCGCCTTGCAGGGGTGCTATAAAAATGGCATGATGTGTGTGACATGAAGCCTGCTATATATAAAGTGTTTAGTAAGATGTTCAAAAAGAAGGAAGAAAAAGAGAAATCAAAGTTGTAGCTTACTAAATACAGAGGAAAAACCACACTAAATGATTGCCTACTCTGTGCAAGGGGCTAGTCCTAGTCTACACTGTATTGTCATAAGCATCCAATGAGTGGTCCAAATGTTCAACACAAGCTGGGGGAAGAAGAGGTTACTATGGCAATGAGAACAGCTTCTCTAAGATACAAAGGTTTAGAGGTGGGCAGATTTTAAACAGTAGGAAAGAAAAGGCAAGACTACTATAAACAGAATAAAATGCAGCAGAGATGCTGTCCCAGGGAAAAAGAATGTGCTAGTCCCACTATAGGGGTGACTAAAAAGCAGTCCTTTTAACCATTCTACCTGATTCCCATGGGTCATGGTGTGGCATAGTGATAAAGAGTAGCTGAAGGGCTTTGGTGTTAGATATGCTGGAATTAGAATACCAGTTCTATCACTTCAGAGTGTGGGACCCAGAGCAAGTCATTCACCTCAGCTTCCTTGTCTATAAAATAGGATGGTTTTATAAGGCCCTATTACTTATATGAGCACCATGCTTGGGCACAGAGTAAATACTCAACCCAATGGTAGTTTCTTACTAATATGAGCAGAGCCTAAGAATGGGGATATTTCTACTTCAGAGGATTATTGTAAGCGTTCAAGGAGATGACACACAAAACTCCCATCACTGTATTCACCATAAGTGAGCAATAAATGCGAAATATTATTGTAGCAGTGGCAGCAACAGTAGGGTCAGCAATTAGAGCAGGGATTTCTGAGAACAAAAAGGATGCAATATTAGGAGTAATAATAAATAGAAGCAGCATATTACATGCCAAGCACCAAGCTATATCTTTTGCATGCACTAATTTGTTTCTTTACATAGCTCCATACATATAGGTAATATAATTTCCAGTTTTTCATTGAAGAGGCTCCTACCAATACTATTAAGCAGAGATTGGTAAATATTTTGATAAAGAGCCAGGTAGTAAATATTTTTGGCTTTGCAGGCTGCATAGTCTCTTTCACAACTAATCGATTCTGCCATTGTAATGGAAAAGCAGCCATAGACTACAAATAAATGAATGGGCATGGCTGTGTTCCAATAAAAATTTATTTACAAAAGCAGGCAGCAGCGGGATCTGGCCTGCAGGTTATAGTTTATTGACTTCTACTTTAATCCAATGAAGTTTTAATGTTATTATAGCAGCATAACCTAGACCATACTACATGATATAATACTACTATATTTGACAAAGGGAATCCTGTTAAAGAGTTACAGAAAAACAATAGCACTTCCGTGTTTCTCTATGAGAATGTTTGTTAAAATAGGACCATATAAAACTGACCTAGATTCAGATAATTATTTTATCAGGTTAAACAGTATCAGTGTGATTTCATTGCCTTGGGTAAGAAGCATACACTGGACTTTTGGCCAAAAATGCTATTCCATGCTTTTCTCACCAGGTTTACTCCAACTCATCTTTCAGATCTCAGATCAAGCATCTCTTCCTTCAGAAAGCCCAGCCTAGAACCACCTTCAGTTTTGGCAAAGCATTTAACCTCTTTTTCTCATTATAATTAAATTGCTGGGATTATTTGATTAATATCTTTCTCTTCCACTTGACGGTGAACTCTTGGAATACCAGAGCTATGTCTGGTTTTGTTCACTGTGGAATCCCCAATACCTAACCCAGTGCCTAGTACATAGTTGGTACTTAATAAATATTTGTTGTACCATAAAGCAATTAAGACAGATCATTAGTAGTTACATTTTACTGGTAACTCACAGAGTTGCAATGACCCATCCAAGGTAACAAAATTATTATGCAATGGAGCTATAATTCAACCCAGATTTGGCTGATACTCAAGCCTTGATCTTAAGCAGAACTGCCTCCTAAGGATATAGGGATAACATTTGTGAGAAATAAAAGAAAAGACCACATTAGCCAAAAGGTAGGGAATTATGGAGGGAGCTGAGCAATTACCTTCAAAATAAGAAAGCTCAATTTTTTTCTTTGGTTTACTAGGATAGTCCAAGTGATATCTAACAGATGTCTTCTGGATATCTTTTGTTTGGCTGCACATTATTGCAAAATAATTTTTTAATTAGTAGCCAGCATTAAAAAACAGAATTCCCCCCAAAAGTCTGGACTTCCTGTTTCTCCCTAAAGTCAGAAATCTGGCAACATTGGACCTCTAGTTCCAAGGGCAAGAATCAGCCTTAGGTTGAGCATCTGCTCTCCAATTACAACAGTCTCTACTCAGCTGCCTTCTGTGAGTTATGAAACCTTCCTGGACCTGTCACACTGATACAGGAACCTCTAGGTTATATGGAGACTCAGTAGAAGCAATTTAGGAGAAGCGGGCTATAAGCTGAGTAGAAAGACAGGAGAATTTGATTGTTTAGTTTCCTTTGCAAAGGATACTGAAAGGAAAAAAGGAAAGAATGGAGAGAGGGAAGGAGGCAGCGAGGGAAAAAGAGAAACCTGTAGTGTTGAAACTGGAAACCAAAACAGAAATACTGAGGCAGCAGAAAGTTTTCACCTTGGTCATAATTTTGTAAATGTCTAAATAAAGAACAGGGCTGGAAGAGAAAACGGTTCCTGGAACACAGAGCATTGATGGAGGGAACATCCACAGTAGTTCCTGTTAGAATGATCTGATATAGTATCATATGCTGCAAGGGGTTCTGAATACCTGAAGATTTACCTGTGTACAAAAAACTTAGCAACCATTTCACCGAAACTTTCCACACCTGGGAGCTGTGTTTAAGAGCAAGGATCAGCAAACTACTCTGTAAAAAATATGTCTACCACTTTGCTTGCTCAGACCTCTGATGACCTTGGGAATTAATCTTCAGAACCTTAAGATCTATTTTAGAGTCAAGGTTGGCCAGTGAATTTGATAATATTAATCATGATACTTTATATACCATATAGAAGGAAGGTCAGTTCGGTTCAGTTCCTGGTAGTAAAAGTACTGATATATCCAAAAAGGAAAACAAACAAAAACGACCCCAGAATCACATAGCTGAAAGAGCACTGAAGACAGGCCAGCCCGAGGTTAAAATCCTGCACTACCACATTTAGCTACATGTCTTTGGGATATTTACCTCCCTAGGCCTCAGTTTTCTCACCTGTAAAATGCGTTAGCATCATCTATTTTTGCAGAACTGCGATAACAATTTAAAAACAAGGTTTGTAAAGTTGGTAGCACATACAAGTTGCTCTTTTCTAGCCCTCCTGTTTCCTTGAAACAGTCATAAAAAAGTTAACCATTTGCATTAAGTCTTAATGTCTTTACTTTTGAGAGTTATTAGCAAAGTATATAGTATAACAATTAAAACACTCACTGATTTTCAGTAAGTACAATGGCTTTCTCTAAAACAAAGGTGTATTACATCAAAGATATCCATGCTTTCCGTGAACCTATCTACAGAAAGCATACAAATTATAAGTGCCTTTATGACTTAAGTTAGAGTTTTCTATTAATTTTCAAAAACAGAACTTTCAAAAGTCAAACATCCAGGCATTCAGTGCAGTTAAATATTTTTCCTTCTCAAGAAATAGTACTTTTTAAGGCTGAACTTTGAAGATACTGTTTATCCTTTGCATGTTTAATTAAAACTCTTATATTTAATTCAGAAATTCTCATTAAAAGATTAAAAGAATTATTATTTTTAGAAGAATATTTAGAATATTATTTTAGCAAAGTTAACATTTTCATTTACTAGGTGTAATATAAACAGGATAGTTTACTTTGAGTTTTTCTAGAGACTGCAACATTCAAGGCTCACCCTGCCTAGCAGTTCTAATTCTTCCCTGGAGTAACAGAAAACAAGGAAAATTGCTGCCACATGTGCCTGACTTGCAATCCGCACAAGCTCTATGGACTCTGCCTGCAGCTCAGCACAACCCCAGGGCTGAGATACACTACACAGCTGCCAAATGACAAAGGACTTCACCAAGACTACTCTGGTTTTGCCCAAATGGGTGAAAGGTCATGTAGTAACATAGCCCAGCTCTTAAAATAAAGTCTGTAATAGCAGAAACATTGCAACAACCTAACTGTTCATCTACAGGAGGATGACTGACTAAAGCATGGTGAGTGGAGCAATGGGCAGCTGTTGACAGTAAAGCACATCTGTGTGTACTGACATAAAAGGATCTTTAAGAAACAGTGAGAAAAGGAAGTTTTCCATATTCAATATGATCTCATTTATGTTTGAAAAATCCCCACAATAATATGTGTACATTTGGTAAGTATGTAACCACATAGAAAATATGAAAGGATACAACTCCAAAAGAGTGGTTACCTCTGGGGAAGGACACAATTTCAGTGTGTTCAGAAAGACAGAAGAGGAATTTATTCTGCATTTTAAAATAATTTTTAAGTTTTCTTTTAAATTAACAATACATCACTTCATAAATTATACAAATGTCTAATCACTGTGTTGTACACCTGAAACTAATATAATATTGTATGTCAACTATAATTGAAAAAATAAAAAATAAAAATTTTAAAAAATTAACAATACAAATATATTTTTGCATTACTTTATAATTTAAAAATAAATAAAAATCCATTTTAACTATTTCACTGCACATATAAAAGTTTTGTAAAATAAGAAATTTCATCAGAATCAGGTAGCACCACCCTCATAGGGTTGATATGAGAATTATTTAACATCACAAATGGGCTTGGCACCTGGTAAATGTTTAATACACATGATAGGCTACTACTGTGTCAGTTAATGATATGTAAGACTTCCTGTTGGCAAAATGTGTCAAACTACGTTAATGCTATTAGTAGCTTCATTCTACTGATTTTTCCAATTCAAGTACTTAAGGGAAAAGTATTTCAATTACGTTAAACATCACCATGAAGAATCAGTTTGCAAAAAAATAAGAACTATGAGCTTTATAAATATTCCTAACTTGAATTACAAATTTTGGCTTGTAGATAGAACAATGCCCAGGATAAGTTTTGTGTGATAATTTATCTCTAAAAGACTGACATTATAGCAAAGTATTATAAAAATGAAAATAAGTG
The DNA here is from genome assembly GCF_000151845.1 of Pteropus vampyrus. NCBI lineage: Eukaryota > Metazoa > Chordata > Mammalia > Chiroptera > Pteropodidae > Pteropus > Pteropus vampyrus. Next base: position 2,501,706 of record NW_011888976.1, on the reverse strand, counting down.
CAATACTACGTTCACTTTCCCATAGTGATCAGTCAATGTGACATCTTCCTGGGATCTGAAACATTCCCAAAAGTTGTAAAGATTCTTTGATATATACCCACACCTACAGTAGCTAAAGAGAGTAAACTAAGCAACACTAGACACTGCAGAAGTAGGAAAAAATATAAGACAAGATAGCTCCATCCTCAAGTTACTTGCAGTCAAGTTAGAGAACAAATCTAGAAACTCAATGGTATGTACTGTGCTGAGACAGCAGAAAGTGATCAAAGCCAGGTCATTTTGCAATTGTGAGCAGAAATTAGTGTCTACCAGGACCTAAAGATGTGGAGAAATGAAGACAAGAAATATGTCCAAAGCAAAGAAAGAACTGAAAATGAGCTTGCCAGGAATTAATCTACAAAAGATCTATATCTGAACAAAGAAATATTTTCAAATCACCCATGTCTTAATTCTCTCTCCGATCTCATGTAAATTAATGAGCATTCGTTTCTTTTTTACATTTGCAAACCCACTCTCCAGTACATTCAGATATCTTGAAAATGATCTTAACTCTATTGTATTTCATCCAACATGTGGTATTACTTTGAAATTCACTTTCTAGAGAAAGACTAGAGAAAACTGGCTTATTTCTAGACAGGGATTTAGATAAACTCAATTTACAAAACAAACACTGGCGTACTCTAACAAGTCCATATGAATATGCTTCACCTTTTGTAGTATTTAAGAGGCTTCAAAAAAATCAGCGTGGAGAAAGAAAAAAAATGATGTTTTAATACTTGTACTTCATCTTTTACATACTTTCTCTTTCTAAAATATTTAGCATAAAACATTTAGGACTCCCTGAGTCAGACTTATGTTTTATTAATCAGAAAACACCCTTAAATTATAAGGTTAACAGAGGAATCCAAGCAGGCAAAATAGAGTTTTCTAAATTTCTATACTGAGAGAAAAATAGAAATTAGATCCTCCTATGACTGATACCAGTGTGGATAAAAGAAATGATGTCAGGCAAAAATCATGTGGCCATGGTCTGTGCCTGGCAGCCAAAGCCATTTCCAGGCAAGTTATCGAGGATCGACCCTGCCTAAATGGAGTGAGTCATCAGCAGGTCCCTGACATCAGCCAGCTGCAAAGTCTTGCAGTGACTGGCTAGATTGAAAAAAGATTTCCAAAAGCTCCAACATAAAAAGTCCAATGATTCAGCTTCCCTATCAGACTTCCTAGTGTTTTCTTCTAGGTCATTTATATCCAAATTACCCCCATTATAAAAAGAAAAGATTTAGAAAAAACCACAAAAAGTTAAAACAGGACTTTTCCTTCTGAAAATGTACTTGTGATTCAATAAAAGGTCTGAAATCATCTTCAGGGTCACTGTCAAGATTAGAATAATTTAGCAGCAATAGCACATGTATAAATGAGGACATAAATTCCCAAAGTAGGTGAGAGGCATCCCGTGACATATCCATGTCATTAGGAATGAAATTCAAAGAGCCTATGCTGACTCATTTATCTTTTTTTGTTTTTAATGTTTTCTTGTGTAAATATCAAATACCTATAAAAGTACAGAAAATATATAATGAATCACCATGTACCCATTTCTCACTTCAACAAGTATCCATTCATAGCTACTTGTTTCTTCCAACCATCCTCCAACCTCTTAATTATTTTAAATCAAATTCCAGATATTATATCATTTCATCTATATTTTAGCATTTTTAAAAGGACTTTTTAAAGAAAAAAATCCATCATCACTTAGAAAAATTTACCAATGATTCTTTACTATGATAGGTTCAACCTTAAAATTTCTCCAGTTGGCTCACAATTTTACCATTTTGCTTATATGAACCAGGATCAAATAAGGTTCATACACTATGATTGGTTAATATGTCTCTTAAGCTCTTTAACTTTCAGTTTCCCTATCTCTTTTTCCTTGAAAACTTTTGTTGTTTAAAAATAAACAAGTAAAAACACAGAATCATCTGTCCTATAAGAGTTTCTCCTGGTGGAGAGCTTGCTCAGTGTATCCCTTGCAGTTGTTTGCCAATTTCCTCTTTGTCATCTGTATTTCCTCTTTGTCATCTGATTTTTCTGGCAACACTGCTTCACTGGCAATAGAACATACGTCTATCAAGAGGCATGTAATATTTGATGTGACATCCATTAAAGCTCAATCCCCGGATCCATTAAATCATTAGAAGTTGCAAAATAGTGATGGTCTAGCATACATTCTTTCTTCATTTGTTAGCTAGAATACTTCTATGAAGAGATTGTTCTCTTGGTCAACTCTTTGACTACCCTGAAATACCATTGATATAAAAGAGTTAAAATGAGTGCTCATTTCTTCCTCTTTGTTTACCATTTTAAAACATTTGTTGGTTCTCTAAAATCTACAAAATAGGTTTTGGGGTTTTTTAGTTGTCACTCTGACCTCATGGACTTAAGCATATTTTATGTGTTAACTGATGTTTAAATTCTTTGTCCAGTGGGCACATTTTTTTTATTTGCTCCTGAGTCCTTTTGATATGCCCTATCAGTCTTTGCATTCCCTAAATCTCTTAGGTAAACAGTAGCATACCTATACACTTTCACTACTTTTTTTTTTCACTTAACAATATAGCCTAGAGGTCATTCCATATCAGTACATAGAGATATTCTTCATCTTTTACACAGCTACATACTAATACATTTTATGCATCACAGTGATTTATTCAACTAGTTCCCTTCTGGTAAACATCTTTGTTGTTTCCAGTCTTTTACTATTATAGATAGTGTTAAATTGAACAGTTTTGTATATCTTGTATTTTTGCCAGTGTATCCTTGGGATCTATTCCTAGAATAGAAATTGAGATTGTCAAATCAAAGGTAAAGATGTATAACTTGCTAGATGTTTCCCCTCTGAAAGCAGATATACCATTTTGCATTCCGACCAGCAATATTATGAGAGGGCTAGTTTTCCCCACAGTCTTACCAATAAATAGAATACATTTCAAATCTTTGTATTTTTGCCAATCTAATAAGTGAAAATTATTTTTCGATATAGTTTTAATATTCATTTCTCTTACCATGTGTCAGGTTGAGCGTCATAAATTAAGCACCTTTACATTTATTTTTCTGAATACAATCTATATATCAGGCCCCTTATTCTATAGAGCTGTTGGCCCTTTGGTTAAAAACTTTATATATTGGGGATATGAACCTTTTATTTGCAGCATAATATGTAAGCATATCATCCTAGTTATTTGTCTTTTACTCTACTATGATTTTTGCCATGCAAAAATTCTTTATTTTATGGCATCAAATTTATCAGTCTCATACGTTATTCCTACCAGATGTTGATTCACGGCTAGGAAAGTTTTCCCCATACATAACTGATAGAGGAGTTTTTTTCCTAATAGCAGCATTAACACATAACCTAAGACAGGATATTTCCATACCTATCATGATGTGATATCTCATCTAATTCTCTCACTACACTTCCAATGACACAGGAGAGCACAACAGATCCAACAAGAACGCCAACTCTAATTGAAAAAAAGTAAAAATTTAAATAAATCAGTCAATTAATCAAAGAACAGATCCAACAAATATTTTGGAGTTCCTATACTGTGCTAGGCACTGCCCTCAGAGCTCATATACCCAAGTGAAAAAGCCAATGGATCACTTTCTTTAAGAAGCTTATATTGTGATGTTTTCTTTCTACATAAATATTAGGTTAATAAAGGGTTAAAATAAATACTCAAGTACAGCACATTAATGAAAACCCAGCAAGGCCACAATGTCTCTGAGAAATGAGATTATATTTTTGTGTCCTATACAACCTATATTAGAGATTTCATCCAAGAAAGTGACTCTTGAAAATTTTAAGATTTGTAAATGAAAAGAGCTCCAAGCATTAGAACAAGTTCTCTCGGTTAGGTACTTTCATAGGCTTACTCAGAGGCCTATTATACAGCCAAGGTCTTTATGGGGTTGTCTTTCAAGCAACCAACAGTCCACTAGATTGAATCTTCCATGAATCAATCCTAGTAGATACTCAAAGACAAAAAAGAACTACAAACAATTTTTAAACTTCTTTCAATAATCATATTATTGATAATGTTGGCAACATTTATCTCTTGTTAATTTTTGTATTCCTGGCACCTAGCACCATGCCTAACACACAGCAGATATTTTATAAATAATCTACTGACATCTAACAAAAAAGGTTATCAAAATTATACTGTATACTTAATTTTCATATCTTAGTGTTCTGTCTCTCTTACACACACACAAGCACACACACACGCACACACAAACAAAAGTGCAAATATGATTAAATTTTTCCAAATTAAATCTTTAAAATTCATGTACATCTTTCCGCAAATGTACTCTTGGTTTTGGATGGGAATGAATGAGGTTGAAGAGTTGACAAATGCTAAGGTTTAGATCTCTGGCAGTCCCGAGCAGCTATCCTGGTCACGCATTTCCCTTCTTCCTGTACTGCTCCCAGAATAACTGTCAAAGGTGGTCATTGCTAAGGAGAGAGCTGACCTTTCTGACACCTAGTTTTGCTGGCACTAGGCTAAGGTCTCACACTCAGTAAATGAGGAGTTCGATCTTCTCTTTTCCTTCACATTTGGCCAGATAGTAGTGACAAAAATTAACGATCTGTCCAGTTTCAAATTAACAACTGCCAAGCAGCATTTTAGAGGCCAAGCATAATTCTATTATAATCATAGGGAAATACAAAATCACCTACATTTATAAATAAAACATTAAAAAATAATGCAAGAAAATAAATTTCATACACTTCAATATCAAAATACTTGCAATAAAAACAAACTCCTAGGATTAAAATAATCTTCATCAACACAATTTATTACCTCAAGGTGCATTTTTTTTTAATGAGAAGGAAAATATATGCCTATATGGAATAAATATCTGTATTTAATTTTAAAAAACAATAAAGTTCAATGAAAATGGGTAAAAGATTCTTGCAGAAGCCCTACAATTTAACTGCACTCTTTAGATTTTGGTTTGGTTTGTAAATATACACATAAAGAAACCCAACCACAGCAAATGTTAGCCTTTTTCCAAAGGAATTGGAGACAAGTGTTACAAATGTGGATCCAATGTCAGGAGAACATAATCACAATGTAAACTGGTTATTTCCAAATGGTGCCCCCCAGAAGGGAAAAAAATGAATGGAAGTACTTAATAAATTCTGTTTTCCATAAAATTCATACCAAAAAAAAGAAAAGAAAAGAAAGAATGTGAGCTTGGAGGTCAGTGAGAGTTTTGTTGGCTTTCCCTCCTTCTAAATTCTGTCATCTCCTTTTTAAAGTGGCGATTCAGTTTCCCACAGATAGGGCAGAAATACATTCTTTTTTTCCTGCAAATCATTCACTAGTAACCCTTACCAGTAGATGTGTACTTTCTCACAGACAATTGGCTAATGTGATATTGTCACTTACAGTTGCAGCTTAATACACTATAAACAATGCCTTTTTCAAGCTAAAGTAAAAACCAAAGTACTAATGATCTATTTCCTTTCCTTCAAAGAATATAAAGGGCTCTGACTCCATCTTTATACCCCAAAACAATGGATGCAGATTATGATAGGATTTAATGTATAAATTAAAATGATTCAGTTATCTTAATTACATTTTAGCCACACAAGTCAAATAACATCACAAGGAGGAGCTAAAAAAAAAGGGGGGGAGGCAAATTCTTCTGTTTCACTAGAAAAATAAGTTGCTCAAAATAAGTTAACAATGGCTAAGAATTAGAAAGTTTTTGATTAAAAAAGGATTTTTATTGGAACACTTATAATGAGATCTGAGCTGCAGTAACAATATAAAATTGAAAGCAGAGTTACATACAAAACGAGTACTGTAAAATATCATTATTTTAGTACAATGGAAAATAAGGTGTTTGTGGTTTTACTCTATAAATTCTGTGTTGTCTGCTCATATGTATTCCTTCTTGGCCGTCTTCTGAATAGCCATTCTGATTTCCGAGTCCTTCAGCACTAGCATTTATTTGTGGTAGGGAGGAAGGGCAACCCGCTCAACTTTTTTCCTCCGTTTTATTGGCTTTTCAGGACTAATTCATGTCCACGTATCACGTTGGTGTTCGGTTACAAGGCAGACAATGAATTTTCCTAATCCATTTAGTGTGCTGACAGAGCTATGTTCACAATTTATAGAATTTCCTTTTAGACATCTAACTGTTTCACAGTTCATTAAGATTCTAACTGAACACCTGTGTTTATGAAGTAAAATCAATTTTATACTAAAAAGGTGTTAAATAAGGCATTCTCTGAAGGCCTGAACAACAATAGCAACAACAAAAGTATCAGACTCTTGACCTATAAAACAAAATAATGTCTGTAGCTACCTGCATCATCGTTTAGTAGGCAAAAAACTGCCATGGAACTGCAGGCAACAAACATACCACATTTTTATTCCTCCACAAGTCTTCATGTTTTACCTTAAGAAAGCAAGAGGATAGGGCTGCCTTGCAAAGTTCACCAAGATATCTAAACCTACAGAACAGCTAAAAATTTCAGGAAGTAAAATGGGGCCCCTTTAAACAATGTCTTCACTAACTAGATAGAAGAACATTTTCAGCATTCTGGGACCCACGAAGCCTGACCCTGGCTCATTTTTATGTGACCTCAAATTTTTCACATCATTAATAAAGAGAGAATCAAAACAAAGCCCACAGACATTAGGGGAGGGGTAAGTGTGTAGTTTCGCACTGCCATCATACAGACCCTCAAAATGAAAGGGAAAAAAATAAAATGCACATAGCAGAGGTGGTGACCCCTATAACGACTGTGGTTCCTAACATTTTTTTTTCTACCGGTAATAAACCATTTTGCAGACCTCCCAATTGTGGCCACCATGATAGTTACAGCTTTTCAGGTTTATGTCTTTTTCTTGCAGTTAAGAGTGTTATCAATAAAAATTTCAAATGATGCCTTTCTCAGTCAAATAAAAACATTTAAAAATGTGAAGCCAATGACTGGATTAGAATGGGAAAATACAAGTGACACTAGGATTTTGTTTTGCATGTTTTTTTCACCAAGTCCCTTAATTTGTTAAAGAAATTTTTTGCAGGTCTTGAAAGTGAGACAATGCACCCTAGTTCAGCACTGGATAATTTGACAGTCTTAAAAGTTGGTTTTGTCATACGCAATCAACTTTTTTAAAAAGCACCTCATTTTTAAATGTGATTATGAAGGGCATTAAACAAAAGTCTGTCTCAGAAAAGACATTTCACATATTAGTCTTTTCCCCCAGCTTTACTGAAGTATAATAGACAATTAGTTGCTCATATTTACATTGTACAATTCAATGACTTTTTCTTCAATTATAGTTGGCATACAATAATATATTCATTTCGGTTGTACAACATAAGTGATTAGAGATCTATATAACTCACGAAGTGGTCACTCCACTAAATCAGGTATCCCTTTTCCCCATTACATATTTTTTACAACATTGTTGACTATTTTCACATATTATTCTTGAATTGCTAAGGTGATTAAAGAGGACTATGGCAGGAGGTAAAACTGAAAACTGAAATTTTTGTTTAAAAGTAAAACAGCACTCCTTGTAAATCCCACCTTATATATTGTGGCAAATATTATTTCCATCCATTTAAAAAACTTTATTGTCAAAATATGTGAATTCAGGAGAAAGTTCCTTAAGTATCTGGAATAGTTTGCAAAGCCCTGTGTGAATGCATCTAGTCTCATAGTCCTGAGAGGCCACAAAGCATTCCTAACTCCTTTTCATGGTGACCTTTATACCCAAGAGTCCTAGCCTCACCTGGGGCAGAAGGCTTATCTTAATGGGAACAAACCAAGAAACAAGGACCCATAAAACTTGTTATATTCTCCATGTACCAACAACATTTTCATTGTCAAAAGTTTGGTTTTTATGATTCATCTTGAAAACTGACAGCCCAAGTCTGCTTTCTGGTTGTTATCACACTGAATCATCTGTGACTCAGAGACCAAATATTGCTGCCATGGGCTCAGAAAACCTCCTCCTCCACAAGCACCTTGTACAACCTCCCTGAAAAAATGTTCATCACCATTTCTGTTAAAAAAATGCATTTAACTTTTTACATTACAAATGTATAATATGTGTACCATAGATAATTTAAAGATCACCTGAGTCTCCAACACAGAGAAAGCACAGTAAAAACAGTTTTCCCTTCCTTTTACTTTTTGTAAACTGTGCATGCATGTATGAATATATGTGTATATACAATCATAAACATTTTTAAAGAAATAAAAACTAAATATTATACAATGAATTCTTCTAATAAAGTAGGATTCTAGACTTCTGCAAAATGTTACCCTCTTTAGAAAATGGGCAATACCCTCCAATATTATGGTCACAGTGCTACTGTTATTAAAACCATATTGTTACTATGAGGATTTAGGTCTCATAGTTACTCATTCTTATCCTCTTCGTAGCCAGTAAGTATTCTTGAAATACCCCCATGAACTCACCTGTTAAGACAGAATTATAAAACTTGCTATAGACTTTGCCATGAAAATTAAATGTGATAATGTATGTTATCTCCTTGACACAAAGGAAGCCCTTGATTCACTGGGACTCGTGGAAAGCACTAGATTTCCGGTTAAGAGTTCAGAGTTTGGGAACGCAGGCCCTATCACTCACTACTGTGTAACCTCGAACAAGTTACATATCCTCTCTGAACCTCCATTTTCTCATCTTAAAAAAGAGGTCATAATACCAACTTCATAAGTTATTATTCAAGTTTAAAATAAAGTATTACATTGAAAACACTTAGCTACAGTTCCTAGAACTCAGTAGCCACAAGATACTCACTAGACATTTGGGCAATAAAATTAAATTAAAAAGTCCAAGACCAATAGTTCCTGAGATTATGGGTCCCATCTTATCCACCACCTTGCACATCATAGATGCTCAATAAAATATTATCCAATAATATACCTCACTCATTCAGACAAGTCGAGAGAAGAGTCTGTCTGAAGAACAGTCAACTGAAGTATCTCTAAGTAGATGAGGTAACTCCTGAAATAATCAAGCCAGCAGAGTATCTGTAACCCCCTAAATAGCATTCCCTCTTTCAAAAAGAACCAACCTGCTTGAGTGTGGACAAAATCTTAACATTATCAGAGTAATCACCTTAGTAATATTAGCCTTCCATTATAAGAGATATAAATGGACATTTCATACAGTTTGCATACCTTAGTTTGCAAAGGAGCTAAACATTTATTTCTTATCTTCTGTCCTTCTTTTGATTGTGTTTTTAAACAACAGAAGGAAGATGACATAAAATTAAGATTTTGTGTGGAATTATTAGTAACCAGTGATAATGAAATTGCTGAGTGCTTATGGTGCTATAAATCAATTCTGTATCATATATCCATATACCCAATAGAATTTTGGCTGGATGAGGGCAGGAACTATATCAAGCACATAGTAATCATTCAGAAAATATGTGCTGAATGAAAAAAAATGCATGAAATTTATAGGGCAGGAATCTTTCATGTGAAACTTTTGGAAATGCTTCAGGGCATCTGTAAACTGCATGAAACTATTTACATTATTACATGTAAATATGAGTGTGTACGTGCTGAAGTAAATTTTTCTGGGAACAAGCCTATAAATTGCAAGATATTGTCTTCTACATTGATTACATTAAAAATGTAATGGACCATTCTATGGAACTGCCACTAACCTAACCAACAATTGTTGTTCCTGGCCTTCATGAACACAAAACCCTACATTCTTTGTTAATTAAAAGTATTTACCCTTAGACAAGTTTACTCTGACCCATTTGAAATAAAAATGAGTATAACAGCAAGCATTATATATAACTGTCATATAATATATCTTCCAGAAAACATGCAAAATAGTTGTCACGTCTGGCTGTTTGGAAACCATACTGGACTGGCAGAAAGTGTACTTGCCAGAAAATAGAAGGATCTCTCTTAATTTCGGGATAGAACAAAATAAATGGTACTTTCACAGTATCTTCATTTCTCTGTATAATTCTGAGACATAAATGACTCGACTGAAATATAAAAATTTGAGCTCAGTAAATGTAGACAACCAAAAATTCAAAGGAGACCCACAAAGGTAGGACACGGAGAATGGATGACAAGAAGTGAGGCAAAGTATTCCCCAAACATCCCTAATATACAATAGAAATAATAATAACAGCAATGATGATAATCAACAGAATTTAGAGCTAAAACCCTTTACGAGAGTTAAAGAACTTTTCACATAGATGCGTCAGGCTGGCACAATGCCATTTTATTGATCAAGACATGGAGGCTCAGAGAAATTCAAGTCTTATTCATGTCATAGTTATTCAATAGGGAGGCTGAAGTATGTCTACACATCTTCCTCTTCTAAATGCTGTGTTCTTCTTACATTTTACTTCAGATCATAAAATAATAGCTAGGCCTATCTTCTTCCTAATTTCTGGATATTTTGTAATTATTTGTTGAAATCCAGAAAAATCAAGGTGCTAAAGAGAGCCAATTTATTATCTCTACTGCCACATAATTAATGTGTTGGTGGATGGGGATAAGCTGGCACATAAAAAACATCAAGAGAAGTAACAAAATAAAAAACTTGGCCTTGGGGTCCTTTGAAGCTATTTTAAAAAGTAAAAACTTATGTTAAGATCTATGTGGTGTATCCCTCTGAGTATAACTATTATTCTATTGATTTATTGCACACATGTCAAAGAGCATCTGGGCATCTGTACAAGTTAAAACAAACCAAGCCAAGCCACATAGCCACAAACCCAGACAACTTGCCTCCCACCCCTTGTCCCACTCTTCATTCTACCACCTTCCAAATGCAAATTCTTTGGTAGCAAAAATCTTCCTTACACAGATGAACTGTAAAGCCAGTGGCCTCTGTCATCTATACCATATTCTAAAAGAGAAGCCAAAGCCAGTTGATGGCACAATTTTTTCAGAGAAACCAGCAAGGTTCTTCCATTTCTGCTTTGAAAGCCCTCTTCTGCTTTGACAAAATCTATCAGGACTGACTCAGTAATCAAATTGGAAGGAGTTATCACAGTTAACCACCTCTAAGGATGAGCGCCATATCTTTCATATAAATTTAAACTCAAGTCTTTTGTCATGGGGCATAATGAAACATAACATATCTCACCTACTGAATATTCACTCACCCACTAAGGTAGGAAGACTCTTATTTCCCTCTGTTTCTCCAAGAACTGTGAAAATCACTTCAATGTATTTTATCCTGTTGTCAAAAATTCTTTGCTAAGATTAGAGCGAATTTTAACCTAAACTGCTTCCTCTAAGACATGGACATCATTGGGTAGCTTCTTTCTCTATTTTCATTCACAAAGATCTTAAAAGAAGAAAAAAGGCAAAAGAAAATTCTTTGGATGTTTCTGGCTGATAAAATTATTAATCTCACACTCCCAACTTCAAAGCAGCAGACTAAAACATCACCTCACTTTCTCTGCAGATGGAGAATAATTTTTTCTACTTCAAAGCACCACCTCTTTATTAGATCATTTTAATTACTGAACATGAGATAGAAGCTATCCACATAATGTCATCACTATCTTTTTCATGAAACATACATAGGTCTAATTTGGAATTCATTAATTCAAGAGAGGTAAAACACAGAGGAGAGAATAAGAAAAGGGAAACGAGCTGGGGAACACAGTATTCATTAGTGCAAGGTAGTGAGAGAAAGGAAATAAGGCCTTTCCAAGTTGACTTTTCTCATTCTTTCCTTTTAGAGAGGATCCATCAAGAAGCCTGACTGCCTGTTTGGGCAAAACCTCAATAGACTACCTTGCTTCCTAAATTTCCTCCTGCCCACTACACAGCAGCACAATCACACTAACTTTATTAGTAATGTTGGCATGACTGCCATCTTAAGACAACTGTGAGTATAATCAGTTGCTTTGTGAATAACCAATGTGGAAAAAAACCTGTACTCTGGAACGAGGGTCAGCAAACTATCTGGCCCACTTCAGAGTAAGACTTTTAGAGAGAGGTCAAGCTAGACATATTCCGATTCCCACTCAACCCTTTTCCAACAAAATCACAATGCCATGAGTTAGCAAACTTTTTCTGTAATGACCTAAGAGTAAATATTACCAGTTTTGTGGGCCATACAGTCTCCATTGCTACAAATTCTGCTGTTATAGCAGGAAAGCAGTCAAAGGCAACTGTAATAAATGAATATGAATGTGTTCTAATAAAACTTTATTTACAAAAACAAGCAGAGGGCAGGATTTGTCCCACGAGTCAGAGTTTTCAACCCCTATTCTAGACAAGTGCCAAATGGTGGAAATGTTCTATAGCTGTGCTATCCAATACAGCAGTCATTAGCCACACGTGACCATTAAATACTTAATATGTGGCTAGTGTGACTAAGGAACTACTTTTTAAATTTTACTGAATTTTAATTAATTTAAATTTGAATAGATGCATGTGGCACCTCGGCTGAGGGTACAGACTTATTTATTGATTGGCCCCATTAACTCCTAAGGAAAATCCAAATCTCTCCACAGACCCAAAAATATATACATGCAAAGACATGGCTCAAAAGCACAAAAGGGAACATGCATCTCAATTAGACTGCTTTCTCCTAAAGTGATCCTCATAACATACTACCTCAACACAAAAATCAGAGATTCACCACATTCTTTACTATTGCCTACATGTAATAATTTATTTTCTGTCAACTATTTTATTAATGCAATAACTAGCTTGTGTTTTGTATTCTTTAGCAGGCCCAAAAATATAATCCAATGAAGAAAAGCCAAGAAATAAAACAGTAACATATATTTGTTTTTCTTCTAAGTATGAATAAGAAATAACAAACCAACATTTCCTTTTAAAAACTCACAGAATACCAACTTTCTTCAATGGGCAAAAGAATCTTGAAAATTGAGGATACTCCTCAGGAAGTAAGAAACCTTTGGAACTGTGGGTGCCAGGAGGTAGAACTATACAGATACACAGCAAAAAAAGGTAGATGACATTCTGACTTTTTACATGATTTTCGATAAAACTAAAACTATTCAAGACCTGATTATTTATCTGTGCCTCCCACATCCAAAAAGCTCTGAAGAATGAAAAAAAAAATTCCCAAGTATGAAATAAAGTCCTTTAGTGGTACAACCTGACACAAACTGACAAGAGGTTAACTATATAGTCTTTATCCTACTTTAGTGTGAATTTTTTTTTTCTACAGAAATATCCATGTGTTTGCTTATTGGGTATTGCTGCAACCCCACTGGGAGTGTTATACGATCCATGATACATGCAATGGGTCTTACCTTTCCAAAATCACCCAAATATATGATATCCAAAATACATCTGGCCCCAAGGGTTTGGATAAGGTATCTTCTAAAGAAAGCGATTCAGGTAGGACATTTTTTATCAACTCAACATCTGCTGCACGGAATCCTGAGACAGTTCCTTACCTCGGTCTGAAGGATGGCAGCCCTCTGTTCTTTGGCAGTAAGCGACTCTTTAAGCACTTCAATGTGTTGCTTGCAATCTGAATTTTGATTGCTAAGGGTTTCAAGCTTTGTTTGTAAGGCAAGAAGTTCTGACTCCTTCTTTGAAAGTTCCTGTTTCAGCTGATCAATCTGTAAAACAGCAAAATTTTAAGAAATCAGAAGCTGCAGCTCCTACTCTCTACATTTGGGAACTACTGATTTCTCTTAATTTTCAACAGCCAATGATCGTTATTCCAACAAGGCAAGCTATGAGTTTACTTAAAAACATGGCCCTGGGAGTCATACAGTCTTTGGTTTCTGGGGAGGCTCTGTAAAAGTGGCCTAGAGTATAGAAAACAGGAAAGGTAC
>NW_011888976.1:2465605-2487422 GCF_000151845.1 Pteropus vampyrus | reverse complement strand
ATCTGTAAATAACATATTTAATTTTGCATCTGTAAATATACTATTTAGTTTTGAATACTATTTAGGTTTGTATTTGTGCTATGTATGTTTTTTTAGCACTCTACTTTTTTCTACATAATTTTGTCTTGAATATTATATCATATTATTGTATGTGCAATTTATTTTTATTGAAGAACAGTATTCCATTGTTAAGACTTAACTACAATTTATTTGTCCATTCTGCTGTTCATAGACATTTGAATTTGTTTCCAGGTTTTTTTGCTATTACAGAAAGTGCTATTCTGAACATTCTTATACACATCACCTGGTACACATAGCAAAAATAATCTAGGAGTTAAATTGCTGGACCACATAGTATGCACATATTTAACTTCACTAGATAAGACAAAAATATTTTCCAAAGCAGTTATATTAATGTTCATAGTGTTAAGCACTGTGCAAGTGTGCTAACCACTCTACATTTTTGCCAATATCTTTTATCACTAGCCAGTCTGATAGGAGCTGTGGCAGATGATCTTCAAAGTTATCTGTCATCAGTTTCTTCCTACCTGTACACACATGCTGCTCCTCATAACTAGAGGTAAAGTCTATTTAACCTCCTCTTGAATCTGGGCTGGACTGTGACTTGCTTCTGCAAGCTGAATGCAGCAAAAGTGTCAAGTATTGCTGTTCTGACCCCAGCCTGTAGAAAGAATGTCAGTTTCAGCTTCCTGCTGGAAGCCAGCCAACATATTAAAAATCCAGTTATCCTCCAACATGTGCTGTAAGAAAGCACATGTGGCTGGTATAGCCACATAGCAGGCCAAGACAGAGAGAGGGGCCTGCTAGAAATATGGTGGCTCCTTCTTTTTATTCCTGGTCTTAAGGGGAAGAATTGCAGTGTTTCATCATTAAGTTAGATATCTGCTTTAGCTTTTTATAGGTGCTCTTAGGTTTCAGAAAGTTCCCTTTTATTACAACTTTGGCAATGGTCTTTTTTAATCATTATAGAATGTTTAATATTATCAAACATTGTTCTGCATCTCATGATTTATCATATTTTTCACTTTTAATGTTATTGTAATGAATTACACAATAGATTTTTAAAATATTAACCTCTCCTTGCATTAGCATGAAAAACTTCACTTAGTCATAATGTATAATATTTTTTATATTTTAATGGATGTAACTTGCTAATATTTTGTCAGGATCTTTTATCTATGTTTATGGGTAAGGTTGGTATGTAATTTTCCTATCTTGTGCTGTCTTGGTCAGGTTTTAGTCTTCTAAGTAGGAAGTGTTCCTTTTTATAATGTGTTCTGAAATGATTTGTATTAAATTGAAATTTTTCTCATCAAGATTCATTAGACATAACTAGCAAAATTATCTGGAGCTGGTATTTTCTCTTTCCAAAGACCATTACTTACTCCATCCATCTTTATTGATTATAGGAATATTTCTGTTTCTAATTATTAGAGCCAATTTTAAAGATTTTTTCTCCCTGGGAATTTTTAATTTCATCTAAATTTTCACCTTTATCAGCAAGAAATTTTCATAAGACCATTTAGCTTTTGTATCTATGGCATCTATGATTATATCTTCTTTTTCATTCCTAATAGAAATCAAGAAAAAAGGAGTAAAAATAAAGAATTTTTCTTGATGAATCTCAGCAGAGAGGCATGTCATCTCAACTGGCTCCTCAAAGAGCCAATTTTGACTGTGTTGATCATTCAACATTTTTATTTTCTATTTCATTAGTTTCTGCTCTTACTTTTAAATTATTTCATTCCTCCTACATTTTTGGATTTCTTATGTTTTCTTTTCCTAACTTATAAAATTAGATGCCTATCTCACTAATTTTCAGCCTTTTTTCTTTCAATATGGAATAAGCCTGAAGACTATAAATTTCCCTGTATCATTTTAGCTCAGTCCCACTAGTTTGATATGTAGTATTGATATTATTGTTCAGTCCTAAATATTTTCTAATCTCCATTATTTATTCTTTAACCCATGAATAATTTAGAAGTATGCTTCTTAAACTCCAAATACATGCATGTTTCCTAGTTATCTTTGTGGTTTTATTTCTTACTTGCTTTGTGAATAGAGAACATGGCATGTTTGATACTAATCATTGGAAATTTGGTGTATCTTGTTTTATGATACAGTATGTGGTCAGTTATCATAAATGCACTTTGTATACTGTGTGCTTGAAAAGAATGTATCCAATTATTGTTTGATGTAATATTCTATATATGTGCATGGCATTTGATAACACTTTTAATTGAGTAGTTTAAGTCTTCCTTATTTTGATCTTTTAATCTGCTTCATCTTTATGTTAATTATTTAAGGATGGGTTAAAAATATTCACTCTAATGGTGAAATAATGAATTCTTCCATGTAGTTTTGCCAGTTTTTTAGCTCTAAAAATGGTTTCTTTGCCTTAAAGTCTACAACAACTTCCTTATGGTTAATATTTGGCTAGCATGTCTTTTTCGTTTCTAATTTATCTTTAACTTTATGTTGCAGATATCTCTTGTAAATAGCATATACCCATATTCTTTTATCCTGTCTGATAAATTTAAGTGGAGCGTTTATTATCATTACAGATATATGTGATTTTATTTCGACCATCTAACCTTGTGCTTTCTATATGTACTACCATTTCTATTCTTTCTTGTTTTGAATGACTTTTTTCTCATTCTATTTTTTACCTTTACTAATTTCAAAGTTGTACTTTTATTTATATTTATTTCATTTGTTTATGGTATTTATTTCTAATCTTTAGATTATCCTAGGAATTATAACACGCTTGGATTTTTAACTTATCTAAGTTTAAATTCAATTTATATGTTTATCTTCTTTCTGAATAATATGAGGATCCTGAGATACTTTAAATCCAGTCACCACTCTCTTCACCTACACATTACTGTTGTCGTGTACTTTAGTTCTTTCTTCTTTTGTTTTTAACTTATCATTATTATTTTACAGTTCATGCTTGTTTAGATTTACCCCCACATTGTCAATATATTTGTTATTTATCCTTGCTTCTCAGATATTCCATAAGAAATCTCCTTTTGCCTGAAAAGTATCATTTAAAATTTCCTTTAGTGGAGTTCTGTTGGAGGCAAACTCAATTTTTGCCTAAAAATTTCATTCTTTTTTTTTCCTTGAATATTGTTGCTACGTATTAAAAGTAATTTTCTAAGGTAAGAGATACTTTTTCTCAGCACAATAAGGATTTTATTCCACTATCTTCTGACTAACATAAGCTAATAAGAAGTCAAGCTATCATTACAATTTTACTCCCTTAAAGTCAGTGGTCCTTTTTTTCATTAGCTGAATTTTTAATAGCTTTATTGGAATATAATTTACATGCCACGTAATTCACCTAAAGAGTACAGTGATGGTGTTTAGTATATTCACAGTCTGTGCAATCACAACCACGGTAAAATTTTAGAACATTTTTATCATCTCAAAAGAAAACCTTGTAGCCAGTAGAAATGACTCTCCATTCCCCATCTTCTATCCTGAACCCAAGGCAACCAATAATCCACTTTTTATCTCTATGGTCAGGCCTATTCTGGGCATTTTATATAAATAGAATCATACAATATATGTACTTTGTGACTGGTTTCTTTCACATTACACAGTGTTTCAAGGTTCACTCATGCTATAGCAGGTATCAGTACTTCATTCCTTTTTATTGTTGAATGATATGTCGCCATATGAATATATCACATTTTGTCTATCTAAGTGAGATTCCAACCTTCAGAAGTGTTTAGGATATACAATGTACTAGAAAGATTTGGTAGTGGCTGGCCAGAAGATAGTCTTGAGAATGATCCTTAGTATGCTTAAAAGTTCACTGGGAGAGAATCATGACTGATTATCAACATGCTCTCGGTATGTGTGAGCAGGTGGCAACATTGCTCAGGTACACACAATCCATGAACTACATTATTATTGTTGTAATTTAATGATTTGTTAGTCTGACTATTTTTATCTGGAACAAGAAGTACTCTCAATTTCTCTTTCTCTCTCTCACCTTCCATCCCTGACTCCCCTCCTCCCTCCCTCATACAATAGAATATAAATAAAAAGAAGAATATTCACGATTAGACTTATCTAAAATTATTTTTGAAAATTAAATCTGCTGTGATCAGTACTCTTCTCAGGGGCGGGGAGGTGGGTATGGCCCCAAATCACATGTTGTTGTACCTGACAGCATAGTATATAGTTGATTCCACATATGAAACTGATTCATCTGAAAATAAAGCTTAAAAATTTTCAACTCTACATGCCTAAGCAAAGATGATGTTTATAGTGAAAAAACTGATTTGTGCTAATTTCTATAAATATCAGAGTAGAAATCTAGCGTGGGAGTTGGGTATTGAAAAAGGAATTTGAATTACATTAACTCGATCAATGGAATGGTATTTAATAGAAAGGAATAAGATGGCAGGTTCTCATATGCCTACTTTATTCAATAAAAATAGATTGATAAAGATAAAACTATTTCAGTCTATAAATATTAAATAGGCAGTTGCTTTAAATAGCTTTCAGACAATCACTGCCATGAGGTAAATTTTAAATAAATATTTTATGCAGACAATAACAGAAAAAGGCTTTTCTAAGGGGAATATAGTTGCTGGGTAAAAAATCATATTCTTCCATAAAAATATGCCTTTGGCTTCTTTTATAGCCATAAACTCAATAAAAATGGAAAGTGATGCAATCGTACATATATGAGAACTGAGGCCGGGGGAAGGTCTGTCTCCGTGATGGCAAGAAGAAAGCCAATCGGAATTACATCACATGCTTTATATGAAGTCCATGTGGACATCAGACACACTTCATCTCGTCTGAAAGTTCTTCCACCACTTAAGTCTGTGACACAACCAACACCCTGAAAAAACTACTCTGCCAAGTAAAACAGCTTCTTTTTCACTGCAGATACAACCCTCATGTCTAGAAAATGATATGCTTATTATCATGCAGTTTGGGTTATGAGGATTGTAATCCATAGGAGGTTAATAAGAAAACGTGTTACAAATTAAAATAAAGGGGGCGATCTAAGACGGTAGAGTGGCGTCTTTGGCAAACTATGAAAACACACTGAGTGGCTAATATAGAAATACTTGGATCAGCAGATGAAAAATGTATTAGACCAAGAACAAAGCCTCGTACAGAAAAGGAGATGCTATCTTTCTTTCCCTATCAGAAAAACAATTATTTATGTTACATTCCATTCTTAAAGGCTTAACAGTACTCCTGAAGGTAACTCATGCTTTCATGGCCTCTTAGTTCTGCTCTCACAGTCCGACTCCTCTAAGCCTTCTGAGTTGGGGTAAAAAATGGAGTTTCAAACCGGAAGTATTGCACAGCTCAGGAGGTCTCCCAGAGTCTCAGTTCTCAGGGGCAATGTACATATGGCAAAGGGCTTGTAAGATGCAGGAATTTCTACCCTGGCAGACTACATCTAGTATTCCTGCCTAGCACAAGCTGAGATTCTGAGCTCCGCTTTTATACTTTTGTAATTCACCTTCCAGCTTCTAAAAATGTTACAACACGGGTTTTTTATCATATCATATTTATAAAAGCAATTTAGGTCTTCTCTGCTACTTAATTTAATTACAGAGCTTTCAAGAGGCCCTACCAGTCCCAGCCATCTGCTCAGTATCAAAATGGAAGTGCACACCCTTTCAGGTGGCTATTAAGAATACTTCCTTTCCCTCCAACCTACTTGCTTTATTCATCTAAATAATTAATGCAAGCAGCATTTCCTGCTCATACCACAAGTTACATTGTTTCTATGTCAAATTTTCACTGAAAATTTTAAAATCATCTATTTCAAGATATTTCTGCATCTAAAAATGAGTTTGTATTATTAGCTGCCTTTATTATCTACTAGGAGCAAATCATTACATATTGAGACTGAAATGGATTTGAGATCATGCCCTATTCATGAAGAGGAATCAAATGCTGAGTCAATTTTATCACCAATGGATCGTAAAAAATAATTTTTAGCTAAATATTTTAAAAATATAAGCAAATGAAAACATAAGTATGTGAACAATTTTAGGAGCTTTCTTTCATGATCAGGTTTAATTTTTTATCCTATCTTTTTTTTATTTTAAAAATAGTAAACTTCCAAGTAATCATGATAAAACACACTTTGGATCTCTGTTAAATATTCAGATCAAAGAGCACCTTCAAGCCTAGTCTTTCTGAAAAATGCTCATTCTGAGAGTGCCCCTCCAAAGGACCCTGGATCGCTTTTAAAAGCTTTCTACATGTTCATTACAAACAGCAACAAGAACTAACGATATTTGGATGCAATTTCAGGCTTGGTTTCCAAAGAATTCGACTCCCCTCCTTATGCAGCATTTCATCAGAACTTCTGAAATGCTCTACCATGACTCTTTGAGTCTTTTGAAACCATTAAAACAAGTTTGTAAAGTCAACTGTCTCAGCCTCAAATCTAGCATTTTCTGCTAGTTCGTATCCAAAGTCATTTTCTGATTTCCATTTCTAAAACTGCCTCCATAAACCTCATGAGTTTAACAATTACTTATCCATTTCTCAAGTAAGTTTCAGAGCCTCTAGGTTTTTGCAATTTAAATCAAATGTTTCTTTTCTTTTTTTGGAAAACGTGCCATTTCACACAGACTTGAGTTCTTCATACTCCTTTATCTGTGTGGAGTTGGGCGTGGGATGGTATCTTTACTCTTCCTTTTAGATTTGCTCTGGCATCGATCAAAGTTTGCATTCTTCACCAGACCTGTTATTGCTGTTTTGCCAATCTGACTATTTAGACAAAAAACACTAATTCTAAACCTAAACAACCTGCGTTGCTCCAGCCAGAAGGGAATTCTCATAAAATCATCAGGGTAGTTTTTGAGTATATTTCCTACTTTCTCAACTAAGTGGTCAGTATGAGGGAGCTGGAAATACTTTGAACATGCACTACTTTCGGTGCCCCCTCAGTAGCTAGCTCAGTGCCATGTGCTAGAAACAATTAGTAAGTCTATGCAGACTGCAATATTCAAACTCCACCAATGACAGCTCTATGTATACAACTCTGCAAAATGGACAGAGTTCAAGAGACACCAATGGTAACATTAAACAATTGTTCTGTCGATGTATGTAACCAACTATTGCAAAAATTAACTCCTCAGATATCTGTGATGATTTTGACAAGCAATATATTCATATAAACCTTGTAGAAAAAATATTCAAATGGGCCACAATGGGCCATGAAATACACTAGTGATCCAATTTTAGAGGCTATCAATCCATGCTCTAAAATTTAACAAGTTTTATGATAAATGTTTTACCCAGCTGGAATCAGTTCACACAGCCTAAGGGATCTCACAAAGCACAAAACACAAGCACTCGAGACTAAATGCTTAGCAATAGCTTTGTCTTAATAGATTTGCTCAGCCATTCCTAGGCTTAAATATGAAATCAAGCTTCCCTCTCAAAGTAGAAGAAAAATAAGTAACTGAAGTAATGGTACGAAGTATGAGCAATAAATAATATGGTTCAATCCAATAAGAACACTTTTTCAATGGAGACGGTATAAAAAACTAACTCGTACTGGTACTTTTTGGGTAATTTTTATCAGTCTATATGGGATATCTGAATGACATTATAAGAACTCATTTTTAGAAATCCATTTTTCCCCATTAGTCTAATTACACATTCTTATTATAGTTGGTTATACTTCTTCGATAATAATGGGCATAACTATTAGCTATGTGAAAATAAACAAAAACCTCATTTAAAATGGAACGGCGAAGCTAGAAAACTCGAAGGCACATGCCGCTCAACTGACCCCAACATGAAGACACGGACCTCGCATCTCCCACAGGAAGTGATAGCACTTTACTACTACAGGAGGAGGAAGAGGATTCCTCCTCCCGCGGTAACAGCTCAGCCAATGGGAGGCTGCCATAACTCAGCCAATGAAAAGTCACTGTACTTCTGAACTTCCAGTTTCCTCCAATGGACACTTCCTTTACAACAGCCCTCCCTCAAGTCGGTAAAATTCCCACTTTCTTTGTCTGTACAGTCTGCACTTCTGGAGGTGTAACTTTAGACTCCACCTCCTGAATTGTAATTCTTTGTTGTTCTTGAATAAATTCATTTTGCTGAAGAAATAGCTGGCTGTGTATTTGTTAAAGGTCAACGGCTATGTTTTTGAGCTAGGCACTTTAACTATATTATTTCATTTAATCTTTTGAGTCACTCTCTATGATTGGTGGTGGTGTCCCTATTTTATAAAAGAGGAAAGTGTGGTTGAGTGACTTAAGTCATTCCCCAAGGCCATGCAGCTAGCAAGGGCAGGCTAGAGATTTGCTAGAGTCTGCTTTAGTCTTCAGCCTTTACCTTGTACTCAATTAAGACTCTCCTCAAACATTCTTCTGACCAGACCACTTGGAACCCTTCGAAGTAACTAGCCATTAAAAGTTAAAACTAACTCAAGGATTGATGGTCTCTCAGACAACCGCGAGCCAACAAAGGTTATGACTTAACTTGCTGAAGACCATATAAATATTTTATTTATTTGGACAGAGTCCATGGTGAGGGTTAAGTTTACAAATTCATGGCAGTTTCATTTGTAGAAGAGGCTTGACCTATCTCCCACCATTCAAATGAAAGAGTAGGGAGGAAAAGTTAACCTAAAACAATAATTTCCCCCAAACTTCATGAGTTCACTCATATCTGTGCCTCTGGTCTTCATTCCGAGAGATTTGATCATTGTCTGCAGGCCACCCTACTACTGTGCTTGCTGCACCTCAGCTCAACAATCTGAGAAAGAAGGACTGTAAAAATGAAACCAGAAGGCAAGGCTGAGCAGCAAAACCCATTCTGCATTTTGTGGCAGTCCCTGAAAAGAAGAGGTTAGAGTCAGATCCACTAGACATTCTCCTTCTCATATCTCCACTCCTTGTTCCAAAATTTTAGTCATAATCTCAACATCAGCTTACAAATGGAAAATTGGCATAAGTAAGCACGGTTTTTGTTTTTTATCCCCTAGAGGAAAAAAAACGATGTACACATAGGTACACACACATACATATATGGAGAAGTAGATGTTAGATATTATTAGTTCCCCATAATTTGCAAATTTTCTGCAATGAGTATGCATTTATTTCACAATAGATAAAAATCATAACTGTCATTTAAACATTTTTTTCTCCCTACTCCCACTGCTTTCTCGCAGAAGTCTGTATTACTTGCAATTCTGCTGCATATTATAAGGCAAGAAACAAGAGTAAAACCTAGAACAAGAATGAGAAAATTTAAGAGCAAGTGGTAGAAAAAAATTTTTTTAATTGGTGTGGTTATAATTTACAAAAGCAAAATGGTTTAAAGAGAGGAATAAATAAAAGCACCTCAAAATCTCAAAAGACCTATTTGGGGCTATTCATAAATTTAATAATTATGCATTTGTAAAAACAATAGATATTCAGGTGCCTGGTCCATTTGTAGCCCAGTTTAATTTTGAAATAAGCCAAATTCTTTAAAACTGGCAAGAGTAAAATAAATTAATGGAAAGATTTACTAAAATAATATCTTATATTCCATAGCAACATAATAATAATAATCACTGTCAACAACAATGCCTAGCATTTACTGGATTAAGTGCTGTAAATGCTTAATCTCCTGGAACTGCCAAAGAACCCAATGATATAGGTACTTTTCTTTTTCTTATCCTTATTTCATAAATGAAAAAACTGAGGCTTAGAGAGGTTGAATAATGTGTGCAAGTAGCAGCATTGGGACTCAAAATCACATCTGTCTTAAAAGAATATGCTAAAACCAAAATGTCTTCACACTATTGCGATCAGTCAAATTGGCTTCTAAGATCAACACCTTTTGAGAAAATCGCCTTCTAGGGATGGACGAAAATTTTGGCAAATATAGAAACTTTAAAAAAAAAATAGCTAACTTATGAAAACTCATGAAATTGGGAAGATAAAGGACTATTAAAAATAAATGTTAACCCCAAGACAGAGAGAGACCAAAGAAACTTTTTAGAAAATCCTGAACCTTTAGTGAGTAGAAATTCTACCAAAGATTTTCCTTGATTTCCTTTGGAACCTATGCTTCTGAACTAAAAATGTTTGCATTCTTCTTTAGTGTTCATATATTTCATGATATCACATAAAACCTCCTTCTGGTGGTGCCTCTTCTGGCCCTACCATCGAAGAGATTGATTAAGGTAGTTATTTAGGAAAAGTACGTATGTAAACCATAACTTTCCAGCCATACTAAGAGTATAAAAGTTTAATAACTCTGGACCATACCTTGGTTTTCATGAACTTGGAGTGACTTTTGTAAACCTCTATTTGTTTGATTTCTTCTTCACGGTCCTCAGTGTTAAGTACACCATTGGCTTTTAACATCTGAATCTCATCCTCAAGATCCCTTATATTTCGCTCCAATGAGGCAATTTTTGTGTCCTATTGATAAAAAAAAGAAAAGAAAAGAGAAAAAGAAAAAAGAAAGAAAAGGAAGAGAGAGAGAGGAGAAAAAGAAAAAATATTCAGTATCATTGAAACAATTTCAGAAAGCAATTTTGGTAGTGACATATTAACTATGGTGTAGACATAGCCCTGAATTCGGAACAATTTTTTTCACTTCTGAGGCTCATTTGTGAGATTCTTTTTGAAGCTCTCAATAAAGATCGTGTCTTAATACAACAGAGTGTTCCCTAGATATGTTTGTCCAATATCTAGGAATCAATTTATCAAAGCAACAGTGATAAAAAGTGATCTAAACTGTTAAAACTTAAAAATGATTTACATGGACAAATTTATGATTTAGGACATAGTTTACCAGTGTATATTCTTGGGTCTACTTGTAAACACAAAAACGGTTTGTTCATGTGTATATTATGTGGCTGGTTTTAGAAGGCATGCTTGGAATTTGACTGTGAGTGAAAAGGAAATTAAAATCTACTAATGGGAAAAAGGATTCTCATCTAATATATAGACAGAAGTGAAATTAAGTAACTGAAACTTGACTTAGTATGACTGATACACTAAATATTAAAAATTTATAGCAACTGGAAATAATATATCACAATGTCATAATTTATTTGGCAAGCAGTCAGCTCCCTGCATGGCAAAAAAAAAAAAAAAACATTTCTACTTTACAGGACATTTCTAACCTATTGATTTACAGGGTCAAAAAACTAGAATGTGGAAATTAATTGAGAAAAAACAACCATAGAGATTGTTTTTTTTTTTAAAAAAAAAAAAGGAAATAAGAGACTCTACATACAAGATAGAGCATAATAAGAAATGATGCATTAGAAAGTAGAGGAGAGCTCTTATAGGGTAAAGAACCACTCCCCAAACTTGAGCATTAGACTCAAATCGGTCTTTGGAATGAAACACGTGGAAAGTTTTCTCACTATCACCATCCACCTGCCATTTTATTGTACGAAATCAAGGAGCTTATATTACATTTAAAACTGAATGTTAATTCAAAACGAGCTACTAACTCATTTTTTTTTAACAATTCATCTTTTTAATCTAAAAAATCAAGAGTTCCAAAAGTAAAGACATTTAATAGGCTATTCAATTTATAATTAACTTATTTTAAAAACTTAGCAACAAATTTGTCTGTCCTGACTTTGTGGCTATTTTCTATTTTACTTTTTTATAATATATACTCAAAGATATGTCTCATGTGGTAATATAATAATTATCATTAACACTGTCATCTTTTATTAAAAGTAAAATGAGGAGCAGCAAAAGCTACTTATTGAGCTCCACTATGTGCCAAGATCCAAGTGCTCTAAGTACTAGAGATGCTTTTGCTAATTCTCAGAAAAACCCCAAGAAAATGAAATAAAAGAGATCCTGAAGTCTGCAAGATTATTATGGAATGTTACATTCTGTAGTATTCCATTTTCCTTTAAAAATAATACTTACTGCATTTTTTCCAGTTATAAAAATAATATACTTTAAACTCATAGAAAATGGAAAAAATCCCCTCTAATTAATGTTTTTATGTATAGCCTGCCAGTCTTTTTCGATTTCAGATGCAATTTCTAGAAATTTTGTATACTTCCAGTTTGAGTGGAGGGGAGTGTTATGGACTAGATGTTTGCGTGCCTCCAAAATTCATATGTTAAAGCCTTAACCCTTAATATGATGGTATTAGAAAATGAGGCCTTTAAGAGGTAGTCAAGGTTAGATAGGGTCATTAGAATGGGGCCCTTATAATGGGATTAACACCCTCATAGACACAAGAAAGTCTGTTTTTTTCCTCATTCCTTGCCTCTCCCCCATTCCCTCTCTCCCTGTCTGTCTCTGTTTCTCTGTTTCTCTGTTTCTCTGTTTGTTTCTCTGTCTCTCTCTCTCTGTCTCTCTCTGTCTATCTGTCTCTCTCTCTCTCTCTCTCACACACGCACGCGCGCGCGCACACACACACACACACACACACACACACACACACACACACACACACACACAGCGGCCATCTGCCAGCCAGGAAGAGAGCTCTCACCTGAACCCCTATTATGCTGGTACCCTGATCTTATACTTTCAGCCTAGAACTTTGAGAAAATAATTTTTTTTTTTTAAGCCGCTGGTCTGTGGTAATTTTGTTATGGCATCTCAAGCTGACGAATATAGGGAGTTGTCCTTAGTGACTCATTTGAGTTCTGAGCTATAAGAACTCTGTAGATAAAAAGAGCAGCAATAACGAAAAAGCTATGGAAAAGAACTTCTAAAAGCTAAGAGCTTTCTTAAATGAGAGTCATTTTAAATCAGTATTTTTCTGACTATAAAATTGAGACATGCTCATTATTTTTTAAAAAAAACTTGTAAAGCTATATAGATAATTATGATTATCCACAATCCCATGATCCAGAGATACCCATTAACTTTTTTATCTATACCCATGGAAGCCTTACGATTATATTTTTACTTTAAAAAAAAAATATATATATATATAAAGATAAATATCAATATGATGTAGATTTCCTCTCTTTATTGAGATACAACTTGGCTATTAATGAGATTCTCAAATATCTAAGTAGAATATTTATAAGAGTTTACTGTAAGTTAAGTATGAAAGGAAAGACCAACATCTCTGATTTTCCTACATAAAATCTCTTGGAATTTTAGTCCCAAGTCTAAAGTAACCATATTTATAAGTATGTATGTATGTATGGACAGATGGATGTTTACACATATATTACATGTACAAATGTGTGTGTGTACTGCAATACACTTTGTAGTCCTCACATCTTATACCTTACCTTTTCTACCAAGATAACACTTGGTAGAATTTCAGCTCTCAATCTAGAGGAGAAGAAACCCTTAGCTTTCCCCTCAGTCAACCCTGGATTCTTTAGTTAGCAATGACTACAACTGCCAACTTCTATATGACTTAGAAGGAGCTTTTCATTGAACGTTAAAAAAAATCACATACTGCTGAAGAAAAGATCAGAACAGAGTTGACCCAAAGTTTCTTAACATAGTAAATCCTCTTGACCTATAAACATCTCAGCTACACATTTTGAAAATAATATTTTTAACTTTTACTAATTTTCTTAAATTAACCAACACCTTTCCTTTTCCTCACAAAATTTTTTTTTTTCCTTTAGCATATGTGTCCCAAAATAGAAGGAAGAGGAGGAGGAAAGAAAAGGAAAAATAAAAGAGAGAAATGGGTATTGTGGAAGTCACTTTAATAAGGGTCTATTTTTTTCTGTCCTTATTAATACCTCTATTCTTACATAAGAAGTCAATTAAAAGAGCAACAGAACTCATACCTGAAATCATGAGCATATAGAAAAAGAAATAGGAGAATTTCATTAACATCTAGAGAGGACAACATATGCAAAATACATAGATATATTAGATAGATAGTGTATTGATTGTGCCCAAGAAGATATTCAAAATGTTGAACCAGGGAATGTTATGAGGAGATATAAGCATGAAAAATAAAGGCAAATAAAATGGCTGCCATGGTCACAGCTTCTCAACTGCCACGGTTTGAGGAATTTCGGGAGAAGAATATTTTTCTTTTTTAAAAATCTCTAAAACTAAATAATGACTAAAAACTTACTTATATTTATGGAGGACTATGCAAGGAAACTACTAGTCTCAATGATATAGCTCAATGTGGTTTGTGGATGTTGCCTTTCAGAATAGATACTAAATGCACATGCTCAATAACTCTATTCTGATCTAGAACAGGGAGAAAAAATTTAAATAAAGACATATGCTGGAACATGATAAAAAGTAAAGTTTTTTCAAAAGGTAGAACAACATTTTGCTCCCAATTATCACAGATTTCTTCATCTGAACATGTTTATTTTTATAAATGATATTTTAAAATAACTTATGTAATTATTTTGAAATGTTCATCTTGATTATGTTTCACAAATAAGCAAGCTCTGGAAGCAAATAATTGTGGGCCTTCCTTAGAGATGGGGAAAATGAAATACCACACAGAATAGCTTTTCCCAAAGTCCACAAAATCTAAATGCTCTATGAAAAGGAGATTTCAGGGTCAAATAAGTTTAAGAAATGCTTATTGGAAATTTCCAATGCACAATTAACATTAATGGCTCTGGGAAGTCCTGCAGCAAAGTATTCTAATTTGATTTTTTCCCAGTATTATTCCTCTAGAAGTCAATTCTTAGAAGGAAAAATAGGACTTTAATAATCACGTTAAGCTCAGGGTTTTTTTTTACAAAAGTGAAGAGTCAAAACAATAATTTGGATTTCTTAATGGAAAACTTGCCATAATTGCATCCAATTTAAAACAATTGGGGGCTTAAATATCCAAATCACCTTGTTAGCTCCTGCCACTCAAAAGTGCTTTACTGAGAGTCTGCTCTAAGCCCAGAGCTGTGTAAGAACACTTAGACTCTCATTTTCCTGGAACTCACCATTTCATGTCTCAGGTGACATTTTTCAAACAGTCTTGAGATAGGACAACCATAAAACTGTTTTGCTTTTACACTATAATTTGGTTGAAGACTGTAAGAATGTGTAGGGGGAAATGTTTCAAGAGGGGAAAAAAACAGCAGAAATGTGTTTGCTTCATTCCTCATTAGTTAGAAAAAAAAATATCTGAATTGAATATCTCTTTCAAAACATTTCTTTTCCCATATTCATAAAATAATATTTGTAAACATTTTATACATAAATTTCAGACCATAACTCCTACTTAAAGATGCATACCCAAGACTATTTTACATCATTTAAAAGATGCGTAAAGGTATTTGATGGGAAACTAGTAAAACAACTACTGGAAATGAACCCTTAGTAGCCAACTACCCAATATACCCACCCTACTGATTCTTTTTTTTTTTTATACCTACAGCACCCAGTCTTCCTAGGTGGTCTCCCATCCTAGTACTAACCAGGCTCGACCCTGCTTAGCTTCCAAGATGAGACAGGATTGGGTTTGTTCAGGGTAATATGGCCATAGACACCCTGCTGATTCTTAAACCAGCCATGAATATTAGCACTATCCCATGAGTGCAAGGACTATAGCAATGAGGATTAAGTCAGGTGGGAAGAGTGACATAAGTTTACTTTAGTTCTACTTTATCTTTTTTCCAAAAATATTCTCTGGATTTTTCTAGGACATATCTTCTATAGTTGACAGTAAACTTAGACACAGAGAGTTCTCTCTTTCATTCAGTAAATATGTATTGAACATCAATTGGGTACCAGTCACTTTGCCAGGTGTGTGAGATAACAGGTAGATCTCAATGAGTTTCATGGGCATCCTTCTCTCTCTAACATGGAGTACAGTCCAGATCCTTGTTACTCAAAGTATTTTTCCACAGACTAGCACCATTGACATTACCTGAGAGATTTTTAGAAATGCAGAATCTCAGGCTCCAACCCAGAACTATTAAATATGAATCTGCATTTTCACAAGGTCCTCAGGTGAACTGGGTGTTCTAAATGATTGCAAGTGTCCGGAATATTCAAGGAACAAGATTGACCAATGCAGAAGAGACTAGAACAACTTTACTGCCCAAGTACATTTAGAAAAATATGAACCTACTCTCAAGAGCCATCTAACTTGGCATAAGTGTATAGCAACCCTGGGAGTAAAGTTTCTGGAGCATCTTTGCCAGTCGGGATGCAATTATTACCCTTTTTATGTTTGTCAAACATTATGGTCCCCTTAAATAGCAAGAAAGAGATTTTAATTCCTCTCTAGGAACTGTGAACACTAAAATGGTGAATGGGTGGAACATCGAAAAAGCAATATCATTTAGTCACAAACGGTAACAATTATGTTATTGCTGAGTGTCACAATGTGCTTTCCTTTCAAATACAGTAAGAATTACTTGTTTCTTTTTAATATCAGGCCAAGAAAGAAAACACAAGCACTTTTTACAAAGCATGAAACTCACTGTGATCACATATCAGTACGGACGTTGATCAACAAATTTAGGGCCAATCTGGTCTAAAGAAGACGTGATCTAATGTTCAGGAAACATCCCTACATAATTATATTATACTTTATTTAGAATAAAATTCTAGACTATTATTACTGGATACCACAGAGGCTCTTGAAGCCTTAACTTTTAAAAATCATCTAACTATAGTTGCAAACATAACTGAGCAACCCTTGGTCTTAGGCTATCTGAGTAATGCCCTGCCTTTGGAAGGATTTACTGTGTGGGATTAACCGCGGTATACGAATCCAAGTTAAGCACACCAGAAAAAAAAGTCGACTTGGGCCTAAGCCACATTAGGAGGAAAAACAAAAAAACAAAAATCAAAAACTCGTCTTCTTGGGCCTTATCAAACTATAAAAAGATGATGACCTAAATTAGAAGATGACGGGGACATGCTGTTTTTTGGTGGTGGTGCTTCTTTCTGTGTTTGTCTGTTTGTTCAGATGGTATCTAATTCTTTGTAGCAAAATGTACAAGCACAGAATCAGGCTGAACTAGTTCACATTAAAAGTAATTAGGGTGCTTTGATGTTTCTTTTCATGGTCTCGTTTTCCTACTTCTGACTCATTCTTCACGAAACCCATGCCCTGGAATCATCCTTCCTGTCGTGCTGTCTCTGTGCACGTTACTAATGACCAACAGACAGAAGATGTGTCTCTAGAGGTTCTTGCTGGATACTGTGTGACCTTTGAGGTTTTGATCTCCCTGTACGAATTTCTTGTTGTTGTTAATGAACTCAAGTCTAACAAAAAGAGCTAGAGATAAAACAATCCAGCTGACCCTTAGAGAGTCACAAACCTGAATGCAAATCCTGGTTCAGGCTTTTACATATTTGGGTAAGATACTACACCTCTCTGAAACCGGCCCATGCTCAAGAACATGTTAAGAAAATTACAAGTGATATATAATAATTGCAAAGTACTATTATAGAACCTCTCCCTGAAGAATAAAGGTTTGTCATTATTATCATAAGTCTATTCGTCAGTTCTCTGAAGTCCACATGTAGAAGACAGTAGCTTCTATTTTTAGTCTGCCCTGTTTAACTTTGTGAGCATGTTCTTAACCTTGCTAATCCTATAACCCGAGGTTGTTATAAGAATTAAATGAGTGACATGTAAACCTTCCAGGATAACAGTTAACACACAGTAGATGCTCTATAAAGATTACTTTCCTTCCTGTTTCTAGCAGTAGCATATATCTATTAATTTTTTTGTGAATCTGCTCAGTTTCTTTTCCTTTTGAGAACTACATCTCCCCAAATCCCTGTGGTGTTAATAGAGTTTTGATGTGTGACTCTGCCCTCTGGCAAGTTCCATGGATCCTCTGGATATAATGACTGATTCAGGAACGAACTTAGGATACAATCAGGCCAGTAAGAGTTCTTTTCAGAGACTGATATAAATAACAGGGGCCTTTCCTTTTCTGAGTTTATGTTTCTCTTTTTCTAAGATTAGGAATGATAAAGAAAATACAGGCCTGTGGCTAGTTGTGACCTTCCTTGATTCCATGTATTAAGAGTCTACATAAAAGATTGGACCCTTATAATATCATTTGAATAGCTAGATACATCTATGTCTGAATCATCTACTTCTAGAATACAATAGCAGAGTTTCGGTCATTTGTAGCCAGAAGACCATAATACACAAGTGATAGTATGAAAGGTAAAACCAAAATACAATCAGATATACTATTCTATAAATCTAAAGAGAGAGAGCTCAAAAACAGATAATACCACCACAGTAGAGTCAAGAAATCTCCAGAAAGCGCAGGAGCCTATGATGGGGTTTAGAGATGGATAAGAATAAGATGATAATAGAGAGGGTGAAATTCTTTCCAGCCAGAATTCATAATACACACGAAGTTAAGAGAACTCAGCATGGTAACCAACACATAATATTTAATAATATGAGTTGAAAGAATAAGAGAACAAGTATTGAGTATGTGTCAAGGAGGAGTAAGAAGACAAGGCTAATTAAAAAATATAGATCACTTTTAGTTGCAGAGGAGTTGGAAATGAAAGAAAAGGGAGGCTGAATATAATGGGTCTTCAGAATCAAGTCTGGACTTTGTACTTAGGTCTGACTGAGAGCCATTTATAACTGGTAAAAAAAAAAAAGAGAGAGAGAGAGGGGGAGAGAGATTAGATGGCCTTTGGGAAGTTAATAATATAAACAGAAGCTAAAATAGAAATTGAGACAATAGAGATGATGGATTATCAGTCTAGTGGTAAAGAAATTCTCAGATATGGTTGAACATCAAGGAGAGAAAAAAAAGTGGAAGAATCATCCAAAGAAAGAAGGGTGAAAAATAATGGAAATCCTGAAAAAGTCACAGAAAACAAGAGAGTAAAATTTCAATAAGGAAGGGAAATCAAAGGTTTGGAGAGACTAAAGACGAAGAAAAAATTTAGGACATCATTAGTGACATGAAGGCAGTTTCAGTGGAGTTATCATAATTGGAAATTGAACCCCAGTGTTTTAAATACCATAGAGTGAGGTGATTGCTGAGTCTTTCAAGAATCAGTATAGCACAGGACAAGAACCAACCAAAACAGACACCACCTGGAACACTGGAACCAGGTCTGAGAAGTCCCCGCAGGGCCAGTAGCTGAATTTGGGGATCTCAGTGGAAATACTGTAGTGGTATGCGGGGTGGAACCTGGGGTTTGGGGTAATCACAGATGTATTACAATATTTTAACAACCAGTGGAGATGTACCTGTGCCTCTCGGCCAAATATCCACCCTATGTAGAAAGCTGCTTTAATTAATATTGAGACCTTTCTATATCCCCAAAGCATGGAAGGGAACACTGGCTAATCCAAAATTATTTCCATGTGCCTATGATGCACACTAATACAGAGGCTCCCCAGTGCCAGTCTGTGGACTAGGTATATTAGAATCATCTAGGGAGTGAGTAAAAACTATTGATGACTTGGCCTCACCCAAAAATATTCCATCTCAGAAGGTGAGTAGGATGACACAAAAATTTGTACTTGTAAGTTCCTCAGGTTAGGGGGGAAAAAGTACATCAAATTTTTTTTATACATACATTGTTTTCCCTGTTTATGTTTAAAATATAAATATAGTTGCATTAGCTGAATACACAGAAAGGAATAGCATGGGACAGAAACAAGCAATATTTCTCCATTCTAGTATTAAAAATGCAGTTAACAATAATAGCTAATGTGTACTGATTACTTATGCAAGCACTTTGCTAGAAAAAATGTCATTTAATCTTCACCCTAACCCTATGAATTAAGTACCTGTTTTACCCATTTTAAAATCTGGAAATCTACAGAAGATAAATAACTTGCCTAAGATTTTCCCTTTGTTGAAATAACTTTCTAGGCCCAAGATGGAGCTGCTTCTGCCCAGGGTACTATGTCAGCAAACTAAAACTGGTATGTCTCTGTAAATGCTCCACTTGACCAGAAATGTGCTGTGTATCCAGTCAGCCAATCCCCAAGTACCAAGCCATGTCTGGGCTCCATACTTATTTCCCCAAACACGGCTGAGTATGTGCTCCCAGCCAATAAGATATCTTCTATTTTTCTCATCCTTGTTCTTTATTCTTTATCCTATAAAAGCTTCCTGCCTTTGACCCCATTTTGCAGTTCCCCAAATGGAAACCATCTGCTCCATAACGTGTTAAATAAAATTTGTTTATATCACCTAAATTGTCTTCTTTAATCATTTTTTAACACCTTTAATAATCTGGAATGGTTCCCTCCACAAAGCCTTCTCTTGAATAGGGGAGAGCAGGTCATATATTGGGACCTTGCTGTCCCCAGGCCAACCTCAAGAGAGACTGACTTCAGAGAAGGTGGGAACCTAGAAGCTGGGATATCTTGGTCCTTTCTTCCACATAGTACTTTTAGCCTTTAAAAGGTCACAGAGCAAGGTTGAAAGAAAATAGTGAAAAGGTTGGGGAGAAAGAAAGAGGAGGAAGAAATTTTAGAGAAAGAAAGAGGGGGAAGAAATTTCAGAGAAAGAAAGAGGAGGAAGAAATTTCAGAAACTGCTTCCAAATGAGAGAGTAGTCCTCCGTGTGGCATCCATGCCCTCCCTTAGGCTGGATCGGACATCATCTTTCACAGATATTTGAATACAAAGAGGGTTTGCATTCCCAGAGGGTCAGGAAAATACTGCTTTGCAATTTCAAGGAGTCATGAAAAGATGGACATCTGACCACTCTATTCTCTTCCAATTCTCTTTAGGAAAAGATTGGGTGACAAAGCTCACCCTTCTGGCCTTCTAGCAACCTGAACTTGCTCTTCCCATTTCTTTTAAACCACCACCCCAACACTCCCAACAGCCCTGGTTTGGGGCCTCATTCTTAGGATTTCTAAAACATACCACAAATCCTTCTACGTTCAACCAGTTTGTCTCATGGAAAAAGCAACAGGCAGTGGAGGAATTCAGGCCACCCCAAGTCACCAGTGCGGCCTGATGGATGTGGAAACTGGACCATGCCTTAGGGATGAGACATGTGACAGCCAGCCCACTGTCATTACTGAAACTTGAAAGGGGAAGTTCACATGAGGCCTGTGGTTGACTTCTCAGCCCTGCTGGTGGGGGCGCACGCCAATAAGGAAATTGCGATCCCTAAATAAACAATAAGCTGGGAACCTGAGCACCAACAAGGGAGAGGCTGCTGGCCTGAGCAGGGTTGGCCAAGATGAAGCAAATAGCAAAGATTTGTCGTGTCAATTCAGACACCCCTGGCAGGCCCTTTGAGAGTCCAAATTGCCAGTAACAAAACCTCCAGACTTGGTAGAATTTTGAAAGCAGGACACTTAGTCCAATTCCTTCATCTGCCAAATGAAAATAGTGAGAGTCAGAGGGGACAAGTGACTTGCCAAAGGCCCAACAACCAGAAAGCTTAGTCCCCAGGTCATTTATTATGCCACAGACTCACTGGGAGTTGCTATTTTTTTTTCCACTGGTCAGTCTCTCCTTTCAAAGATGCTTTCAAAGTCTTTCCGCAAGCAAACTATGTGTGTATTCAGACCTAAGACTCTGCCTGAAGTGAGCTTGTTAAATTCCTTCTCTCTGGTGGTCCCTGCTCAAATGTACCACCTCTTTTTTACAGGTAAAACTCTATTTGCAGACTGAAAGGGAAGGGATGAAGAAGCAAAGGAATCCTTGAGCATCTGCTTTGTGCCAGGATCTTACCATGCCTTAATCGATTCTGATCCCCACCACAACCCTATGCAGGCTGGTATTGTGGTCCCATTTCACAGATGGGAAAGCTGAGGCTCAGAGAAGCAGTAAGCAGCAGACTCAATTCTCAATTTTCATAAATAATGTAACTTTCTTCCCTTTAGAGCTTTCTCAGTTTAGTAAAAAAGAAAACAAGAATAGAAAAAAAATTGTA
>NW_011888976.1:2460244-2461620 GCF_000151845.1 Pteropus vampyrus | reverse complement strand
CATCTTCTCCAACATTTGTTATTACTTGTACTGTTGATTATAACTATTCTAACAGGTGTGAGATGGTATCTCATTGTGGTTTTGATTTGTATCTCTCTAATAGCTACCTATGTTGAGCATCTTTTCATGTATTTCTTGGCCATTTGTATGTCCTCTAGAGAAAAGTGTCTGTTCAGGTTCTCTGCATATTTTTTGATGGATCGTTTGTTTTTTTTGTTGTTATGAAGCATATGAGTTCTTTATATATTTTGGATATTAGGCCCTTATCGGAGGCATTGCTTACAAATGTATTCTCCCATTCTGATGGTTG
This sequence comes from Pteropus vampyrus, assembly GCF_000151845.1. Lineage (NCBI taxonomy): Eukaryota > Metazoa > Chordata > Mammalia > Chiroptera > Pteropodidae > Pteropus > Pteropus vampyrus. Next base: position 2,461,310 of record NW_011888976.1, on the reverse strand, counting down.
TCTCTTTACCTTGTTGATGGTTTCTTTTGCTGAGCAGAAACTTTTTAGTTTGATGTAGTCCCATTCATTTATTTTTGCTTTTACTTCCCTTGCCTTTGAGGTAAAATTCATAAAATCCTCCTTAAGTCCAAGGTCCTTGAGTTTAATTCCTACGTTTTCTTCTATGCATTTTATTGTTTCAGGTCTTATATTGTTTCAGGTCTTAATACATTTTGAGTTCATTTTGGTGTGTGGTGATAGAAAACAATCTAGTTTCATTATTTTGTAGGTGGTCTTCCAATTTTCCCAGCACCATTTATTGAAGAGGCTTTCCTTTCTCCACTGTTATGTTTTTGGCTTTTTTTGTCGAAAATTATTTGCCCGTATATATATAGGTTTATTTCGGGACTCTCGATTCAATTCCACTGGTCCATGTGTCTGTTTTTTGCCAGTACCATGTCGTTTTCATTACTGTTGCTTTGTAGTATAATTTGAAGTTGGGCAGAGTGATGCCTCCAGCCTCATTCTTTTTTCTCAGGATGGCTTTGGCAATTCAGGGTCTTTTGTGCTTCCATACAAATCTGATGATTTTTTATTCCATTTCTTTAAAAAATGCTGATGAGATTTTGATGGGGATTGTATTAAATCTGTATAATGCTTTAGGTAATAAGGTTATTTTAACTATATTGATTCTTCCAATCCAAGAACATGGAAAATCCTTCCATTTCTTTGTATCTCCTTCAATTTCTTTTAATAGGGTCATGTAGCTTTCATTATATAGGTCCTTCGCATGTTTCATTAAATTTATCCCTAGGTATTTTATTCTTTTTGTTGCAATTGAAAAAGGAATTGTTTTTTCTACTACTTTTTCTGACACCTCATTATTAGAGTATAGGAACACTATAGATTTTTGAACATTGATTTTCTATCCAGAAATTTTACTGTATCTGCTTATTGTTTCTAGTAGTGGTCTTGTGGAGTCTTTAGGGTTTTCTATATAGAGAATCATGTCATCTGCAAATAGTGACAGTTTGATTTCTTTGTTCCCTATTTGGATGCCTTTTCTGTCTTTCTCTTGCCTAATTGC
>NW_011888976.1:2459765-2460194 GCF_000151845.1 Pteropus vampyrus | reverse complement strand
TCTATATAGAGAATCATGTCATCTGCAAATAGTGACAGTTTGATTTCTTTGTTCCCTATTTGGATGCCTTTTCTGTCTTTCTCTTGCCTAATTGCACTTCCTAGGACCTCCAATGTTATATTGAATAACAGTGGCAATAGTGGACAGCCTTGGCTTGTTCCTGATCTTAGAGGGAAGGTTTTTAGTTTTTAACCACTAATTATAATGTTGGCTGAGAGTCTGTCATAGATGGCCTTCATTACGTTCAGGTACTTTCCTTCTGTACCGATTTTGTTAAGTGTTTTGATCATAAAGGGATGCTGTATCTTGTCGACGGCTTTTTCTGCATCTATTGATATAATCATATGATTCTTATTTTTTAATTTGTTTATGTGGTGTATCAAATTAATTGATTTGAGTATGTTGAACCATCCCTGTGCCCCTAGGATG
>NW_011888976.1:2439144-2458820 GCF_000151845.1 Pteropus vampyrus | reverse complement strand
ATATAATCATATGATTCTTATTTTTTAATTTGTTTATGTGGTGTATCAAATTAATTGATTTGAGTATGTTGAACCATCCCTGTGCCCCTAGGATGAAGCCCAATTGATTGTGGTGTATAATCTTTTTAATATGTTGCTGTATTCGGTTCACTAGTATCTTATTTAGGATTTTTGCATCTGTGTTCATGAGAGATATTGGTCTGTAGTTTTCTTTTTGTGTGTTATCTTTACCAGGTTTTGGTATCAGAGTAATATTGGACTCATAAAATAAGTTGGGAAGCACTGCTTCTTCTTAGATTTTTTTGGAAGTTTGATGAGAATAGGTATTAAATCTTTGAATGTTTGGTAGAATTCATTGGTGAAGCCACCTGGTCCTGGACTTTTACTTTTTGGTAGGTTTTTGATGATTGTTACAATTTCCATACTGCTGCTTGGTCTATTTAGATTTTCCAGCTCTTCTTGATTCAGTCTAGGAAGATTGTATTTTTCTAAGTACTGGTCCATTTCTTCTAGGTTATTAAAATTTGGTGTTACATAATTTTTCATAGTATTCTTGTATGATCCGTTGTATTTCTGTGATGTCAGTCATAATTTCCCCTCTTTCATCCCTGATATTGTTTATTTGTGTCCTTTCTCTCTTTTGTCTTCAGTAAGTCTAGCCAGGGGTTTGTCAGTTTTACTAATCTTTTCAAAGAACCAGCTCTTTGTTGCGTTTATTTTTTCTATTGTTTTTGTTTTGTTTTGTTTTGTTTTCAATTTCATTTATTTCTGCTCTAATTTTGATTATTTCTTTCTGTTGACTTTAGGCCTCATTTGTTCTTCCTTTTCTAGTTTTTTAAGATGAAGCGTTAGGTTGTTTTTTGGGGACCTGTTCTTGTTCTTGGCGGTAGGCCTGTAATGATATGAACTTTCCTCTCATGACCACTTTTGCCTGTCTCAAAAGTTTTTACATATTGTATTATCATTATCATTCATTTCAATGTATCTCTTCATCTCTCTTTTTATTTCTTCCCTGACTCAGTTATTCTTCTGTAGCATGTTGTTTACTCTCCATGTATTTGTGGTTCTTTCCACTTTCTTTTTGCAGTCAATCTCTAGTTTCCAAGCATTATGATCAGAGAATATGGTTGGTATGATTTCAGCCCTCTTATATTTGTTGAGGCTATCTCTGTGTCCCAGTATGTAGTCGATTCTTGAGAATGTTGCATGTGCACTAAAGAAGAATGTATAAGCAGCTGTTTTGGGATGGAAGGCTCTGTAAATGTCAATTATGTCCAGTTGGTCTAATGTGTCATTTAAGGATGTTATTTCTTTATTGATTTTCTATTTGAATGATCTGCCCATAACCAATTGGGAGCTCCCTGATTGGGAACATAGATATTAATAAGTGTTATGTCTTCTTGGTGTGTGATTCCCTTTATCATTATGAAGTGTCCCTCAGTATCTTTACCTTTTTTATTTTGAAGTCTATTTCATCTGATATTAGTACCACTACTCCCACTTTTCTCTGAATGCCATTTGCTTGAAATATCATTTTCCACCCTTTCGCTTTGAGTCTATATTTGTCTTTGGAGCTGGGATGTGTCTCTTTGAGGCAGCATATGGTTGAATTTTGTTTTTTGATCCAATCTGCAACTCTGTGCCTTTTTATTGGTGATTTTAGTCCATTTACATTTAGGGTGATTATTGAAATATGAGGTCTTCTTATAGCCATTTTATCTTTTGCTTTCTGCCAGCTCGGTGTTTCCACCTTGCTTCCTTTTCCTTGCGTTTCTGTTATTTTGGTTGGCTTTTGTGGGTGTTCCCTCTGGTTCTTCTTGTTTTATGTTATATACTTCAGTTCTGAATCTTTGGTGTGTAGTTACCATTACGAATATGAAAAGGATAGTTATATATATCAGTCATATATTTTCATCTGTGTGTGCCTTATCTCCATTCCCCTTTGCTAATTTGGATCTTTGAATCCTCCTCTTTTCCGTCATTGTTATCTCAATTTGTCCCTGTGCATGCTGAATGTTCATTACTATCTTGTGATAGCAATTCTCTTATTATTATTTAAGCTTATAATGCCCTGTTCTTCGTAAGGATTGCACTCCTCTGCTTCTATTTGTCTGATAGTCACTTTACTCCTAATTATGATTTTTTTTGGGGGGGGGTCATTTTGTTTTAGGTGAGCTGATCCTTTTCAGTATGGCTGGCTGGGTAATATTCCCCTGTATATATATACCACCTCTTCTTTATCCATTTATCCACTGATGAACACCCATATCTTATTCCTCCATATCTTGGCTACTGTAAATAATGCTGCAATAAACGTATGGATTCATACATCCCTTCAAAGTAGTGTTTTATGTTTCTTCATAGAAATACCACAAATCAGGATTACTGGGTCCTTCTTTGTCTCTTACTGAAGCCTTTGTTTTGTTTTTTGTTGTTTTGGGGTTTGGGGTGGTTCACTTTATTTTTTATTTATTAAATTTATTGGGGTTACATTGGTTAATAAAATCATACAGGTTTCAAGTGTATAATTCAATAATACATCATCTGTACATTGCATTGTGTGTTCACCATTCAAAGTTAAATTACCTTCTGTCATCATATATTTCACCCCCTTTACCTTTATCTACCTCCCTCTATCCCCACCTTCCCTCTGGTAAAAATTATACTTGTCCATGTCCATGAGTCTCTGTTTGTTGTGTTCATTTGTTGCTTTCAGTTTTATATCCCACATGTAAGTGAAATCATATGGTTCTCAAGTTTTTCTATTTCCCCTAGCATAATTTCAAGATCTACCCATATTGTCACAAATGGCAGTATTTCATCTTATGGCTAAGTAATATTCCATTGTGTGTGTATATATATATGTATGTACATATACGTATATATGTGTATGTATGCATATCACATCTTCTTAATCCCTCTATCAAAGGTCACTGGCTGTTTCCAAGTCTTGGCCATTGTGTGCAGTTTTTGTTTGTTTGTTTGGTTTGCTTTTGGATTTTCAAGGATTTTGTATTGGTGGTGGTGCTGATGATTATAAGATTTTAAATTACAGAATCAGTTTTTTAATATATGCGACTACTCTTCACATGCAGTTTTGAGAAGTTGTGTTTCTATTTCTTCACATGTAGTTTTGACAAGTTGTGTTTTAAATTAATTTATCTAAAATTTCAACTTTATTATCATAATATTGTTAATAAAATCTTCCCATATTTCTAATGTCAATAAGATTGAGTGCAGTGGCCCCTTTCATTCCTGATATTGGTTATTTGTGCTGTCCCTATTTTTCTTGATGATTCTAATCAGGATTTGTTATTTTAATCTCTTAAAAGAATTACCATTTAGTTTTGTTGTTCCCCTCTAGATATATGTTTAGTTTTTATTTAATTAATCTTGGCTTTTATCTTTATTATTTCTTTCCTCTCACTGTCTTGTGGTTTCATCAGATCTTCTATTGCTTTTTAATCTTAATAAGGTCTTCTCTCAATCAAACTGAATGATTTCCTCTCCCCCAGACACTCCTCATACTTTCCATCCTCCTTGCTTTGCTCATATGGTTCCTTGTGTTAATAAACCATCCCTCTCTCCTTTATCATAATCATGCCAATCTTTCAAAACCCTCCTCAAGTGCTCCCTCCTCCAAGAAGCATTCCCTGACCCTCTCTCATTCGATATCCTCTGAGCCCCTGCAGCCCATTTAGCCATTCTTAGGTCATTATTTTGGTTTATGTACATCCTGGTTTATGTACATCCTTCCATGATCCCTTTAAAGATTGAGCACTTAGTTTTTCTGAAAGGCCCACCATGGTGCTGTGCACAAAATAGATGCTCAATAAACAGTGGTGTTTGTGATCTGACTTCAGGAGTTAAATTCACTCAAAATAAATCTGTTTATTGCAGACATTATGGACTGGCAACTCAAACATTTAGAATCAAAAATGTCATAAGAAGAGTTTGTGCAAAAAAGGAAAGAATCTCATTTTTTAAAAATCTTTCCGGCTTCCAAATGACAACTATATATCATCCAGAGCTAACATTTAACTTGACATTTTGCTTTTTCTGGCTATCACTTAAAACCCACATTTTTCTCCTTATTTAAAGAAAATAGTTAAATGGGACAACGTTATTTTTTTAAGTTGAAAGATGAGAAGATGAAGAAATTTCTCAAGAAAAAATAAGCTAAAGGATAATTTCTGGTATCATAAATGGATAATGCACATCAAAAACACAGAGCTTTGCAAGTTTGAATGAGTTATGCTGCACGCTGTTATAAAGATGTTAGGGCAAGACTTAAAAGTCAGGGTGGGAAAACAGCATAAGTTGGCTGTAGAGCACATATCTGGAGCTCTATATTTGGAAGGCTGATAACATATACACATAAAAAGAATGAATCTTGCCTTATAGCACAAAATACAACACCACACCTTTTCAAAAATACCAAATAGACCTCTCCACTTCTCATGGCCTACCTCAACCTGTTCTACGATGCAAACCTCAGCGCATAATTTCCAAAGTAAGCATTGAAAGGAAAACTGGTTGAATCTATGGGCCATCTTCAGTGAAAGCAGACTCTGGAGGATTAGAGAGTGTAAACACTTTGAAGGAGAAATCTGTGTTCAAATTTCAGCTGCCAACTGACGAGCTGTAGGATCTTGAGAAGGTTGCTTATTCTCTCTCAATCATGGCTTCCTCATCTGCAAAATGGGGCTAATTATGCCTATCACAGGTTTTTATGTCAGGTGCCTGTGTCTAGCTCTCCATGAGTGGTTAATGGTGTTCAAGCTGTGGGTTGTCACTGGTGGTACAGGTGGTATCATTGCTGTTATTGTGGTTATTCTTTTTAATAGCCACAAAAGAAGCCAGGACGTATTTTAAGGCCTAAAAGCCATCATAATGGCTTGTCTAGAAAAAATAGGCTTGAAACAAATTTCCTATGTATATGTCATCCTGGAAGAAGAAATAATTCTAAGTAGAGTGCAGTGTCTAGACTCATCCAAGTGAGAGTTCAAAAGATGGATGAAATAAACCTAGAGCCAAATAAAACATTTCAGCCATTTCATGATGTTCTTGATTAGATCTTAGGACTCAAATTAAGTTTCTACTGAGAACTAGGATTCATTCAATGGCCTAGGCTTGGATTCAAAATCTCCCCTGCCTTATCAATATCTCAGCATATCCTTTCCATGCTTGCTAGAATTGAATTGGCTGAATTTGACCAAACACCAAGACATCTTTTAAGGGAAACTTAACCCAAATGCAGATCAGCTCAATCACATGAAGAAGAGTAGTCACCTGCCTGAGCACAAAGACAAGGATTGGTTTTTAGTTTTAATAGCAAAAATCAATCTCACCACTAGAGGTTAGCGCCTGAATGCAAAGTCATACTCTTTCATTAACAGCACAACTATAAGTAAGCAATTTAGTCAAGCTCAATCTTGAACTGCTTACTACTCAGTTTCCATAGAAAAGCCTGGTGGGGACAATGTTACTCAAGAACCACTCATGACACACAAGGACCCTGGCTGGTCATGTGTCTAGAAAGCTAAACACCCACAATCCTCACTTCAGTTGCCACAGAGACATTGTCACATGGTGGCATTATTCCCCTAGCTTCTTAATCCACTTTAGTTAACAAATTCACCAGATCAGGTATATTTTCTGCAACTTTTACTAAAAACTTGTATCACTAATATATGTCCAATTTAATAAACTGACATTACTCATATATGTCCAATTTAATAAACTTTATTAATAAAGTTTTTTTTTTTTTCTGAAAAATGAATGCCATTTAGTTCGTCAAGCAGTCTACAGCCATGCTACCCTGAACGAGCTCAATCCCATCTGATCTTGGAAGCTAAGCAGGGTTGGGCCTGGTTAGTACTTGGATGGGAGACTACCTACGAAGACCAGGTGCTGTAAAAAATAAAAAAATAATAATAAGGGTTGTAAACTGACAAGGTCCTTGCAATCTGTGAGATCGACCAAGGATTGCCTTGCCAAAAATAAATAAATAAAAAATAATTCATTAAGCAAATGAAAAATAGAGAACTCCATGCATTTTTCTTTTCAGCCTGAGCTGATAGGTTTGGAATGAAGTTTTATGCTCTATATCACTAATTATCATTATTCTAGAGTTAGCTGGTCTTTTCAAATTTTTTAAAACACAATTTTCTTCCTGTTCTTTCCTTCTGTGATTGTTGGAGCTACTGCAGCCATCTTGCTCAGACAGGCAGAAGGAGGTTTTCTGAAAATAGAGCTCACACAAAGGAAGTCAAAATAAAAGATGGAATGAGAGAAAATGGGATCTGTTAACATCTTCTGAGCCTCTGGATCAAGCTGTGCTTGAAGCAATACTCCTGTTTATTTTTCCACTTACATGAGCCAATAAATTTCTTTTGACTTAAGCCATTTTGAATTAGATTTTCATTCATTTAGAAGTTCGAAATAATGAAAACAAATTGAGACTATCTGACAAGTACTGTTATTACTGTAATTCATTTTCCTTAAAAAAAAAACTAGATACAGCTTTACAAATGAACCCACAAAAGTGCAACTTTTGTACATTATGTTTATGCCGTGTCAAATTTATAATAAAAGCAGATTATAAATATGTTCTTTCAAAGAAATTAACATTAAAGGAAAAAAGAGAGAGGAGCCTTTTAACTGCCATGTTTACTGACAGTTCTCCATAAGAGCAGAAAAGAGGAGCTTAGTAAAGAAGTTTCAGACTCAAAAGCAAAAAAAGGAGTGCTGCAACATTTACAAGAAAACTAATTTTTTCTGAGAAACACATATAATATTCATAGCGCAAACCTAGAACATATCTGCCAGATCAAATTGGGATCAAAATTAAAACTTGGAGCTTCCTGCAAGAAGATAAATTACAAATAACTTCATTCATTTTGCTTTCTTTCATTTTCATTCAGGAGACTTTAGCTCCCCTGGCTCAACTGGATGGCAACAGATGTTATGGCTGCCAGAAAATTGTCCCCCACTTTGATGTGGGCAAATGGTCCCCCTCAACACCAGTCCCACAGAGATATATTTTCACAATTCTAAAAGTCCAGAAGGGTACAAAGTCACCAGAACTTACGAGATTGTGGTTCTAAAAGTGCTTGAATTTGGGCAAGATTTCACAGATTTTCAAAAACAAACACCTTTCTCAAGTGATGCTAAGTATATATGTGGAGAGGATGAAGGGTCAGAAGTTAATCCTCAGATTCACTAAGAAGCAAGGGACAAGGAGGGATAAATTCTAAGCCCTTAATTCATGTCACCTCCCTAGAACTATGGATACAATTTAATGTAGGAAAGCTCCTTTTAACTTCAGATTTTGCCAAGGCACTAGATGACACTGATGTTTACCCAAAGGTGTTCAAGTTAAAACACAACAGTGTCTCGAATTCTACCCACAAGGCGTAAGGGTCAGTTCTATTTGTTAGTCAACTCTAAGGCTTATAAAATATTGGCTTCCAATATTCCTTTCGATTTCACAGGGATGTAATGTACAAAATCAGATGAGATCACAGTCTCTGTCACAAGCTATACACATGGCTGAGGAGATGACCCTCAACCAGCTGCCTCCATAACTTAATTTATACATGTTGAGTATGGATGCTAATAGGGCCCAGATTTCTCCACTGACAAAGCAGAAGGCAGTGCTTTGTAAATTAGCAGACATCTAAAAGACAACAGGAAAACTCCAGGCTCAGTTCTCTGACAAATAAATTGATCAACATTTGTCCTAAAAATGTGTTCTACAAATCAGCATCATTGGTGTTCATAAAAGAAAAGCTTCAGATTCAATTTATTAATTATAGATGTGAATTTGCCCTAAAAATCATGTTTTTATACCTTCCCATGTAGATAGCCTAAACGAGCATTTTTATTATGTTTTTCTAACAAAATATATGATGCTAAAAACATTAAGTCAGAGTCAAACAGATTTTCTTCTTATAAAAGTCACAAAAAGTACTAATTGTCTTTGTAGAGCAACCTTTACCAGGAAAATACCCAATGCACTGGGAGAGATGTCATTCCTGGTTTCTCCAAATTTTTTTGAAACACACTCTTTCTTTTAAAAACAAACGATAATTTGGAAATAGATTTTATATACATCCTTTTTTTCCATTATTAATTAATTGTGTTAGATACTGGGGATGTAGATGTGAGGGTGGGTGGAAAGAGGATTGAATGACTCTTTGCAAAAACATAAAATAAAATATTTAAAATAAAATTTTTGTCTTTGTTATTCTTTTCTTTTTCTCCTCTCCTATTTTTTTTAAGCCTTAACCGAGTTCCAAGTTTGGTTCTAATGTAAAGCAAAGATGAAATCTCAGTTGCGAACCACTCCTCCTCAAGTGTAGAATAAGTTTCTTTTCAAAATAAGTTAAAATTACATAAATTCAAAACAAATTTGATGAGCCAAAATTAGCAATTATTTTTTAATCTTACTGGTGTTTGGTCTCTTTAACAATATTTTTCAAACCAATTTGCTACAAATGCATTATGAATGCCTTGACTCACGTAACCTCATTAGAGAGACATATAGTTTTAAAACAAATATTCTACATTATTTCCACAAAAAAAAAATCTACTTGGATAAAGACACTGTTGTTGACTAGAAAAAAAAAATTCCAAGTCAGAATTATACATGCCAAGAACTCAATAGTTCATATTAATTTTTTTCCCCAGAACGTTGGAATTTTTGACAGACAATTCAAAATCATTTGCTGTAAGACAGAAAATCATTATCCTACCTGAGAGCTTCAGAATTCTGTTGTAGGCTAATGGTGACCAACAAACTCTTGAGTGTTAAACTCAAGTGTGAAATTACCAAATTGCAAACATCATTATGGATTATTTTTTCTTCATGGAACAATTTAAATCAAGAATTATTTATCCTTAAGATACTCTACGATTTGCTTCCTTCTAGGAAAAGCTGGAAGCAACAAGACTTCAAATTTCGAGATTCTGACAAAGCAATTGCGTCTCATTTAGATCTGTTTCTTAATCATTATTCTCTAAATGCCCTAAATCCATCCAGGTGGTCTTTGGTTCTTTTAAATAGCATATCTCTACGCTTCCACAGCTAAACGGAATACTTGGAGAGTATTTTTTAATTTCTTATTACTTCCAGACTTGGTTAGAAAAGAATACTGGAGTCGTGAGAAAGTATTATTCTTTGCAAAGTAAATTTTGCCGATCGCATCATTTTAATTACTTAATGACTCCATTGCATATAAACACCTCTTTGCCAAATCTTAGTTTCTCAAGGTGTCTTTTCATTATAATAAGAGTGGGAGGAAAAAGAAAATATTTCCAGCTTTAGAAATTTACTTTTAAAGCACACAAAAAAAACCCTCTGTTAAGGTTGAAAGCATTGGCCATGCTCTGGTAACGAACCCAGCTCAATTTAGCCAAGGGATACTTGAGCCCTTTATTCTTTTGTTCAGAAAAGGCATCCTAATTAAAGTGCCAATAAATTAAATGTACTGGGGAAGGCAAAAAGATCCAGAGAAAAGCACTCACCAGGGTGCACAGAGAAAAGACAACGTTCATTTCACATGTTTATGTTAGGCACCATCAAGTTAGAACAAACTCCGGAGGCACAGCTGTTTTTGACAAATGCGAACAGCCCCTACCTTCATTTCAATGACAGTCTGGAGAGCCTTCGTCTTGGCTGGCTCCGGCTGAAGTTGGCTTCTTCGGTGCAATTCCTGGGGAGGAACACGATAGAAATAAGCCTGACGGTTCATCCTCCCGTTACACCATGACCTTTACACAGGTGCCACACAGCCCACAGGGTCCAGGTTCGCTATGCACAGACATAAATAAGCCACAGGTGCCTCATCTCCCACCCTCTTTAGCATCCCTCCTGCCTACAGCCTGAGTTCCGGTGAAAGCTCCTGGCACATGCGCTATTTCTGAAACTTCCATCAATAATTAATGTCAACTGTGACAAAGCCAGCAAGTAATCATAGTCCAAATACTGTTCAACATTGGGGCTGTTGCCCAGCCATCAAATCATAATTTACTAAATTACATTACTCTGTCTCCCAATACAAACACAGCAAGAAAGCGGAGGAAAGAAATGACTAACGTGGTTGCAAATCTGCTGCACGCATGACATTTTGCTACTGAGGTAGGTTTGAAATGAGCAATTTAAAACCTTTCCAGTACAACTGTGTCACTTTTCAGAGTGACTTGATCTGGTGAAACCTGGGGAATCTCTTGCTTCCCAATTTACAGTTTCAATCCTTGTTCAAAATCACATCTGTATGTGATATGTTTATGCACTTGTGATGCCAAGAAATTAAAATTGGTATTAATATCAACAGTGTTACAGAGGAGACAAAAATGGTTAAAGGCAGATGTAGACCCAAGAACTTCTGAATTATTATGAATATTTCTTTAGATAAAAAGCAAACAATTGCAATTTCAAGCTTGAAAGCTCACTTTTAGCATCCTGTTCTCAAAAACAACGGTTCTGTTAAGACTTCAAAAGATTCTCTTGGCAGAAGAGAATAGATAAACAAGGTTTGTTCAGTGCATGTTCTGAATTTCTTAAAAAATAATTATCTATAGTTTTATAAAAGTTGCGAATGACAAGAGTAAACAAAAGTGCTCACACATGTCCACACTACTGATATAAGTCACCTATAAAGTAATTCCATTAAGACTTATTTAACTTTTAAGTCACCTATGGAGTAATTCCATAAGATTTATTTGCTTCCAGAAAAATCATTTAAATTCAACACGGAATAGTTTTAGGCCTTTACTGAACCACTGAACAACAAACATTAAAAAAATAAAATAAAAATAAAAAACTTTGTAAATTGGAGAAGAGAATCAACATAATTTCTAGCTTTTTCCAAGAATGGGCATTAAAATTAACTCTATCTCCACTACTACCATCTACAACTACTGCCATTTCATAAAGATATAACATATCCATGTGAAAATTGTCAGAAGAACAGACTTCCACAATAAAAGTCCTTCCCAGGATGAGAAAACAGGTGACCTTTCACCCATATCCTATTACATTGTTCTTATTTGCCAGCAACCCAAGAAGACCTGGTCATGAACCATAATGCACATGTCCAGGGACCAGAACTGGAGAATCACGATTATAGCTCTAGACTGTAGCAGTGTGGGGTGGAGGAGTTGTAAGAAGCATATTTTTTTCAAAGTCATCTCTGGCACAAATCAGCAAACCTGTGCAAAACTACTTCTCAATCTCCAGTTTATGAAGAATTAGAATTAGTACTTCCTAATTCTTCAAAATGGCCTCACATCGGTTAGGACATTTTTTCCTCTTACATATCCCAGAAAGAGATAGAGTCAAGTATTACTGAATCCATCAGTAATTTTATGTCTAGAGAAACAGAAAGAGATTTTGTGCCATTTTGGAGTCCCTGGACTGCAAATGATCTGGTAACATGTGTCATTTTTAGCCTCCATGGTGACGGCAGAGATTTACTGACGCAATGACCTGAAAAGCAGCTGTCTTTTCTTGCAGACCCACAATGTTCCTGGCACTATTTGTCACTTCTAAGCCTCAACACTATCATCTGAAGAGTATGACCTGTACGGTGAGTCCTGTGGGCTGCTAGTAAACATTTAACAACCAGCACCCACCATGGCCAATTTTAAGCTACCTAACTAGTATCACTGAATGCAGAGTTGGGAAGAGAAGCACAGTAAAAATCCATTGTATAGTATTTTCACCATATGGACAAAATAGATATAATAACCTCAAGAGCAGAGATGATAGAAAAATATAACAAAAAATTAGAAAATTGTGAGTTTTTAATACAAGTTCTTTATTCGCGAGTTTATATATTTAATTTGTAACATTAGTTGTTAGAATAAATTTTCAATATTTGGCTTTCATGGGCTAGTACAATTCAATCCACACCACTAGATGACTCACGTAAGTACTTCAAACTTCCATAAAAATCTACTTAGCCCTCAACATTACTTCCAAGGTAGTTAAAGATCACTGGACCAATAAAATCTCATAGATGAGAAAATGGAAGTCACTTGCCAGAGTTGTTCCACAGTAAGTGATAGAATTACATTTCACAGGTCACCAATCCTGATATACTGTGGCAACAAAAGCATTTTTACTTAAAAAGATGGGAATAAAATTCATGGTAATTTCATACCACAGCCAATCTTGGTTCCAAAATAAAAATCATAAGATAATTTGAAAATAGAGGTTAAGCTTATATAAAACAAATAAAAAAAAAAAAAACAAGAAGCAACAAAGCAACATAATGAAAATAAAAACCATAGAGTAAAGGCATGTGCTGTTACAATTTCTACCAAGCATGAAAACATTTTTAAGGGCAAATATACAATAGCAAAGCTAAACTTGTAGCAATAGTTTTGCAAAAATGGAAACAATTCTCTTTGCTATAATTATGCAAGTTCTATTATAATATAAACTAGCTCGAAATCCAGATTGGGCCTTTACCTTCTGTGTCACTCCATAAAAAATAAAATAAAATAACATCTCCAATTACCTATGAATTGTAATGTTCCTATCTTAACTAGACTATTTTTCAATCAATCTTGACTTCACAATTTCTGAAGATCACCTAAAATGTCAGGTGAATGAAGATTATAATCTACATGTAGACTTCATAGGCTGTCTGAAAGTCCAACCTCAGACATTTTATCCATCTCTGAGATTTAGAAACCTTAAAATGTTCACTCTGACTGTGGCAGAGGACTAGATGCCCAATGAGGATTTAGGCTCTTCTTCATGAGGAAGCCTCACGACCACCACGCTTGTATCGAGATGGGCCATGTAACTTATTTCTGACCAGTGGAACATGGGTAGAATTGAAAAACTAAACTTCCAGAAAAAATATCCTACTCTATCTTTAACTCTCCCTCCTTTCCTGTATGCTGGATAGAAGACCCAAGAAGATAGCAGAACGCCATCTGAAAGGGCTGCTGCGCACCCACGTTGGATGGTGGCATACACAAAAAGTAAGTTAGCTTCCATGTTTATAGGCTTTATCTGTAGAGATCTCAGCTCTTTCTGCCTTAACTACTGCAATGGCTACAAAGAGAAATAATGCTTAATTGGCCCTCTATTGTGTGTTGCTTTTGAATTGCAAATTGATTTTAACGTGAGTACTTGCCAAATTTTTCTAAACAGACAGTAAGATGAGTTGGTTGCTGGGTGCTCTAACCACCTGAAAGACTATCTCTAACCACCTGAAAGACGTACCCACTATGCAGTGGTCTTAAACAATAGGTTTAGGTAAGGGAGATGAAGAAGATTTAACTTACTCTGATAGTTTTTAAATGACAGTATTAAATCATCAAGTGCGGTGGTACTTATGCTTCTCTGGGTCACCTATCTCTATAACAATCACATGGAAGGTATGGATCCTCTCTAGTAATGGGCACAAAATCACACGCAAATGGTGTGTACCATTTCAGCTGGTTTACAGGGCCTGGTCCAGCACCGAGAAGTCTGTCTTTGAACCAGACTACAGGCTAAAGTAGTATTGAGAGGAAAGTGCATTGTACTAAGAGTCGGGAATCAGGACCCCACAGTTCCAGACTGAGACTTTGTCACACCCTTTCCCCTCTCTGATACACAGAATAAGGAGCTTTATGAGTGAGTTTCAACTGGCCATTTCAGCTCTCAGAACAGCTAGATTTTTAATAGGCAGCTGATTCGATTGCTGATTTCTAACTGATATTTTTAGTCAGTTTTAAAAGCAAAGTAAAAATAAAAGGAGAAAACTGAAAGCATCACAAAATTTAATATCTCACTATGACACCGATCCCCAATTTATATATTTTCCTACAATTTCATGACTAGATTGGCCTTTGCTGGTCTAAAACTGCCAGTTCCTCTAGGTAATCAACATGGAAATATATCAAGAACCCAGAATTTTGAGTATGAAATCTCAGGTGGTTCATTGGGATGACATTTCTTGGCAGTTAATGAGAATCTACAGTTTAGTGAGTTAATCTGGATGGACAATAGCTTCCAAGATGAGCCTGGCAGAATGATGTTTGCACACACCATACGCTTTCTTCAGTAGACAAAAAATAAAGTCAAAAGTTAACTTTCTTTCCAAAGGTAATTTACCATATTTACCTAGTCTTTCCCCCTTATTTTTCTGGTCATCTACTACTATATAACAAAGTACCCCAATTTAATGGTGTCAAACCACCACCATTTTATTATGCTCATGAAATCTGGGGTGGGAATTCATAAAGGATAGAGTAGGAATGGCATGTCTCTGTAGCATGATATCAGGAGGCTGCAACAGCTGGGGCGGTAGATCCACTTCCAAGATGGTTTCTTCATTCATATGACTGGTGCCTTGGCTGGAAAGTCAACCTGAGCAGCTAAATATGGCTCTCCATGTGCCTTGGGCTTTCTTGCAGGATGGCAGCCTCAGGGTAATCCAACCTCTTACATTTAGGTAGACAGACTCCGAGTGCAAGTACTCTAGTAAATAAGCCAGAGACTATGTGGTCTTTTATTACCTAACCTCAGAAGTCCCATACAATCACTTCTGCAACGCTCTGTTGGTTGAAGCAGTCATAAGCCTGCTTAGATTGCAGAAAAGAGTACCAAACAATATGAAGCTGTATTTTTAAATTGTCACTCCTGAGGAACAAAACTAACGGGAGAAGTTGACAGGTAAGTAACAATGTAATGTCAAACATTAACTCTCATCAGTTTTAAGATGGGCAGATTCATATATTCAAATAATAATTTGACACAGGGGGTATAGGTAATACAACAATGAACCAGACAAATATGCCAGTCCTTGTGGGTTTTTTTAATTTCAAATTCCAATTGGATAAAGGCAAAATAATTTAAAAAGGAGACTAAACCAGTTTGTCATAAGTGCTACAAAAAAAAAACATAAGTCAGGAAGGTGGGGGACATATTGGGGATGAGGGGAAGATAGACTGAAATTTTAAATAGAGTGATCAGGAAAAGCTTTATGGAAAGGTAACATCTGAGCAAAGATCTAAAGGAAATGAGGGAAATAGTTGTGCAGATATTCCAGGCAGAGAGAATAGCAAATGCTGAAGTGCCTGGCTAGAGTTGCACAAGAGATGGGGAAGCAGCAGGTCAGAGAAGTGCAGGGGTGGGGGATGATGGGAGGATGGGTCTTACATTTGGAGCCCATTGTAAGGACACTGCATTGGTTTTACTGAGAAAAGTGGGAAGCCACCAGAAGATTCTGAGCAAAAACAAACCATGATATGATATACTTTAAATGATTACTCCAACTGCTGGACTGAAGTGTGCTTTGGGGTTGGGATTGGGCAGGTGGAAGGGAGGAAGGGCAGAACCATAGGGACTTGTAAGGAGCAACTGGAATAATCCCAGCAAGGGATGACAGAACCTTGGACAAGGGTGACTGAATGGAGGCAATGAGAAGGAACTGAGTTTGGATATGTTTTAAAAGTGAGGCTGACTTGACTTCCTGATAGATTGCCTAAGGACTACTAAAGAGAAAAGTAAAGGATAGCTTCAAGGCTTCTAGACTGAACAACAGGAAGAATGGAGGTGGAAGACAAATATAGGGAAGACTGGGAAGGAGAAGTGGGAGTTATGGAAACCAAGAGTTTGGTTTTGCATGTGTTAAATTTGTGATGCTATTAGACGTTTGAGTGGAGATGGTGGTAGGAGGCTGAATAGATGAGTCTCATTTGAGGGGAGAAGAGCTACAATTATAAATTTGAGATCAGTGAATAGATAGCACTTAAAGCAGTGAACCTCATAAAGAGGAAAGAAGTCAGAGCACTGAACTCAGGTCAAACCTACACTAAGGGGTTGAAGAAGTGAGGAAGAGGTAGTAAAGAAGACTGGAAAGGAAGAACCAGTGAGGTAGGAAGAGAACCAGGAGTGTGGCATTCTGGAAATCAAGTGAAAATAATGAGTCCAAGATGCAAGATGCATTACTGCAGAGAGGTTAATAGGATGGGCCAGAGGATTGACCACAGGATTTAGCCACATCCATATCATTAGTAACTTTGAATAAAGCAATTTTGGTAGATAACTGTGAGTGAAAGTTTGACTGGAACGGTGCTGTGAGAGAATGGAAAGAGAGAAGTGCCTCAGGCTACTATATTTCCACAGATTTAACTGATCATTTCTTTTATCAAAACTCTTTAAGATATGCAGACATTTTCACATCATTATCACAATAGCCAAAAAATGAAAGCAACTGAAATGTCTATCAACAGATGAATGAATAAACAAAGTGTGGTGTATAAATACAATGGAATATTATCCAGCCTGAAAAAGGAAGGAAATTTGAACACCTGCTACAATATGAATGAACATTGAGGGCATTATGCTTAGCAAAATAAAGCAGTCATAAAAAGACACATAGTATATGATCTCACTTATATAGAATGAGGTATATAGAATAAATTCATAGAAATAATAAGTAGATGGTGATTGCCAGGGACTGAGGGTAGGGGAAAATGGGGAGTTGTTTAATTAGTACAGAGTTTTGGTTTCACAAGATGAAAAAGTTCAATATTGGTTACATGACAAGGTAAATATACTTAACACTATTGAACTGTACATTTAAAATGGTTAAGATAGTAAATTTTATGTTGTGTGTATTTTAACACAGCTTAAAATTTTTTAAAAATCCATAAACATAACATAGTGTTGAAGTCCCACAACTTGCCCCATCTCCATTATTTTGGAGAGAATCATCATTTTAAGTTGGTGTCTATCTTTCTCATGCATGTTTTTGTGCTCTTATAACATATGTATGTCCTCGTAAATAGTATAAATCTAACAGGAGAGTTCACTTTTAATGTACATAAATCCCAGCTGTTCATATGCACAAAACTTTTGCATTTCGGTTTTTACCTCAACAATATTTATGTTCTTAAAATTTATCTGTGTAAATAAGTGTTTCCTACTCTTTTTCCATTACAAATCGTGTTACAATAAACCTCCTAGTACATGGGAAAAATAACTCTGTTTTAGATATCTTTATGCTCTTAAATAAACAGGAATTCTAACCTTTCTAAACATCCCATTTCTTCTACTTGGAATAATTCTCCACCCTTTTATTCTCTTTTGTCTACAGAAGTCAGAAACCATAGCTCACAGGCCAAATCCAGACCATCACCCATTTTGGTAAAGTGTTATTGAAACAACACTTGCGCATTCATTTACATATTGTCTGTAGCTGCTTTCATGCTACAATGGCAGAGTTGAGTAGCTGTGACAGAGACTACATGGCCTCACAAAGCTGGAAATATTTACTATCTCGCCTTTTGTAGAAAAAGCTTGTCAACTCCTGGTCTAGAATATCTTCAATACCCATCCTAGAAAACACACACACACACACACACACAAATTCCTCATATGACAGTTTAAAATATGTTTACAAAGTGAAGCCTAAATATCTTCTCCTGGACTGTGGCCTGGACTTAGCAACTTACTTCAAACAAACAAAATATGGTAAAAGTAACATGTGTGACTTCTGAGGTTTGGTCATAGAAGACATTATGGCTTCCTTTTCGATCACATTCTTGGATTACTTCTTCTGGAGTAAGCCAGCTGCCACATCATGAGGACACTCAAGCTGCTCTATGAAGAGGCCCAAGTGGCATGAAACTGAGTCCTCCTGCCAACAGCAATGTGAAAGAGCTATCATGGAAGTGTATCTTCCAGCCCCAATCAAGCCTTCAGATGCTTGCAGCCCTGCCCATCAGCTTGACTGTAGTCTCATGAGGGACTCTGGGCCAAAACCACCAAGATAAGTGGATAAAGTAGGAATGGCATGTCATTTCTTACTCACAAAATCTATGAAATAATAAGTTTGTTTTAAGCAATTAAGTATTTGTGGTAATGTGTTATGAAACAATGGATTACAAATATGTCACAGAAAGGTCATTTGCTGACTCTTCAAAGTAATCTATATGCTACATCCTCTCATACACTCTCACAGTATCGTGTACCTCTCCTTCATAACATTAGATGGTATCATATAATGATTTATAAAATTAATGGATTCACGTCCATGCCCACCACTGGGTGGTAAGCTTTATGAGCACAGGGACTTTGTATGTCCATTATTAGCATAGTGCCCGCTAAGAGTAAGTGCTTAATAAATATTGACTAACTGAATGAAAGTACAAATGACATTGTACTTATAGGCCTGGAAGTTCTATACCTTTTGACCCAAAGAAGCCTAATGTGAAGGATAACAATAGCGAAAAGTTACTTATAGATTGCTATGTGCTAAGCACTCTTCTAAGCATTTTATTAATTTGTTTAATCCTCACATTAACCTCTTTAAGTAGGTATTATTATCATCATCATTTTTCACTCAAAGAAATGAAAGCATAGAGAAGTTAGTAACTTGCCCAGTCTACTGAATTGTACTGCCGAGATTTATCCCAGGTGGCCTGGTTCCAAAGTCTCTGCTCTCAACCACCATGAGATACTGCCCATTTTCCCCGGTTGGCTTTGATTTGACATTTGAGGTTGCCAACATCTCTCTTAGCTTCTTTCACTGAAGTCACCTTCCTATTTTTCCTTTGATTCAGTCTTTCATTTTTCACTCTTTCCTTGAATACTTGAAATTTTTAAAAAACTCATCTCAATAAATGTTGTCTGATATTGATATCCATATTAGATATCAAAACGTAAATGGCAAAAATAAACCAGTAGGAGGGATGGAGATCTGAAATGGCCTGGTCCCACAACCACACGTGGTGATCAAGAATCAAGAGGACTATCCGTGAGGAGCAAGGTGTCCTGGCCTCATACTGGGCTCCCCAGCCCAGGGTTCCAGTGCTGGGAAGAGAAGTCCCTACAACCTTTGGCTGTGAATACCAGCAGAGGTTGCAGTTCAGTAAGATGGAAGGCTGCAAGAGTCACAGACTTTTCTCTTAAAGGGCCCATGCCCAGACTTACTCACAGCTGGACTCACTTTGCTCTGAGCTCCAGTGCTGGGGCAGCTGCTCGAAGAGCTCAAGGGACACACGGAGAGACACTGAGTTGTCAGGCTTCAGAGCGAGGCTGGAGGGGCAGCTTTCCCCAGAACAGAAGTACTGGTAGTATCCATCGTTCCTTTGTTGATCCCGCTCCTCTCCCAGCTTGTGGATGCAGGCACCGCCATATCTGAGTCACCATCAACCTGAATAACACAGGTCCTTCTGCCCAGATGATTCCCTGGGACCCCACCTCTCCCAAATTGTGGGCACACCCAAGCCACTTCCAGTGGTTTATTCCATACAAATGGCCTGCCTTGGCTCTTGCCGCAGACTTTCCCAAAATTTCTCAGAGACTCACAAAACCCAAAGCAGCAGCATGTGGCCTTGGCATGCCCTCTTACTGAGCAGCTCCAAGCCCCACATTAGCAGCATCAAGCCTGGGTTTCTGGCTTGGCCTCTTGAGGCACCTATAAGCCCAGCATGAGTGGTAGCCATCTGTGGATTGCTTGGTGACTCTCACCAGGAGGCCCTGAAGGTGCACAGGCTACGGCTGAACTTGGCCTACAGCTGAACCCCTCCCAGGACTGTGCCACTGGGCCCCACAGGACACCAAGAACATAAAGCCACTCTACTAAGACCAGGAAACTTAGGAGCCATACATAATACATAGAAATAGATGTAAGGAGGCAGCCAAAATGGGGAGACAA
>NW_011888976.1:2434009-2438435 GCF_000151845.1 Pteropus vampyrus | reverse complement strand
ACCTACAACCAAAATTACTGTATCCACCAAAGCTATCATTTAGAATCCAAGGACAGATAAAGAGCTTCTCAGATAAGAAAAAGCTAAAGGAGTTCATCACCACCAAGCCAGTGTTACAGGAAATGCTGGAGGGACTTAAGAAGAAGAAAATAATATGTATCAAAAATCTGAATAAAGAATGGCGGTAACTACATATCTATAAACAATTACTTCGAATAAAAAAGAATTAAATGTGCCGATCAAAAGACAGGGTGGCTGAATGGATAAGAAAATAAGACCCTTACATAGGCTGCCTACAAGAGACTCACTTCAGATTAAAAGACACACAGAGACAGAAAGTAAAGGTATGGAAAAAGAGATTTCATGATGGACCTAGAGGGTATTGTGCTGAGTAGATAGAGTAAGTCAGATAGAGAAAGACAAATGCCATATAATTTCATGTACATGTGAAATCTAAAGAACAAAATAAACAACAACGACAACAACAAAACAGAAACAAACTCATAGATACTGAAAACATTTTGAGGGTTACCAGATGGGAGGGAGATTGGGGTATTGGTGGAAAAGGGGGAAGGAATTAAGAAGTACAAATGTGAAGTTACAAAATAGTCATGGAAATATAAAGTATAGCATAAGGAATATAGTCAATAATATGGTAATAACTATGTATGGTGTCAGAAGGGTACTAGATTTATTGGGGTGACTAGTTTGTGAGTTATATAGATGTCTAATCATTATGTTGTACACCTGAAACTCATATAATATTGTGCCAACTGTAATTGAAAAATAAAAATTATTAAAAAAACTTAAATGGCAAACACAGGCACAAAGTGGAAAAAAAAAACAATTACTTTCAAATATTAATATCCTTCTCAATCTTTGACAGATCAAGCATTAAAAATAATAACTGAAAAGATTTAAATGATATAATTATTAAGGCCGAATTAATAGACAATCATACTGAACTATGGATCCTATAAACCTTCATTTCTAGACTCCATGGAATATTTAAACAGATTGATCACATACCAGACCACCAAGAAAAACCTCAAATGGATTCCAAAAGGCAGAAGTGACATAGGCCAAATTCTTTGCCCACACATAATAAAATAAATTAATAACAAAAGTTAAAAATGAAATCTCCCTGTTTGTAAAATAAAGCTCACAGAGTCTTAAAAATTCATCCTCTACAATTAAACAGATCCCGTCCTCTCCACCTACTAGGTGTGTGACCTTGGGCAAGTTCTTGAATTTTCTCTGATCCTCAAATGGTGAAATTGAAATAAGCATGTAAAGCACTTGGCCGGGCTGGCATATAGTATACTCTCAATAATTGAAACTTATCCTTATTATTGTTGTTGCTCCTGAATAGTTATTAGAGTTCCTGAGAGTATATTAAAGAATGCGGCTTGGCAGAATGGCTTTCCTGCCCACTTGTTCTGTGGTCTGATACTGGCTACTGTTAAGACATTGCCACTGAGTCTGATTAAATAATTCAATTCAAGAAATATTTACTGAAATCCTATGATGTGCCAGATAAAACATACAGAATCCCTGCCTTCATGAAACTTATATTCTATTGCAAGCATTCTCAGTGGAGATGACACCATGCCTAGACGGTTCAGGAGGAGAGGGGCAACAAGTTGTTCAGTGTTTTGGAGTGGAGACAGTGATAAAAAGAGTGTTGGGAGATAGGGCCCAAGGGATAAAGGCTGGGGAAGGGACATAAGGCCATATAAGTCCTCATAAATATCTCAGTCTTACACAGACATCTTCAAATTCTAGAGAGATGGGAAAGTTTCCATGAAAATATGTAAATATGATATGAATTTATAATTTTAGTCTTCACAAAAAAACGGACAATTGGGAACTTAAGAACATAACATCTAAGAACATAACATCTGCACACACACATTTTCCCTTAGTTTGTTTTAATGTATAATTTAATCCTTTTGCTAAATCTGCATTAAAGATTGTTTGATAGATTTGTCTTCATCCTTTAGATGTTACAATCCCAGGAACCATAGAAATCAATAGAATGAGATGCCAGCTTCCCAATATTTGGCCAGTGGTGTTATCAATGTCCTAAGAGAAACGATGAAGGTTAGTTATTTAATTCGATAATTATGAGCACCTAATACATGTTTGACAATTCAGAGATAACAAAAATAAATGAAATACCATGCCTCAAGAAACTTAATTGTGTAGTGGAGTACCTAACTGGTATACAAAACCACAATAATAGCAGCATCCACCATTTACGGAATGCTTACGATATGCCTTGAGCTTCCTATCTAGCCCTTGTTTGGATCTGAATAACATCCCTTATAGGAGGAGTTACCATCCCCATGGGAAAGCTGCAGACATTCAGACTCAGAGAGTTAAGTAATATGCCCAAGATCACACAGTAAGACTTCAGAGTGTGACCAAGGTGTCTGACACCTAAACTTACACCCTTAATTACTAACACTCAGTTTATACTACTATTTGTGGTCCCTTCATACTTTGCAAACATCTAGAGTTTTAATGGGTAACTAAATCTTACTTTTGGTTTATTTCTCAGTTCTCTGACAGGACGCCACCAGTTCTGAACAATATGTTACAGGAGAGAATGAGAGGCAAGCACCCAGGGCTGATGAAGGAAGGAGGGCTATGGAAAGCTTCATGGAAGAGTACATGTGGCTAGTTAATCTTTGATCGTCTTTGGACTTCCCTGTTAGACTCCTCTATTTATGAACTGAAATACCTCTCCCTGAGCCTTATGTATAATGGCCTTTGTTCTATTCATTAGGAACACAAAAACAAAAAAGATCCATCTTTCCCATGATGATAGCTTCCTGCTCCAAAGTCTTTTTTTACTAAGCAGTCATTATTCTATCTACATTCAGTATTGGGTGCTCTCAAAAGCACCCTGGATATTCACCTCAGCCTATGCCATCGATCTCATCTGATTTTAGAAGCTAAGCAAACTTGGCTTGGTTAGTAATTGGATGGGAGAGCACCTAAGAAAACTGGATGCTATATGTTTTACTGTGGAACCAAGAACCACAGAGAATTATTCTCAGGCCTTAAAACCTAGTGGAGTTTGCCCAACTGGATTTCAAAACTGCACTGGACTTGTGACTCCATTTCACCTTTCATTTCTCCTCTATTTGAACTGGAATGTCTCTACCTGTTATCTTATATCTGTCCTATCATTTTCTGTTGGGAGGAGATAACTTGTTTCTTTAGTTTCACAGGTCTACTGATAAAAAGAAATTGCACCCCAGGAGTTGTACTTAATAGATTATACCCAGAGCTTCACACATACATAAGTTAGATGACTTAGATGATGAGACTTTTGAACTGACGATATTCGGGGCTTTGAGCTGACGTTATAATGGAATGAGCCTTTTGGATACCTTTGAATGGAGTGAATGCATTTTTATTTGGAAGTGATGCGATCCTTTGGGGGCTAGAGGGAGGACTGTGGTCAGCAAAGTAATGCCCCCTACCGAAGATACCTACTCCTATTTCCAAACGCCAAGAATACATTACATTACATAGCAAAAGGGACTATGCAGATGTAATTAAGGTCATAGATGGAAGATAGGAAGATTATCCTGGATAACCTGAGTGGGCCCAATTTAGTCACATGGGCTTTTAGCTCAGAACTTTCTCTGACAGGAGGCAGGAGAGAGCTGCAGCACATGATGAAGTCGGAGAGATCCTAAGCATGAGAAGAATTCAATGTGCCATTACCGATTCTGAGATGTAGGGGTCATGTGCAAGAAGCAGAGGAGGCCTCTAGGGGCTAAACGTGGTCCCCAATGAATAGCCAACAAGGAAATTGGGACCTCAGTCCTACAAATACAAGGAATTAGATATGGCAAACAACCTAAATGACCTTGGAAGCAGATTGATTTCAAGAGTCTCTAGAAAGGAACAAAACTCTAACAACATCTTGATTTTGGCCTCATGAGACTCAAAGCAAAGGCTCTGATTGAGCCATGCTACACTAGGACTTCTGACCTGTGAGCTAAAAAAAATCTGTGTTGTTTTAAGCTGCTAAATGTGTGATAATTTGTTATGACTGTAATAGAAAACTTTTACAGGGTAATTATTCTTTCACTAACCTTTGGACTATGCTGTTAGACGATTCTTTCTATACTGAGGTGAAATACATGTCCCTGAAGCTTATATGCACTGACCTTCACTGTACTCCTTCAAGGGCAAAAGAACAAATCAGGTTCCTCTCCCACGATGGCAACTTTCTGGTCCAAAATATTTCTTACTAGAGTCCTATTCTAGTTATTGTTTTTTATATGGCACTGTATCAGGTACTCTCAGCAGTATTCAGGTCAGTTGCCTTAGTAAACGTCTATTTTGGGTCAGATTCTGAGACAGGGACTTTTATGCAGGTGATTTATTAAGGGAGGGCTCGTAA
>NW_011888976.1:2407936-2432794 GCF_000151845.1 Pteropus vampyrus | reverse complement strand
AAACTGGCCATGCAAATGCTTGTAAGAAATGCTTGTAAGAGCAGGAACTGGCCATGCAAATGCTTGTAAGAAAAGTAGCCCAGGTAAAGGAAACAAAGAAAGAAAGAAAAAAATAGATAAACTATGATTGATAGAAGGAGAGGAAAGCACTGGAGACCAACTACGCAGTTCACAGCAGGTACCGAGGTACCTCCTGGGAATTCTAGAGTCCTCAGAACACCATTTGAGAATCATCATTCTGGTGATCATACTTCTAGTTACTGTTTCTAAAACTGGAGTAAAGAAAGTCACTGCTTTTCCCTCCAGTTGCCCTCAGGGGCCACCCAGCCATCATTCCATGTTCCTGGATCTTTACACACTTTTCCCCACAAAACCTTTCTCTCTGGAATCCTTAGAGAAGGTGTGGAAAAGGGAGAGCCTGGCAGCTTCACAGCTCCAGCACGATAGCCCATTTTAGAGATGCCAGCAGGGGATGGCATATGAATCAACAACATGTTCCCTGCTCACCCCCACAGTCCAGATGGCTGCACATCACAGGAGCAGAGGGCAGCTCCTACGCAGACAACTTCCCTGGCTGGAGACATGTGCCATACTTTAGACTAGGAAGGAACACACTGTGGATGTGGTGGTAACATTTTTACAGACAAAGGCACAGTCTTTCTTTTGCTTTCTTTCACCATCTGTAGTAAAACCTTAAAGCATAAAATACTGAGGGCTCATAGAATTGGAAAGTACCAGAGGAACCAGCTGGTGCAGCTTCTCGTTTGTAGCATGAACCCTTTCATATTCCTGATGTGGGTCACTGAGCTGATGCTTGAATGATTTCAGATCTGATGGTCACACCTCCATGAAGCAACTTTGAGAGTTGGAAAAATTCTCTCCTTACATATGTTAACTGAAAATCTTCTCCCTCTAACTCTCCTCTATTTGGTCTGGTTTTTCATGACACAGAACTTAATAATAATAATTGAAGTCTTGCCATATCCCAAACATTGTGCTAAGTACTTGACATGAAATATCTCATCTAATCCTCACCCCAACTTGGCAGGCAAACACCAATCTTATCTGTACTCATCAGGAAGAAACCTAAACCCCAGGCCCCAGTTTAGCAGCAAGAGTAGTGGGACCTGAAGCCCGGTATTAGATCTGGAAGTGCTACACTGCAAACTGTCTGAAGACAGCTGAGTCTCTATCTAGCCCCCCAGTATGTGGCACACTCTCTAGCACATGGCTGAGACAAGAGCACCCAACATCAATTGCCAAGTGCCTTCTCTGTCTCTGAGCCAGGTTAGGTCCTTGTCATGGGCTCTCTCACAGACTCTCATTCACAACTCCTCGAGGTCCTGTAATTATCCCCATTTTACACATGAGGAGACTAAGGCTCAGCAAGGTGAAATGGCTAAGCTAAGTGCCTAAGCTAAATGAGGGAGGGAGGAATGGACAGATGAATGGATGGATAGAAGAAAAGAGTTGGCAGCATGGTCTCAATCCTAAAGCAGAAGCCGTTTCCTGAAAAGAAGCTGCACATCACCTTCCAATGTCAGCCCCCCACCATAACTGCCCCAATGACGCCCCATTGTAGTCATGCTCATCCATTCACACTCCCCCAGCACAGGCCCAAGGCTGTCCCTTCTGTTGCATTCTCATCATTCACTACAGTATTTCAAAGGCCCAGTTCAAACCCCACCTGCTGCAAGAGGCTACACACAGAAACACACACACACACATTAATTCTTCCTTCTCGTCCTACACTATGCTTTTATTTCCATTAGAACGCCGATAACAATACCCAACACTTTAGATCTGTTTCCTCGTATCAGGTGCTATGCTAAACTATATATGCTCTACGTCCTTCAATCTTCACAATTCTCTCCATTTTATAGACAAGGAAATCGAGGAACTAAGTAGCCTAAGATAAAATAATTCAGATTGAATTCCTAGCCTGTGTGCTTAGCCATTGTTTCCCAGCTCTTTCAATATTGTTTGTGCATGTGTGTGTGTGTACATCTTCCACAGGACCCTAGGAGGGTGGGGCGGAATGTGGCATCCCAATACCTAGCATACTCTTCAGTGCCTGCCCATTGTTGACACTCACCACTGCTTGCTGAATCTCATTGACTTTCTTAAATTCCATCTGTGTTTAAATGAGATTAATATTTATAAAAGGGTGTCTCATATGGCATGCAGCAAATAATATACACAAATAAATAAACTCCATGTGATGCTGTACATAATCTCATTTATATTCTATCCACTTATTTCTACTCAGTGTTGTTCCAAGATATATTTAAGGCAATGTTTAACCCTTATACTAATGCTCTTAGGGGCACATTGTTATCTCCATTTAACAACCAAGAAAATGGGATCAGAGAATTCATGAACCTTTTTTCAACTCAACAGGCTAGTGAACAGCTAAGACCATTTTAACTCAGGCCTCCCTGAATCTGGCAACCAGGCTTTTCTGTTACATGGGGTTCAGTCTTGGGACCATGCAGGAGTAGAAATCACTTCAAGGTGGACTTGATACTGTGTTACCTGAATCAGATGAATTCTCTTCAATGAAAGGGGCAATGTAGTCTGACCTTGGGATGAAGCTGAGCCTAAAGAAGGTGACCCACTGGCCTCAGCAGTGGCCCAGTGAGAAATAGGAGAGCTTTGCTGACTGCGATATGGGCAGATCTTAAACCTAGACCCCAAGAAACACATTCATTGACACTGAATGTCAGACAGTTTTCCAAAAGGTCTCCCCAGTAAGCAGTAGAGCCAAGGCCGGCAGCCACCTCTCAACAGAAGGGGCTCTAATTGCAGGAGCGCCCTTTTGAGCTGTCTCTGCTTGTAAAACTATCTACCCCATTTTGATTCTTCTGTGTATAATTTTTTACTTAATTTACAAAACTGGTATATGATGAATTGGAAGTCTATATTAATGATGTTGGGGAAGAAAAATCGCTCATGTACGGAAATGTTCACAAAAGGCATTTACAAAACAGTACATACTTTTGTTTTAATAAAAAAAGTTATACACTATATGAAAAAAAATGACCGAAATGATATATGCCAAATGCTACCAAAGATCAGTTACAGGCAAGATCATGAATAATTTTCATGTTCCTTTCTTGTGAATCTACACTTTCTAAATTGCCTAAAGGAAACATGCATTAATCATAAGAATTTATACATACTTGCCTTTTCTTTAAATTGCTAATGCACGAGCTCATTTTAATTGAAACAAGAACCCTATGAGGAACTATTATTAACTGCACCTTGTAGCTTAGGAAACTAATGCTCAGAGAGGTTAAGTCACTTGCTCAAGGTCTCAGTACCTTGTGATGGTGCAGTCGCAATTTAAATCCAGGAGCCAAAACCCCGAACCCAAACTGTGGGGCTCAGAAGGACAGCATAAGCAAAGTAAAATAGCTGGGTCAAGGACAATTCCACACTTACGGTCTTATTTGATCTTCATAATTTTCTTGTGAATTAGGCAAGGCCACCACCTTTACTGCCACTATGCAAACCAATAAACTGAGACTCAGGGAGCTCAATTAGCTTGAGAAGATCACCCAAAAAGGTAGCTATCAGGTTTGGTCAAATTATTCATTGCCTAGTGTCTATATCTTCTACCAGGTGCAAAAGGTCCCTAAAAGGAAATAAAGCATCTGTTTTGGTCACTGCTGTATACAGAGCAAGTACCGAATAAACCATAGGCACTCAAAAAAGATTTGTTTAAAGAGTGAAAGAATGAATTTCAGAAAATAGCATGCAGTAGGTCAAATGGTGTTCATCCTTCCTCCAAAAAAAATATGTCTCTCCAGAACCTGCAAGTGTTATCTCGTGTGGAAATATAGTCCTTGTGTATGTAATTAAGGATCTTAAGATTATTTCATCCTGAATTATCCGCTGGGCCCTAAATCCAATGTAAAGTGTCCTTGTAAGAGAAAGATGGGAGATCTGAGAGAGAGAGACAGACAGACAACAGAGACAGAGAGACAGAGACAGACGGAGACAGAGATGAGATACATACACACAGTGACAGAGACAGACAGAGAGACAGAGACAGACAGAATGGGGGAAGACACAAACACACAAAGGAGAAGGCGATATGGAGATGCAGACAGAGATTGGAAGTAGTGTGACCGCAAGCCAACCTGGAGCCACCAGAAGCTAAAAAGAGCAAGAAACAAATTCTCCCCTAAGGCCTCCAGAGGAAATATGGTCTGGCTGACCTCTTCATTTCAGACTTCTGCCTCCAGAACTGACAGAATAAATTTCTGTTGTTTTAAGCCCCCAGGTTTGTAATAATTTGTTAAAACAGTCCAAGGAAACTAATACATAGCAACACAGGTATGTATTGCACTTTACAGTTTATACGTTTTCATACACGTGACTTTACCTGACCTTCACAAAAGGCCCAGGGGAAAGCAAGATTATTTGACCCATTTTTTGGATCAGCACAATGAACAACAAGTAGTTGGGCTTACCCTGACACAGGGATAAATGTAGGGGTGCAGTGGAGATAAAGGGGCAGCCAATTCTCATGAGCCTTAAGTGCTGGACTGAGTCACTTGAGCTTAGTTTATGGGCATCAAGAATCACAAGATCAGAACTATGCTCAGTGAAAATGAATCAGGCAGCAAGCTAGAGGCTGGGCTGTTCAGGGAAGGCAGATTATTGAGAGCTCTTGTAATAGCTGAGGAAATGCAGGCCTGCAGAGATGGGAGGCTATGAGCATAAAGAAGAAAGGGACAACCAGGCCACACTGACGTGTCCAAAAAAATAACAACAGCTGCTGTTTACTGAACCTTTACTCTAGGCCAGGCCCGATGCCAACTGCTGACAGACATTACTGTATTTCCAATCCTCACAAGGTAACCATCATTATTTCCATTTTAAAATGTGAAATCTGGAGATTAAGGAGCTCACCTGAGGCCACCCAGCTTGGAGCAGAGAAGGCAGACTTTAAACTGATACCTGACTTAGGTGCCCGCATGTCCCACTACAAGGTGTGGCTACAGAGACGATAGTTGTTAAACAGCCTTGGGTGGAGGAGGCATACATTTTTAAAAAATGCTGATCATAGAAGCCTGGTGGGTGGCATTTTCTTTTGTTTTTTTCAAATAGTGCTTGGGAAAAAAAGTGAAATTTACCTGTAATCCCACTATTAGAGATAACTGCTGTGAACAATCTGGCATAAACATGCTTTCCAGATCTTTTCTCCATGAACATATGCACGTGTGTGTGTGTGTGTGTGTGTGTGTGTGTGTGTGTGTGTGCGCGTGCACGCGCATGTTCTCTTTAATTAAAATAGGATAATACTATACATGCTGTGGAGAAGTCTGCTGTGTGTCCTTAACATTAAATCCTAATAACCTGATCCTTTATATGAACTTGGCCAGCAGCAGTACAATGGAGGGCGAAGGTGACCAGGGGGAGCAGTAAGAGTGGTCCAACCCATGGGGAGGAGAATTTTATCACTGGTATTGTTCAGAAACACCACATCATAATGAATAAAAACAAACCAACTTTTAATCAGCTTATTGTTTCTAAATCCTCCATAGAGAGTCCACATTGTTATCACCTGTACCTGGAGAGGGCCACGTCTACTGTCCCACCCTCTTTGGCAAGCCACTGCCAAAGGTGACTCGGGTGAGTGGGGGCAGATGATGGGGGTGGTTCTCAGAGATGGGGATGGCTCACCAACTGGGCCACACAATGGAAGGTACACACCATGCTCTTGTTAGACAAGTAAGAAAACTGTCCCACTTCCTCCTCATGGAGATCCTGAGAAAATATATGAGGCAATACCTTCACCGCACCCTTTGTGATCTTGAGAGGAAAAGTACTAGAAAAGGTAAATTTTAAGTATATTAAAAATACAGTCCATTTTCAGTGGAGTCCAGGCAGCCACATCCATAGTCAGGCAGTTCCCCTCTAAACTCGCTGTTGAGTATCAGGACAGATGACTTTCTTTCCTTTCTTTTTTTCTTTTTAACATATCAAAGACCAAGACTTCTTGAGATGAGTTATTGAGATGATATAAGGGAAATTGAATAAACTGCTCTAAAAACAATCAAGCTGTCCACAAAGACACGATTGGAGTTTAGCTTCTAAAAACTATAATGGTATAATTTTCCTGTTGGCCATTCCCTTGAAATAATAATTGAACTGGCAAGTCCATTCCTCATAAACACTTTCATCATCTTTGGCTTGACGAGGCCTAGCTGCTGAGCCACAGATAAAAGTTTCTTCAAGATAGTAAATCATGAGCCATATGTTAGAAATTACCCTTACTCCCCTACAAATGGGACTATATCCCCCTTTGTCCTTTCCAAAACAGTGGAAGGGATTTTTGGCAGCCAGGCTCACATTAGAATCGCTGGGAATAACACTGCTAATCCCCAACATGACACTTCGAAGACTTCAGAGTCATATTTCACAACAGTATTTTCAGTGTCTATAGACACTATGTTTGTAAAAGCAGATTCAAAACAATAAAAAAAAGATAACTGAAAACTGAGCTCCAATCACCTCAGGTGTGAGAAAAGCACTTGGTGTTGGCCAGATCTGTGCCTGAGACAGGCATCATCATGAGAGATAGTAAAACGTCATGATGGAAAGCCCAGGCTCTGCAGACCAACATCCTGGATTCAGATCCTGGCTCCATTAATTTCTAGCTCTGTGACCTTGAGCAAATAACTTAACCTCTCTGT
This sequence comes from Pteropus vampyrus, assembly GCF_000151845.1. NCBI lineage: Eukaryota > Metazoa > Chordata > Mammalia > Chiroptera > Pteropodidae > Pteropus > Pteropus vampyrus. Next base: position 2,426,087 of record NW_011888976.1, on the reverse strand, counting down.
GTCTCAGTTTCAGTATTGGTAAATGGGAATGGTAATAGTACTTGCTTCACAAGGTTATGAGAATGCAATATAATAATAGGAAAGCTTCTAAACTTTTTGACTGCCATCTTCTGAAATATACTTTAGACTAGGCCTCCAACTACAGCAAACGACTCAAGTGACAAATTGAGTGAAGGTTTTACAGGCTATGCTTGGAAGTAGAATATTCACTTTTGCCCATATTCCATTGGCCAGAACTTTGTCACATGGCCAAACGTGTAAGAGCATCTAAGAAATGCAGTCCAATTGTGTATCCATGGAGAACAGAGTACTGGTGGCAAGAGCAGTTTGTACGATATGGGTTTAACAGAAATAAGTTTCATGAAACAATTCTTCTAAATAAACATGATAAAAAGAAATTCTGATACTTCTACTTCATTATATTCCATTCTAGTGGATTTTCACAATCCACTAATATTTTTCACTTCACCATTTGCTGAACAAGTGTTAGTTGCTGTTACTAACAATAGTGGAGGCAGCAACAGTGAGCAAAAGGACAAATTAGATACTTTCAAATGTTTCAGAAAATTCTTGTCATTTGGGTTCACAAAACTACAATAAAGGCATGCTTGGGTTCTGACTTTGGGTATCGGGAGTCTGAAACATGTATCTAGAAACACTGACCAATTTCTAGAGCCTAGCCTGCCTTTGAAACACATACCCAATTACAAATATACATTGTAGAAACTAATAAACACGTACACACACAAACACACATGTGCATAAAAATAAAAAATGACCACTAAAAAGAGATCAGAGAAGACATAAAGAAGACAGAGGTGTGACAAGAAAAAGGCAGATTTGACCTCTTTTAATACACAACTGCAGGCACAGAGCCCGGTGTGCAAGTGATGCATCAGGTCTTGCTCTTCATATCTCTGGCCTATAAATTCCTAACGACTTGTTCATAAATTAGTACAGTGTTCTTCCCTGGCATTCTCAATGTGCTAAAGCTTTTGAACTTCCTCTCAATAGTCATGAGAAGGCTATGTAAATATTCGGGAAGGATAGGACATGATCGATATGCCTTTCAGATAGTTACCTTGGGATATACTGGAGCTGGTCCGACCTGAAGCAGGGAGACTGGTGAGGAGGCTGCTGCAGTAATAGGTCAGAGAAGACAATGGCCTGAGCTAAGGCAGAGTGGTACGTAGAGGAAAAGACCTGAGTCTGAGAATTCACAGAGGTTCAAACACATAGCTTTTGGTGACGTACTTGGAAATAAGAAAAATCTCCCAAGGAGGATACACAGGTTTCAGATTTGAACAACTGAGTAGATGAAAGTGTCATTTATTGAGATGAGGAACACAGAAAGGGAAACAGAGAATTTGATTAATTCAATTTTGTACAAGTTACAGTTGCACCTGAGACTCAGTCAAAAGATATCCAGTTGGCACTAGCATTGGAAGTGTGGACTAGAGATGAAGTAAGACTAATGTGGAGACCCAGATTTGGAAATTATCAGCAAATGAATCATGGTTAAAGTCAGGGGTTCATCCTGGGACTGGATCTAGACTATAAAGATAGTCTTTCCACCTCCAGCGTAACCAGCCCACTATACAAGCAGAAGGCGGGGAGTGGTAGGGGAAATGGAAATGAGCTTAAGTGCACACTGGACAGAAGAGGCAACAGCATAAAACACAAGTGACTTTGGACTGTGGCTCTTTTCTTTATTCATTCAACAGGTATTTACTGAGCATCTACTATATGAGAGGCACTATGCCATGGACTGAAGAAACCGTGATAAACAAGAGAGACATGGTACCCACCTGTGATCTAGTGGGCAAGGCAGCTGAAAACACGGAAGTAAAAGAAGATAAAACAGGGAATGCTATGAAGGAAACAGGGCGCTCTGACAGAATATCAGCGAAGGGGAAGGACCTACTAAGATTCTAAGTTCAGAGAAGCCTTCTCTTAATAGGTGGATTTAAATGGAGACCTCAAGGATAAGAAAGAACCCAATGAGGGAGGGGAAGCAGAAAGAATTGGGCAAAGGACAGATACTGGATATTTGAATAGCTGATAGATCAATGTTCTAGAGCTTAGAAAGCAAGGAGACATGGTAAGTAAAGGTCAGATCATGGAAAGAAGTTTGGATTTCACTCTAAACATGAGAGGCATGCATTGAAGGTGTTTTAAGTAGGAGAATAACATGATATGATGTATACTTTTAAGAACATCACTCTGGTTGCCACGTAGAGAATGGATGAAAGAGGACTGTGGACTCAGGGCCATCAGATATGAAGCAAACAATGATGGTGGTCCAAACCACAAGATTAGCCAGGGACATGGAGAGGAGTGAAATGGCTTTGAAATATAATTGGAGGTATATTCATCATGACCTGGTTATAGATAGGATGTAGTGGGTGAGAGGAACAATTAAGGATGATTCCTAAATTTTCAGCTTGAGCAACTGAGTGGATTTGGGCATCTAGCTATCAAGGTTATTGTGAGGGATAAAGAACACAATGTGTGTACATCACTCAGCACCAAGGCCAGCACATTAGGTGAGCAGCTATAAATGGGGCTTCCTCATCATTACTACTCTTCCCTAATAACACTCCCACCGAAAGCAGTTTTAAGGGCTGCTCTGTCCTCATTTTCTCCTCTCCTCCATCACATAAAATCCTGGACTGTTCTCTGAACTTCTTTCCCACACATTCTGCCTACTCAAACCCTCATCGGGGAGGAAAAAAAAAAAAAAGCCTGAAAAATACTTAGTATCGTTGAGCTAACAAAAAATATCTTCCCTCCCAGCTCTAACTTTTCTCCCAGCTCTAATGAGTAACTCAACATTAGTCAGTTCCTCCCACCAGGGCCACCCTCACCAAGCCCTGAACCCAAAAGCTTTCCTATCCTCATGTCTATAACTCCAAATGACTCTTGGCCAAAGATGTGAGACTAGAAATTCCCCCAAGCAAAATTCATATCCCAGAACCTAGCAATTATTTCCAATAACATACCTCGCATTAACATCATTTTTTGAGTTTTAGTAACTAAGTTAACTTTCTGCTGCTTCAGCCAGGGTGACTTGAGGAGAATATCCTATAGATATAAAAGAGAAATTGCAAAGACCTCAAGCATGATTCACAAGAAGGAAGCAGTTCGCTGCTGGAACCAGCTTGCATCAGCTTGAGAGAACCTATTGTGCATTTCTTCCCAACACAGTTCAAAAACATCGCATCGGTAGCTTATAACCAGCCACAGTAGGAGTAATTACACCACAGAAATCTGCAAGTGCTGCAAATCAGGGGTTTCCCTCCCTTCTAAGAGCCAGTTGTTACACATTTACCAGCATACCACTGGAAGCAGCTTTTATTTTGAAGGTGCCATATAATGGGTACTTACTGTGTACCAGGCACTGTGCTACGTACATTCCTCATCTTACCTCTGTTCAGCAACCGAGACGGGAGGCTAAACTTTGTCAGTGCTCCCATCACACATCTTGCTGCCTCACTCCTCGCCTAAACAAGCCTCAGTCCTCCTGTCTAGTTTTCCCTTCTCTCTTCGCTCCATCCTCACTACCATCTCCCTAACATCCAGCTCAACTCTCCTTATGAAATCTTTGCTAGATCCCTCAAAAATTAAATTCAGCAAACTATCTACCATATATCAAGCAAATAGAATTATCACTCCTTCCGTGTCTCTTCTGGCCATGTACAGACTTCTCTCATGGAAGTTTATTACTTGGAAGCTTATAATTATTTATTATTTGATCTATATGAAAACGCTCATGTTTATTTATTTTTCCTTACAAAACAAAATTTGTGTTTGTGTCAGTTTGCTCTTCTTGAGAAAATTGTATGTAAACCAAACTTTTACTCCAGGAGTAGGAAAAAGCAGCATGGCTCAAGCCCTTTTTCCTGAAATTTCTTTTCTTCTTTAAGGAAATAGGAGTAGAATTATTAAGAGGAAACTTGAAGCAATTCTAGGCATCTTGTTAAAGCCTAGCAAAGTATCAATTCCCAACACTCCATAATCCTCTGTCTACACATGTGCAGCCCAGCCACCAAAGGAGGATTGATCAAAGCCATTTGCTTCAGTGGGTATAACAAGCTATGCCCTCAGCAGAAACCCATATTGTTAAGTGACTTCTTTAAAAAACCACTAAGACAATATCTAATCATTGTACACACACACACACACACACACACACATACATGAGAATAAAAGGCTAAGAATATGCTCTTATTCACAATAAATTAGTTCTCGTAGAACAATTTCTTCTTTACGATACTAAGAGCACAAAGTCTTAATATGTTTCTACAGAATTCCTCCTTGTTCTGGAAGTCTGTTCTCTGGACCGCTTTCAGAAAGGATGCTTTATTAACATGCTTGGCTTCATGAGAAGCAAATGTTGCCATTAACTCAGAGTCAAATTGCAAAAACATAACTTCTTCCAATGCCTGGATCAAAATAGTCATCAGAACGTTGGTTTGGCCAGCTTTGTATTACACCATTAGGCAGATACCACAGGCCATCTGAGTGGAGCAGAGGATTTTAGCTTTCTGGCAATATCCAAAGTTTGCAGTCACTTTCCCAAATAGCCACTCCTAAGGAAGAATATCTTCAGGTGAAAACCCCATTGGTATTTTGAAAGTCTCACATTACCTTATCCATGAATTACAGTGCATTTTAGGGGGGCATAAAAATGACATATTGAGGGGAAAAAATCAGTTTCTCTTAATTATCCAAAACATATTATATACCCTTATAAATAGTAGTAAGATAAAATTACAAAACCTTATTATGGTTTTGTGTCTGTATAAAGCCCCCAAAATGTCCTAATTGAGGAACTTATATGCACCCGCACTACGATCTAGAACAAAGGACAGTTGACAACCATAATAGAGAATTCTGAGTATCTGCAAACTCAAGCTCTTAAGAGGCAACCAAGCCTACACTATTAATTGCTTTTGAAAAATAAAACGCATTCCACAACCACTGAAATTGAAATCAAGCATGTCTAAGGTCCAAGGAATCTTGAGCCTTCAAGCTAAGACTACTTACTCTTAGACAAAAGAGAAGTTGGTATTGCAACTGGGCCCGTATTTCCTGAAAGACAGTGTAGAGTTTCTTCATGCAGGTGAAACCTCAACTTTTTGGGGAAAACAATTCTGCCATTACCAGCTTATCAAAGTCCATCAAGAATGGGATTATCCAGCATCTCTTTCTTGACTTAATGATCATTAAGTACCTGAGAGAAGGACAATGGCCTGATAGCCTCTGACCTTAAAATATCCCTAAGAGCTATCTGTGGAAGCTGGAGGAGGCCAGATTTTTCTGGTAACTTTCATAGTTCTTAACCTCTGCCTTAAAATAAGTACAATTAAGTCCTACTCATCCTAATTAGGACAAAAGGGAAAATTATTTCTTACTTGGGGAAAACTCCATTATCAAGTTATGGTACATACTCTCCAATCATATATCATTTTCTAATATTTTCTTTGCATCAAGCCCTTGTTTTAATGACTAATACTTTAATAAATAAAGTATCAACTGAAAATGTTCCAGATATGATGAAGAGGTACATTTGCCCTATCTATATTGTGCTTGTGACAGAACAGGGATTGAGCAGCCCCTGAATCATCCCAATTACTTCTTCACTAATCTCCAAAAAAGTATAGAAACAGAAAACACAGAGGACAAATTGAAACTTTGGGAACTGGAACTGTACTACTTATTTACAAGCTTGGAAAGTGCTAAGTAAAGGCCATCATCTCACAATAAGCTCATAGACTAACCCAAAGAACAACCTTGTATAGATGATCTACTCGGCAGGAGATATTTTTGTATTGCCTTGGGAAAACACTCACGATACAACTTTGAGTGTATTAATCAAATTGCTCTAAGTTCCATGAGGACAGGAGTGTTTGTTTGCCTTGCTCATACCAGTGTACCCCATCTCTCAACATGGAGCCAGGAACAGAGGAGGCATTCAAAACCTATTTGTTGACTGGATGCATGATTTAATTTTACTTTTGCTCTGCTAACTCTATTTAAGGTTTCGTTTTTATTAAGAGACACACGAATCTTTGAAATTAGTTCCCGTAAAGTTTTAATATGACGTATACATTTAATCAAATACATATTTAGAAAGCATTGAAAAATCTTTGTCACATCAATAAAGACATGACATTGTCCCCATTTCTCTGAACAAAACAAACAAACAAACAAGACAGACCCACTCCTTAGTATCTGCCATCCATGCATCAACATCTCCTTCATCAAAGAAATTAACAGGGAATATGGTAACCAGTTTTTGTCTGCCCTCAGATTTTATTTTTCAGGCCACAGACAGCTAACTACTCGATTCAAGCAAGCAAGAGTCTGTGTTCCATAATTGTATATAACTACACTTAAGATTGCTACAGAAATTTTCCTCATTAGGCCCATCTCCAAATTGTTGTCCCCAAGTCCAGGTGCTCTCTTAGAAAACGGGAGTACCTTTTAATAACTTGAGTCACTGGAGTATATTGCATTCTGAGCAGGACCCCAATTATTCCAGCATCTGATTAATGTCTCTCCAAATTCTTGTCCAGTAACAAGACCCTATGTAACTCAGCTAACCACCTAACAACCCACATCATCAAGCTCCATTATCTTTTATGATGTTGATTCTTGGTATCCAAGGGCTGTGGTTCAGACAGACTATTTAAAGGCATTAAAAGAACAACAGCCTTGCCAGCTGTGGGCATGGCCAACAAAACTACCATCAGGTCACAAGGCCAGATGCATCAGATGCCAGGAACAAGACTAAGGCAGAGGGAACAACCACTTAAGAAAATAAATCCGTTTGTGTTCTCAAAGGAGAGCACTGGATAGTAAATCCCACGGCATGGAGAACTGATAACTGTTAATAAAGATGGAGGTACCCAAAGTTCTTTGCATAACTCAATTCAGTTGATCTCTTAAATTTTACCTCCTTTCTTGCCATATTTCATCTTGGACAAGGTTTAAAATTTTTAAATCTTTGACAAATTTTATCTCTTTTTTTTCCAATCATAAGGTTCGACTCTACAAAAATCATGTATGGGATTTCTTATAGCAACTACCACTCATTGCTGTTCTGCCCAGTTAACCTGTGACAATAAGTTCATTCAGGAATAGGTATCACTGTTGAGTTATCGCTTCAATCTTGTAGCAACAATTTCTGTTTTACAAATGGAGAACAGTGTCAAGGAACGCTAAATAACTTTCTCAAAATCACACAGCCAGAAAAAGGGAGATTCAGAGTTAGAACGAGTCTCTCTGACACCAGGATTGTTTTTAACCATGACACTACACTCCATCCAAAGCTTTTGGGTCTTAGAGTTCACACCAGATATTTCAACCATTAGTATGCAATTTTCTAAGGATGAAGACACCTTTCCAAAGACAAAACCATATTTCACAAGTAAATATATAATGAAGAGCTTATCACAGAGTCTGATGCATACTAAACACCTAAGAAATATTAGACATGTTATTATTATCAGCATTGTTATGAAGAAGCTCAGGATAGTAACTATACTTTTAGGATGCACTGATGCTACTGCTGCTAATGGAGTAATTAATTTCATATCCATTATGACAGCATCTACATTCATTTTTTAAAAGTACTATAATATATATACATACATATATATGATATGATTTGCTGAGTATAAAAAAATACTTGCAGCACATATATATATATGCAGGCCTTCTAACACACACATACATGCCCATGTGTGTGTGCGCGCGCACGCACACACACACACACACACACACACACACACACACACACACACACACAAACACACCAGATTTGGAACTCCTCTTGAGGTCCCAACTTTTTACTGAATTGTGTACCTGAATCCTCTAGCAATCTTCTTTCTCTCATTCATGAACAGTAAGTATTCTATACCTCCAAAGACACCCTAAATGGATTTTCACATCATGCATATCTTTACTTAATTTCATCACTTTTAACATATATAAATTCTTGCCTAGGCTGAGATTTAAGTAAATGGAACACAACTAGATAAATCAGCCTATACCTGAAATATAATGATTTGTCCTATATACCAATAATAACTCAAATAATCAGAAAAACTGGATGGAGATAAGCAAAATGAAAGGCACTTTCAAGGAGAAAAGTAAACCATTTAGAATATGAGAAATAGGATATAGGAGAATTATCATCAGTTGCTGTTCTTGTTACCAAAAAACCTCAAGATGTTTGGTGCGGGCATTTCTATGACAATAAAATGTCTATTTCATAGGGATTCAAAACGGGGATTTATATTTAATAATATTATCCCCAGATTATAAAAGTTATTTTCGAAAATAAAAAATACAAATAAATTATATCTATTTAGTAGAAAACTACAGTTATTATATTACAATTACAAGAGTAGGCAGCGAAATAGAATAATGTTTAATAAAGAATGAAGAAAGTTGATTTTAAAATTCTGTTTACCTTCTGACAATTATGTAAACATATGAATATATATTAAAAAATCAAACCAAAATAAAAATTTTAAACTCAGTAACAAAAAAAAAGAAAATAGAGAAAATACAGTGTAGTTTAGGAAAAAAAAGTAATCATTATGCCCCTACCCACACAGAACTATTAATATTCTTCTGTACATCAACTCAGTCTATGATCTATATATTTATTTCTTAAATTAATTTTATTTTTTATTTTATTTTTTTAACATTATATTTTTCTTTCCACCTCCCCCTCACCCCTCCCCTCTGGCAACCATTAGCCCATTGTCTATGTCCAGTCTCTGTTTATCCTGTTCATTTGTTGCTGTTAGGTTTATATCCCACATATAAGTGATATCATGTGATTTTCAACTTTTTCTGTCTGGCTTATTTCGCTTAGTATGATTATCTCAAGGTCCATCCATGTTGTCGCAAATCGCAGTATTTCATCTCTTCTTATGGCTGAGTAATATTCCATTGTATATATGTACCACAGCTTCTTTAGCCAATCATCTATCGTAGGACACTTCAGTTCCTTCCATGTCCTGGCCACCGTGAATAATGCTGCTATGAACATCAGTGTGCAAATATCTTTTTGGATATGGGTTTTCAAGTCTTTGGGGTAAATACTCAGTAGAGGGATTGCTGGATCATATGGTAGATCAATTCTTAGTTTTCTGAGGAAACCCCATACTGTTTTCCATAGTGGCTGCACCAATTTGCAGTCCCATCAGCAGCATATAAGGATTCCTATTTCCCCACATCCTCTCTAGCATTTGTTATTAGTAGTCCTGTTGATTATAGCCATTCTAACAGGTATTAGACAGTATGTCATAGTGGTTTTGATTTGCATTTCCCTAATAATTAGCGATGTTGAGCATCTTTTCATTTATTTGTTGGCTATTTGTTTGTCCTCTCGGGAGAAGTGTCTGTTCAGGTCCATTGCCCATTTTTGGATTGGATCGTTTGTTTTTTTGTTCTTATTGAGTCATATGAGTTCTTTGTACATTTTGGATATTAGGCCCTTATCGAGGTGTTACTTGCAAATATATTTTGCCATTCGGACAGTTGTCTCTTTACCTTGTTAACAGTTTCTTTTGCTGAGCAGAAGCTTTTTAGTTTGATGTAGTCCCATTCACTTATTTTTGCTTTTACTTCCCTTGCTTTTGAGGTCAAATTCATAAAATTCTTTTTAAGTCCAAGGTCCTTGAGTTTAGTTCCTATATTTTCTTCGGTACAATTTATTGTTTCAGGTTTTATATTCAGGTCCTTAATCCACTTTGAGTTAATTTTGGTGTATGGTGATAGACAACAGTCCAGTTTCATTCTTTTGCAGGTGGCTTTCCAGTTTTCCCAGCACCATTTATTGAAGAGGCTTTCCTTTCTCCACTGTATGTTTTAGCTTTTTTTGTCAAAAATTATTTACTCATATAAATATGGGTTTATTTCTGGACTCTCAATTCTGTTTCACTGGTCCATATGTCTGTTTTTCTGCCAATACCATGCCATTTTGATTAATGTTGCTTTGAAGTCTAATTTGAAGTTGGGCAGAGTGATGCCTCCAGGCTCGTTCTTTATTCTCAGGATGACTTTGACAATTCATGGTCTTTTGTGCTTCTATAAAAATCTGATGACTTTTTGTTCTATTTCTTTAAAAATGCCAATAGAATTTTCATGGGAATTGCATTAAATCTGTATAATGCTTTAGGTAATAAGGTCATTTTAACGATGTTGATTCTTCCAATCCAAGAACATGGAATATATTTCCATTTCTTTGTATCTTCTTTGATTTCTTTTAATAGGGTCTTGTAGTTTTCATTATATAGGTCCTTCATCTTTTGTTAAATTTATTCCTAGGTATTTTACTCCTTTACGTGCAATTGCAAAAGGAATTATTTTTTCTACTTCTTTTTCTGACACTTCATTATTAGAATATGGAAACCTTATGGATTTTTGAATGTTGATTTTGTATCCAGAGACTTTACTGTATTTGCTTATTGTTTCTGGTAGTGGTCTTGTGGAGTCTTTAGGGTTTTCTATATAGCGAATTATATCATCTGCAAAGAGAGACAGTTTGACCTCTTTGTTTCATATTTGGATGCCTTTTATGTCTTTCTCTTGCCTGGTTGCACTTGCTAGGACCTCCAATGTAATATTGAATAGCAGTGTAATATTGAATGGTGATAGTGGACAGTCTTGCCTTGTTCCTGATCTTAGAGGGAAGGTTTTTAGTTTCTCACCATTAAGTATAATGTTGGCTGAGGGTTTGTCATATATGGCTTTTATTATGTTAAGGTACTTTCTTTCTATACTGATTTTGTTAAGTGTTTTGATCATAATGGATGCTATATCTTGTCAAAGGCTTTTTCTGCTTCTATTGATATGACTATGATTCTTACTTTTTAATTTGTTTATGTGGTGTATCACATTAATCGAATTGCATATGTTGAACCATCCCTGTGCCCCTGGGATGAAGCCCACCTGATCGTGGTGTAAAATCTTTTTAATGTGTTGCTGTATTCGGTTCGCTAGTATCTTAATTAGGATTTTTGCATCTGTGTTCATGAGAGATATTAGTCTATAGTTTTGTTTTTTGTGTGTTATCTCTACCAGGTTTTTGGTATCTGGGTAATATTGGCCTCGTAAAATGAGTTGGGAAGTATTGCCTCCTCTTCGATTTTTTGGAAGAGTTTGAGAATAGGTATTAAATCTTCTTTGAATGTTTGGTAGAATTCACTGGTGAAGCCATCTGGCCCTGGACGTTTACTTTATGGTAGGTGTTTCATGATTGTTTCAATTGCCATACTGATCATTAGTCTACTTAGATTTTCCAGTTCTTCTTGATTCAATCTAGGAAGGCTGTATATTTTCTAAGTACTGGTCCATTTCTTCTAGGTTATTAAAATTTGGTGTTATATATACTTTTTCATAGTATTCTTATATGATCCTTTGTATTTCTGCAGTGTCTGTCGTAATTTCCCCTCTTTCATCCATGATTTTGTTTATTTATGTCCTTTCTCTTTTTTCTTTAGTGAGTCTAGCCAGGGGTTTGTCAATTTTATTAACCTTTTCAAAGAACCAGGTCTTTGTTGCATTTATTTTTGCTAATTTTTTTGTTTGTTTTCGATTTCATTTATTTCTGCTCTAATTTTGATTATTTCTTTCCTTCTGCTGGGTTTAGGCTTCATTTTTTCTTCCTTTTCTGGTTTTTTAAGATGAAGCGTTAGGTTGTTTATTTGGACTTGTTCTTGTTTTTGGAGAAAGGCCTGTTATGATATGAACTTTCCTCTTTGACCACTTTTGCCGTGTCCCAAAAGTTTTGATATATTGTACTATCATTTTCATTCGTTTCTATGTATCTCTTGATCTCTTTTTATTTCTCCTCTGACACGGTTATTCTTCAGTAGCATGTTGTTTAATCTCCATGTATTTATGGTTCTTTCTGCTTTCTTTTTGCAGTCCATCTCTAGCTTCAAAGCATTTTGATCAGAGAATATGATTGGTATGATTTCAATCCTTTTATATTGGCGAGGCTATTTCTGTGTCCTAGTATGTGGTCGATTCTTGAGAATGTTCCATGTGCACTAGAGAAGAATGTAATAGCAGCTGTTTTGGGATGGAAGGCTCGGTAAGTGTCAATTATGTCCAGTTGTTCTAATGTATCATTTAAGGATGTTATTTCCTTATTGATTTTCTGTTTGAATGATCTATCCATATCTGACAGTGGAGTATTTATGTCCCTTACTATGATAGTGTTTTGGTCTGTTTTTCCCGTTTGTTCTGTTAGTAATTACTTTATATATTTTAGGGCTCACTGATTGGGAGCATAGATATTAGTAAGTGTTCTTTCTTCTTGGTGTATGATTCCCTTTATCATTGTGAAGTGTCCCTCATTATCTTTCTTTCCCGTTTTTATTTTGAAGTCAATTTCATCCGATATTAGTACTCCCGCTTTTCTCTGAATGCCATTTGCTTGAAATATCATTTTCCGCCCTTTCGCTTTGAGTCTATATTTGTCTTTGGAGCTGAGATGTGTCTCCTGGAGGCAGCATATAGTTGAGTTTTGTTTTTTGATCCAATCTGCAACCCTGTGCCTTTTTATTGGTGATTTTAGTCCATTTACATTTAGGGTGATTGATTATTGAAATATGAGGTCTTCTTATAGCCATTTTATCTTTTGCTTTCTGGTAGCTCGGTGCTTCCATTGCTTCCTTTTCCTTGTGTTTCTGTTTTCTTTATTTTGGTTGGCTTTTGTGGGTTTTCCTTCTGGTCCTTCTTGTTTTATGTTATATACTTCAGTTCTGAATCTTTGGCGTGTGGTTACCATCACGAATATAAAAAAGATAGTTATATATATACAGTCATCTATTTTCTTCTGTGTGTGCCTTATCTCCATTCCTCTTTGTGAATTTGGATCTTTGATTCCTCCCCTTTTCAGTCATTGTTATCTCACTTTGTCCCTACGTATGCTGAATGTTCATTACTATCTTGCTATAGCGATTCTCTTCTTATTATTTAAGCTTATCATGCCTCATTCTTAGTAAGGATTGTATTTCTCTGCTTCTATTTGTCTGACAGTCACTTTACTCCCAATTATGTTTTATGTTGTTGTTGTCATTTTGTTTTAGGTGAGCTGTCCCCTTTCAGCATTTCTTGTAGTGCAGGCCTCGTAGTGGAGAATTCCCTCAATTTTTGTATGTCTGGAAATGTCTTTATTTCTCCTTCATATCTAAAGGAGAGCTTAGCTGGATACATTATTCTAGGCTAGTAGTTCCTTTCATTTAATAGTTTGAATATTTGATTCCATTCCTTTCTGGCTTGTAAGTTTTGTGCTGAGAATTCTGACGATAATCTAATGAGTTTTCCTTTATAGGTTACCGTCTTATTTTCCCTGGCTGTCCTGAGAATTCTGTCTTTGTCATTGATTTTTGATAACTTTAATACAATGTGTCTTGGTGAAGGCCTTTTTGGGTTAAGATAATTGGGTGTTCTATTGACTACTTGAATTCCAAGCTCCAGCTCATTCCTTGGATTTGGGAAATTCTCATCAACTATTTGTCTGAAAATGCTTTCTAGTCTCTGCTCCTTTTCCTCGCCTTTGGTAATGCCCATTATTCTTATGTTTCCTCCCCTGACGATATCAGCTAGTTCTTGTATTTCTCTTTTATTATTTTTCATTCTTTGGTCTCTCTTTCATTCTGATTTATTTCTAGATTTCTGTCTTCGATCACTGATCCTCTCCTCCATTTGGTAAACTCTATTTCCCAAGCTTGTTATTTCATTTTTCAACTTTTGCAGTGTGTTCTTTATCTCCAGAAGGTCTATTCTATTCTTTTTGAGGGTTTCAGTCTCTTTGCTAAAGAACTCATTCTGCTCATCTAGTTGCTTTTTCAATTCCTGAAATTGTTGATATGATTCATTTCATATCTCATTGAGTTTTTTCAGAAGTACCATCTTGAATTCACTGTCATTTAAGTTGCATATTTCTATGTCTGTAAGCTCATTTTCTGGAGATTTTTCTCTTTCTTTCTGAGATGTCTTGTCACCTTGGTTGTTCATGGTTTTTAATGGACTATTTTTCGCCTGGGCATTAATGGAATTGTGTTCTGCTTTTCTGCTTTTTTTTTTCCAGAAACAAGATTTATTATATGTGGTCCCTAGCCTGTTGCAAAGGTGGTTTGTTTGGTTTTTTTGGTTTTTTTTTTTTTTTTTGGGGGGGGTTTCCAGTAGGTGGCATCTAAGCCTCTTGGATCTCTGCTTTATATAAAGTCTTAATAATGTCTTTTTTTCCTTATAGATGTTTAATCATGCTCACTACCTTCAGTCTCAGTTCCCATAGTGTTAGCTACAGTCTTAGTAGCATTTGCTCACATTATCCTGGGGCTCCACAGTGATCAGTCTTAGAGGGTATGGGGGTAGATGCCCTCTGTGCTGGGGGATGGGGGCTGTAGCTCAGCCTCAGTTTTGCAACCGTGGCTGGTAAAAATCAACTGTTGTTTCTCTGCCATCCCCACTTCTCTGCCATCCCTATTTCTCTGCCTTCTGCCCTGATGACTGGCACTGCCGCCCCCCGTGTGGAACTCATAGCACTCCCTGGCAGGGCTGTTCAGGGAACCCCTCCTCTTGCAGGGAGCTCCAGCTGCAAGAGGCAGCTTCTTCGCTTCATCCGGTCCACCGCCCACACCTGGAGTTTGACTTGTGCAAGCTTTTATGCACAGATCCCATGCTCAGACATGCCGGTGTGCAGTTTGAGTGTTTTTTATCGAGTTTTAGATGTTCAGCTTGTTGTTTCAAGGGGAGAGATCTGGGGACGTCTCTCACTCTGCCATGTTTAATCCAATCTCTGTATTTATTTTTCAAATTATTTATAGATCTGTTTATATTTCTGTAGTTATTCATAAAATAAAACTGGATCGTATACTAATATTACACCCTTCCTGTTTCGTTTAGCATTATGTCCTAAGATATCTTCCGTTAACTATTGTTCAAAAACATTTATATATAATGGCATTAGAATATCTATCTCATAGGCTTCAAAGATCTTAAAGATTATGACTACCTTTTATTTACATTTAGAAATTTGAATGTAGGGTTGGGAGAAGGTAAATTTTCTCAAGGGAAAATAAGCTCTTAAAAATTATTTTATGTGGCTCAGTTACTTGGTAAATAGCAAAGAAAAGGATACATCACATCCTAGGCACCATAAGATTAGGAACATATTTCTCTTATCCACATCATGATACCTTCAGGACCTAAAAGAGTCCCTGGCACCATAAGCATATATTTCAAGGAAGGGGGAAAAAACAGGTGGCTAGATATTAGAGTTTGAAGGTTATACTTAGAGAGATGTACACTTAGGGTTTCTAGAAAACTCAATTCCTCAGTCACTGTGAGCCACCACTAAATTTCATGGAGATGAAGAAATAAAGGGCTTAGAAACATAACTGTATTTTACTGTTTCGTAGATAGCATTTTTACTAAGTGTAAACTGCTTCCATTTTGCAGCATGAAAACTAGATGGCAATGCAGAAAGCCAATTTTGGTAATTTGATCCCCAAAATATAGAAGGGTTTATCAGATCCAGACACTGTGGGAATAAATCGACGCATTTTCAAGCAGATTTTCCAATCACTCTCCTCTGGGATGTCAGTTTGAGCAGGGTAGAATTTCCATGATTCAGCCTATCAAATCATAAAGATGCCACAAATGGATCATCAGTTGTTGCCAGGAATACTAAGTTCATTCTTTCTGACTGAAAGATGGCAATTCCAAAATTCATAAAGAGATTCTGAACAAATATTTTAAAATAAGATTTTGCCCACTATTTAAACAAAGTTAATTCTAGCAAGTTCTGTTTCAGTCAGCAGGTCAGGAATTCAGGACACCTGCTCGTTTTACCTATACTTGTCTTAAATTATAGTTTTAAAGCCCTGCTTTACTATATTTTATCATGTCACAGATATAACATTAAACACAGTGAGAAGATGTTAAAAATTCCCAATGTTCAGAGCATGTAACAAGAAAGAACAACATCTGAGGAAGGGAAAAATTGTGCTGTTCTTCATACTTAAAATCTTTCCTGTCCTTAGGCTGTGGCCAGGAGCTGATAACGTTTCAGAAGTTTACTCAGTGGCGAAAAACACCTTAGCGCCTCATTAGAAACAGCAAATAGTAGTAGATTCTAAGCTCTCCAGCAGGAAAGAAAGTATGAGATATATGAAAGTATAGCCTGGCTAGTGGCATGGAATGGAGGGCTGCTCTACAGATAAGGGGCACATTCATTAGATAAAACAAAGAACTTGGAAGTTGAAAAGACATTGGGGTTCTCCTGCAAAACTCGAGTTGCCAGGAGAACCAGGGGCAGAAGAGGCATGCTAGAAAACTGTAGGGTGACCACAACCACAGTCCCCTTAGGAACTCAGACTCAGAATATGAGGTGCATGCCAGAAAATGAGCCGAGCCCCAGAGTTCATCCTCGTATTCCACCCAGTTTCCACAGAGCAGCCATGGGGTCAAATTTGATCACTCCTTTCCCCTGCCTAAACCTTTCAAAGGCTCCCCACTGCCCAATGGTCAAATCCAAGCACTTCAGGTAACATACAAGGTCTTTTGCTATCCTGCCCAGCCTCCTTTCACAACACTCTCTTCCCTCTCTCATTAGCCTCAGAGCTCAACTGATTTCAGCTCCTGGAGAACACCATTCATACTCTTCCCTGTCCCCAGTTTCACCCCTGCTCTTCATCCCTCCTATGCACTTTTCCCCTCTCCTGGCCTGCTTCCAGTGCCTATTCAAGTCTCTAAGATGCCTTGCTTGACCTCCCAGACTAAGCTGTGGTCACCCTGGTTTCACTTGTCACTCACAAAACTTCCTTTGAGATGCCTTTTAGACGCTAAGTTCCATGAGGACTTAGAATACTTTTGTCAACTTACTGTTCTATTTCCAATTCTTAGCAGAGTGTGCAGTACATAACTAGTACTCAGTAAATATTTGTTAAAAGGGTGAAAAAATAAACTATGTTGTTCTTCTTTCAAAGGTACTCAGAAGGAAGACTATTCGGTCTTGCCTGGTGAAGATAGCCCCAAAGTCCTCTCACGGGGAGAGACAAATGAGTGTTTGTCTGGTGGCCCAGACCCATCTTTGCTACCGACTTTCACTGTAAGTGAATGGTGTCAATAAGCCTATGTATTATCCTCCTCATTTTTAACTTATAAACAAGCACCAGTTCCAGGCTTCAGAGTTCTTAAGCTAGTTGACCATAAAAGATACAACAGAAATTTCCCGAAAATCATGGCATTAGGGCCATTCAGACAGAGCAGCACTGCTCTGTGGAGTTGAGGGGGTGCATATTTCCCTTCTTACTTCACTTCTGACAACATACTGCAACATAAAACATATACTTTAAACACAAACAAATCCCAAGCACAAACTTTAAAAGTACTCTTACAATCAACAGACATTTTCCCAATATTATCAGTGGGACACACATAAACACATACTGTAGTAAATTAAATTGCAAGTAAAGTTCCTGATCTTATTTCTTTTTCCTGATTAACTGACAATAGTGTTCTTTTCTACAACAGTGAATTACCCGGGGGCTGATAAATTAGACATGTAAGAAGAAAACCTGACAAGGGATGCTAGTCAGTTGCCATGGAGATGTGCATTTGTGGTGTTTTCTTTAATAAAAGTTATTATCCACAGGAAAAATAATTTGTAAAGCTTATCTAATTGAAAAGAAGGAAACATGCCAAAACTGGCATATTTTAATATTTATAACTTAAAGTCTGTTTTTAAGTCTGAAGAATGCATATATAATAGGATTAAACTGTTTTTATGTCATTTAATTACTGTGTGATGGCACATTCTTGAGGGAACCTGTATAGGTGTGTTTCATACTAAATATTACATTTTATGCTCTAAAATGAATAATGCATCCACGCTATAGGTGTAGGCTTTTACTTTGTGCTTAAGTTACGTTATCAGGCATTCCTTAGGAAATTCCACAACTGAAGACTCGAAATTGAATTAAGCTTAGTAAACTGTTTAGGCCAGAAATCTCCATTAAGTGAAGAAATCTTGGGTAGACCTCTGTGCCTTTTCAATAAATGCTATTTTTTTATATCTCATCTTTCAGACTTGCATGTTATAAAAACTATA
>NW_011888976.1:2396483-2405127 GCF_000151845.1 Pteropus vampyrus | reverse complement strand
GGAAGGGTGGGCGAAAAAGGAAAGGGATTAAGAAGTACAAATTTGTCATGGGGATGTAAAGCATAGAGAATATAGTCAATAATGTTGTAATAACTACATATGGGTCAGATGAGTAGTAGATTTATCAGAGTGATCACTTCATAAGTTAGACAAATGTCAAATCACTATATTGTACACCTGAAACTAATATAACTTTGTATGTTAAATGTAATTTTAAAAAAGAAGAAGGATAACGTTGTCCACACATGGCTGTTATGAGGATTAAAATGGAATTATGGAAAGTTCCTGACATATGGTAAAAGCATAAAAAATTGGTTGTCTATTATGATTGTTTATTATTATTATTATAAGTAGACTAATAAACAAACAAAAGCAGACTCCTTGGGATGGCACGAAGAACAAAACTGATTCTGGCCTCAATTTGCAGGTGCTAGTAATTGCTTACTACTTACCCCTATAATACCTTAAACTGTGATTATGAAACTTGCTGTAGAGAAAAATAGATGCAGACACACACAGGGACCTTCTAATTATAGTCACTTGCATAATTCGGCACTCTACCCAGGTTTTGCTATATCATGCTATTCTGCATTTCCCAACACATTTTCCAACATATTAATACCATCAAATGCTCTATGAAAAACAGGTTGAATGGACACAGGGTTTTGGAAACACTGCCTACAAAGTAGGTCAACTGGGGTTTGGGTTGCAAGCCAGAAATTGGCTGACTGAAGAGGAAATATATTGAAAGGTTACAGGGTAGCTCACGGGATCACTGGGAGGGATGAAGAACCAGGCTGAGATGCCTCACAGCCAGGATCACAACCCAAAGCACCAACACTGCATCTGGCATGGCTATCTCAACCATCACTGCTGCACACTGACTACTGCACATTGCCACTGCAATTGCCCCTAGAGCCTGATGCTTCAGACTTCACCACTGACATAGAAAGTGTCACTAGCTCCTGTTCAAATCCCAGAACTAAGGCATCTGATTGGCCAAGTCAAGGTCACTTGCTGAAGGAATGTTTGCATGGGAACTTGGAAAGTAAGCTTTTGGTATTTTCCACTTCTTTATAGGATTCAAGTTCTGCTTCCTGCCAAGACTCCTAAGGTAGATAATTGTCTCCACCTAAAATAGAAAGGATGTTATGATACTGAGAGCAAGAAAAGAAGATGAATGTCTACTACATCAATGTGCTCTAAATGTTTATCAGGACTCAATAAAAACAATTGAGCATGCACTCTTAATATATGTATTTACAAATTAAATATCTGTAATATTCTAATACTATATGGAAGTGTTATTATGTGGAAGTCACACACATAAACAGATATCTGTTAGAGGCATACAGTGGGGGAAAGGAACTTCAAATTCCATAATTTAATTTGGAAATTTGTTAGCTGTTACCAAGATCCTTTTTTTCTCTAATTTTTGTCAGACTAACATTAGGTACTGACTAAGCATTAGCAAGTAAGTGTCAATAACACCCACTTCTGCCAAATTGGAAAGTGAATTTAAACAGTGTTATTCTGCTGGTTATAGAGGACAAGGGATGTCATTTCAGAGTCCAGTAAAAAAGTTATCAGCTTATTTAAAAAACAATGATGGCACATATTTATTGAGGACGTACTATGCCCAATGTCCTGTAAAATAGTAAGTGCTTTACATGGAGTTCTGCTCAGGGCTTTGCAACCTCCTACAGAATCATAGGAGGTTGATACAGGTACAGTCTTGCCTAAAGCCACACTCAATTCCAAGGCATGCTAGCTACCTCCATGGAAATATCCTGCCATTTTTGCACAAAATCTAAGAAGTATTTCAAAATTCCAAAAACAATCTGCATAGTGAAAAGCTCTGGCATTTTCTGATTAAAAAAATAAAAATTGAGGACACAAGAGGTTATGATGAATCATGAGGGAAGCTTAGAAAATTCACTTGCTCCTGCAAGGAGAGCTACCCTTACTGTCATTTATTGTCAAGAACATATTAAAATGTTTTCAGTAATCAAAGACAATGTTACTAATAACCCATCATGGACTTCAGAGGCTAAAAGTTATTCAAGGTGCTGAGCCCAAATAAAAATTCTCTGTGCTGAGAACAGCAGATAATACAAAAGGTATCCTGGTTTATTGGGAAAATATAGCAGGTTATGGTCTTGGAATATATCCTGTTTGTGAGAAATGTGAGAAATGTCCACAATGTATGGTATGAACCCTGGAACATGAGTTCTCTTAGAACCAACCATACTACATTCTTTAGTATCCTATACAAACAATTTCTCTCTCTTTCCCTAACTCTTTGCAGCTGATGCCAATCTGCATGGAGCACCATGGACACAAATACATCACCATCACCACCATCTGATGCCTCCACCATCCATTGGCTAACTGCCTTCAGTTCTAGGTTGCAACATCACTGGCTTGGGAAGGCCTTGCCTGACCGTTTAAAATAACCTTAGGAGCTTTTTCATAACATTCTCCATATGTTCTGTCCTCCCCACTTCTGAATCATCACAACACTTTCAACTATGTATCCAGTTTTTAGCTTTCCTAGAATAGAAAATCGGAGGACAAGGCACCACTCTAATCTTCAACAATGAATTCTCTACACCTCCTCCATAGTAAAGGTTCAACAAATATTAAATAGATGGATGGATGGATAGATGGATGGATGGATGGATAGATGGATGACTAAATAGCTGCTATAGCTAAATGCAAAATGCATCACAGTCATTATTTATATGGTTCAAATAACCACACAAAAGCCTCCTGGTCATGACATGTCAAGTGGGGAAAAAAAGACCTACATAAAGACTCTTTCAAGCCTGACGGAGCTTCAGGCAATGCCCAAACCTTTCCTCCACCTTGGAAACAATCAGTTCCCAGAACAACTTGGCTTTCAATTAAAGTCATCATATTTCTCCTCTCCCTCATATCTTCCCAATGAGCAGCCATCTCCCAGATGGTTGGCTTTTGCCATGCCAGGAATGAAGACACACACTGGGCCACCACAAACTAAGCTCAGAAAGAAGAATTTAATCAGTTCCCCCTCCCAAATACAAGGCACCAGTCTATGTTAACAAATGGGGCTCTGTGGAATCTGGACTGTCCTCACCTCTTCATTTTTCCTTGAATTTTTCAAAGGAATCTTTGTGCCTAAAATGAACATTTTGGACACCAGAAACAGAGCACCCAGGTAGGTCAATATGAATAATCCCATTCTAGGAGATTCTTTTGCTAGAAGGGCAAGGCTTGTCAGCATTGTGTTAGAACCTCTAATAACCACTGTCCCCATTTCACACAACATCAGCTGAATTATGCCTCTTAGATGGAAAAATATTTTCCCAAAAACCAAGATGGCACACAAATTAAAGGCAACATACACTAAGAAATGGCAACCATGTTTGTCAAACAGAGAGGGGACAAATTAGTAGACGGAGGATAAACACAAGGGTTACTGAAGAAAAATAGCTGAAAAATGACAACCAATAGATGACTTAGCAGAATAACCACACTATTTCTGCTGACACCTTAGCCCTGCAATTTATGTAAATCTCCCCTTTTTTCAATTCACTACTTCTTGGCACCTGCACCTTCGTTACTGAAGGTCTCTTTGGGATCTCCATAGTAACTAATCATGTCCCGGCCCTGGTGGTCAACCAGAGGGTGGACATTTTTTACCAAAGAGTCCTTATTACTTGAGTGACCATTTCTATGTTAAAATTTATTTGCAGCATTTCCTCTCCACCAAATATATTTTTAAAAATATTCTACAAAAAGTCATCTCTGACAGTTAAAAGCTGCCAAAGATATGTTAATTCACCCACATCTTTCTGTGTTATAGTTTTAGATAACTTCACATCAATAATATGTAGAGAGATATCTATAGCAATTTAGAATATGAAGAACAGAAAGTGATACATAGATTTAAAGTTTTTGTATGTTCACTACACCTCAATTAGATTTATTAAGTAACATATACATTATATGTACACAAAGAGTTGCATATAATCATATTTTTAGATTCAGATCAGCAAAAATGCTGAGCTTCAGCATAGCCAAGGCTGGCCAGAGTGTAGAAAAACAAGCCCTCTCAAATGTTATCAGTGAGTGTCTAAATGACACAACTCATTTATAAAGTAATGTGGCAAAATGTTAATTGACTGGCTCACCAATCCTACTGCTTAGAATTTACCCAATGAATTTACTCACATAAGGATCTTAGCATTTATGTAAAAGAATGTCTTAGATAGCACTATTTATGACAAAAAAAAATAAAAATAAAAACAATTAAGTGTCCAAATCCAGAATAAAGCGATAAAAAGGAAGATTAAAAGGATCAGAAATTCTTAAAGCTACAGCTAGGGTGGGGATGAGGGGTTTTTGATGGTGATGGGAATAGGGACAGCAGGGTAAGAGAAATAAAATGCAGGTGAGGAGTGTACTTGTTTATTACTATGAGGAAGTATTGCCACAGTCTATTTATCTTTCCTCATAGTATTTGAGAAATTTAACTATAGAACTTAGAACTACTTTGAAATTCTTGTGTTTGCTAGACAGACACACCATGCAAAGACTGGATCATGTAGGTCCAGGCTCTCTAAAAATACACAAACACACACACACACACACACACACACACACACACACATATGCATGCACATATACACACAACACAAAGGTTTTAATATGCACATATACTCTACTCAAGTTTATGAAAACCTTTCTACTCCACAAACACACATGTATTCTACATATAAACAAGGTGGAAAGCCCTTACACATCATTCTCTTCTACCTTCTACCCACTGAGACCCAGATACAAATAAAAATGAGAGACTTTGTGCACCCACTAGGAGTCAGGCACATGCTAAAGGCTTTACATGGCCACCAATGCAATGGCCAGCAGGCCACTCAGAGAATTAACTCTCTACTTAGTATGTATATCCTACCATCACTTCATTTTTTGGCCTCTGGTGGGACAGAATCTGTTCTCTAGTCCTTTTACTTCTCCATGCCTTTCCCTTGTTTATCCTGTTACTCTCCTCTCAGGCAACCCTTTCTCATGCATACCTGCATATTTCACGTTTTTCCACTCTCATTTCGGCCTTCCATCCTCTACCTGGCTTCTTTAGTAAAATCTCTCTCTTAAGATTTGGTCCCCTCTCTCTGCACTCCTCCTCTTTTTCCCCATTTGTTAACTGCTCCAAGAGGAAGCCTGAAACCGTACTTCAGACAAGGTTACTCTGAGATCATGATATACTGAAACAAAACAAGACCACATCATAATTTTGCCTAAGCACAGACAATAATAAAGTCACTGTGCCATCAACAAAATATCAAAAACCCCTTTGAAGCTGGGAAAACATGACACAGTGAGAGACATCCTCAGATCTCTCTCCTTGAAACAACAATAAGCTGAACATCTAAAACTGAGCAAAAAGCACCCAAACTGCACACCAGCATGTCTGAGCGTGATCTACACATAAGAGCTACCACAGGTCAGAACCCCGGGTGTCGGGTGGTGGACTAAGACAAATAAAGTTGCTGCTTCTCCCAGCCACTGCAGCCACTCCCAGCCATTTGCAGGAGGAGGGGGAGGGGTGAAGGTCCAGCAACTTCCCTGATCAGCCCTGCCTGTAAGTGCTGGGACTTTTCTACGCAGCTGGCAACAGGACTCAGTCATCAAGGCAGAAAGCAGAAAAGTAGGATGAGTCAGCAGAGAAACAACAGTTGATTTTTACTGGCCCCGACTGTAAAACCGAAACTGAACTGCAGCGCCTAACCCCCAACCCAGAGGGCTCACCCACCCATACCCTCCGAGACCAAACACCGCAGAGCCCCAGGGGAATCTAAGCAAAAGCTATGGAGACTGAAGCTACCTCTCTCAGTTTCTGGAGCTCCCTGCAAGAGGAAAGGGAGGGGAGAAGGTGCAGAGACCTCCCTGAACAGCCCTGCCTGGAAGTGCCAGGACTTTTCTATGTAGCCGGCAGCACAGTTCAGTCATCAGGGTAGAAAGCAGAAAAGTGGGACAGGACCGCAGAGAAACAACAGTTCATTTCTATCATTTCTACCAGCCCTGGTTCAAAACCAAGGCTGAACCACAGCCCGGAACCCCCAACCCAGAAGGCCCATCCCTCCATACCCTCCGAGACCAATCACCATGGAGCCCTAGATGAATCTGAGCAAACGCTACCTAAACTGTTGCTAATACAGACAGGGACTGAAACTGAGAGTAGCGAGTGTGATTAAAATCTACAAGAAAATAAAAGACGTTAGGCTTTATATAAAGCAGGGATCCAAGAGGCTTAGAAGCCACCTACTTGAAAACAAAAGAAAAGCGACTTCTTTGTAGCAAGCTAAAGAGAGACCTTTACACAATATATCTTCTTTCTGGAAAAACAACAGAATACACTTCCATTAATGTCCAGTAGGAGAAATAGTCCATTAAAACACCATGAACAACCAAGGTGAAAAGGCATCAGAAAGAAAGAGAAAAATCTCCAGAAAATGAGCTTACAGACATAGAAATATGCAACTTAAGTGACAGAGAATTCAGGATGGTACTTCTGAAAAAACTCAGTGAGTTCTGAAATGAGTAATATCAACAATTTCGGAAATTGCAAAAACAGCTATATGAGCAGAACAAGGAGACTGAAACCCTCAAAAAGAACCAAATAGAACTTCTGGAGATACTGCAAGAGTAACACACTGCAAGAGTTGAAAAATGAAATAACAAGCATGGGAAATAGAGTCAACCAAATAAAGGAAAGGATCAGTGATTGAAGACAGAAATCTAGAAATAAATCAGAAGGAAAAAGAAACGAAAGAATGAAAAATAAAGAGAAATACAAGAACTAGCTGACACCACTAGGAGAGGAAACATAAGAATAATGGGCATTACTGAAGGCAAGGAAAATGAGCAGCGACTAGAAAGCACTTTCACAAAGACAAATAGTTGACGAGAAGTTCCCAAATCAAAAGAATGAGTTGGAACTTGGAATTCAAGAAGTCAACAGAACACCCAATTATCTCAACCCAAATGGCCTTAACCAAGACACACTGTATTAAAGTTATCAAAAATCAATGACAAAGATAGAATTCTCAGGGCAGCCAGAGAGAAGAAAACAGTAATGTATAAAGGAAAACCCATTAGATTATCATCGGACTTCTAAGCACAGAACTTACAAGCCAGAAAGGAATGGAATTAAATATTTAAACTATTAAGTGAAAGAAACTACCACTCTAAAATAATGACTTACAGACATAGAAATATGCAACTTAACTGACTGAGAATTCAGGATGTTCTAAAATAAGTCATATCAACAATTTCAGAAATTGCAAAAACAGCTGGATGAGCAGAGCAAGAAAAATGAAACCCTCAAAAAGAACCAAATAGAACTTCTGGAGATAAAAAAAACACACCCGCACACTTCAAGAGTTGAAAAATGAAATAGCAAGGAATGAATATTGTATCCAGCTAAGCTCTCAATTAGATATGAAGGAGAAATAAAGACATTTCCAGACATACGACAATTGAGGGAATTCTCCACTACGAGGCCTGCACTACAAGAAATGCTGAAAGGGGACAGCTCGCCTAAAACAAAATGACAAAAAAAAAAAAACAAAAACATAATTAGGAGTAAAGTGAGTATTTGGCAAACAGAAGCAGAGGAGTACAACACTTACTAAGAACAGGGCATTATAAGCTTAAATAATAAGAAGAGAATTGCTATAGCAAGATAGTAATGAACATTCAGCATACATAGGGACAAAATGAGATAACAATGATGGAAAAGGGAAGGATTCAAAGATCCAAATTAGCAAAGGGGAATGGAGATAAGGTACACGCAGAAGAAAATGGATGACTGTATATATATAACTATCCTTTACATGTTCATAATGGTAACCACACACAGAAGATTCAGAACTGAAGTATATAATATAAAAAAAAGAAAGAACGGAGGGAAAAGACACAAAAGCCAACCAAAATTTAAAAAAAAAGAAAAAGAAAAACAGAAAAACAAGGACAAAGAAACAATGGAAACACTGAGCTGCCAGAAAGCAAAAGATAAAATGGCTATAAGAAGACCTCATATTTCAATAATCACCCTAAATGTAAATGGACTGAACTCACCAATAAAAAGGCACAGAGTTGCAGACTGGATGAAAAAACAAAACCCAACCATATGCTGCCTCCAGGAGACACATCTCAGCTCCAAAGACAAATATGGACTCAAAGTGAAAGGGTGGAAAACGATATTTCAAGCAAATGGCATTCAGAGAAAAGTGGGAATAGTGGTACTAATATTGGATGAAATAGACTTCAAAATAAAAACGAGAAAGAAAGATAATGAGGGACACTTCATAATGATAAAGGGAATCATGCACCAAGAAGAAATAACACTTATTACTATCTATGCTTCCAATCAGGGAGCCACGAAATACGTGAAGCAATTACTAACAGAACGAATGGGAGAAACAGACCAAAACACTATCATAGTAAGGGACATAAATACCCCACTGTCATAGATCATTCAAACAGAAAATCAATAAGGAAATAACATCCTTAAATGACACATTAGAACAACTGGACATAATTGACATATACAGAGCCTTCCATCCCCAAACGGCTACTATTA
>NW_011888976.1:2388372-2396433 GCF_000151845.1 Pteropus vampyrus | reverse complement strand
AAAAAACAAAACCCAACCATATGCTGCCTCCAGGAGACACATCTCAGCTCCAAAGACAAATATGGACTCAAAGTGAAAGGGTGGAAAACGATATTTCAAGCAAATGGCATTCAGAGAAAAGTGGGAATAGTGGTACTAATATTGGATGAAATAGACTTCAAAATAAAAACGAGAAAGAAAGATAATGAGGGACACTTCATAATGATAAAGGGAATCATGCACCAAGAAGAAATAACACTTATTACTATCTATGCTTCCAATCAGGGAGCCACGAAATACGTGAAGCAATTACTAACAGAACGAATGGGAGAAACAGACCAAAACACTATCATAGTAAGGGACATAAATACCCCACTGTCATAGATCATTCAAACAGAAAATCAATAAGGAAATAACATCCTTAAATGACACATTAGAACAACTGGACATAATTGACATATACAGAGCCTTCCATCCCCAAACGGCTACTATTATATTTTTCTCTAGTGCACATGGAACGTTCTCAAGAATCGACCACATACTGGAACACAGAAATAGCCTCGCCAATATAAGAGGGTTGAAATCATACCAATTATATTCTCTGATCATAATGCTTTGAAAAAGAAAGCAGAAAGAACTACAATTACATGGAGATTAAACAACATGCTACTGAAGAATAACCGTGTCAGAGAAGAAATAAAAAGAGAGATCAAGAGATACATAGAAACGAATGATAATGATAGCACAACATATCAAAACTTTTGAGACAGGCAAAAGTGGTCATAAGAGCAAAGTTCATATCATAACAGGCCTTTCTCCAAAAATAAGAATGAGTCCAAATAAACAACCTAACGCTTCATCTTAAAAAACTAGAAAAGGAAGAACAAATGAGGCCTAAAGTCAGCAGAAAGAAATAATCAAAATTATAGCAGAAATAAATGAAATTGAAACAACAACAACAAAAAAAAACAATAGAAAATATAAATGCAACAAAGAGCTGGTTCTTTGAGAAGGTTAATAAAATTGACAAACCCCTGGCTAGACTCACGAAAGAAAAAAGAGAGAAAAGACACAAATAAACAAAATCAGGGATGAAAGAGGAGAAATTATGACTGACATCGCAGAAATACAACGGATCATGCAAGAATACTATGAAAAATTACATAACACCAAATTTTAATAACCTAGAAGAAATGGACCAGTACTTAGAAAAATACAATCTTCCTAGACTGAATCAAGAAGAGCTGGGAAAGCTAAATAGACCAATCAGCAGTATGGAAATTGAAACAATCATCAAAAACCTACCAAAAAATAAAAGTCCAGGACCAGATGGCTTCACCTGTGAATTCTACCAAACATTCAAAGATTTAATACTTATTCTTCTCAAATGCTTCCAAAAAAATCGAAGAGGAGGCAATGCTTCTCAACTTATTTTATGAGGCCAACATTACCCTGATAACAAAACCTGGTAAAGATAACACAAAAAAAGAAAACTACAGACTCATGTCTCTCATAAACACAGATGCAAAAATTCTAAATAAGATACTAGCAAACCGAATACAGCAACATATTAAAAAGATTATACACCACAATCAAGTGAGCTGCACCCCAGGGACACAGGGATGGTTCAACATATGCAAATTGATTAATGTGATACACCACATAAACAAATTAAAAAATAAGAATCATATGATCATATCAATAGATGCAGAAAAAGCCGTCAGAAAAAGCCGTCGACAATATACGGCATCCATTTATAATCAAAACGCTTAACAAAATCAGGATAGAAGGAAAGTATCTTAACATAATAAAGGCTATATATGACAAACTCTCAGCCAACATTATACTTAATGGTGGAAAACTAAAAACCTTCCCTCTAAAATCAGGTACAAGGCAAGGTTGTCCATTATCACTACTGCTATTCAATATAACATTGGAGGTCCTAGTGAGTGCAATCAGGCAAGAGAAAAATATGAAAGGCATCCAAACTGTCACTCTTTGTGGATGACATGATTCTCTATATAGAAAACCCTAAAGACTCCACAAGAACACTACTAGAAACAATAAGCAAATACAGTAGAGCCTCTGGATACAAAACTAATGTTCAAAAATCCATAGCATTCCTATATTCTACTAATGAACTGTCCACAAAAGAAGTAAAAAAAATAATTCTTTTTGCAATTGTAACAAAAAGAATAAAATACCTAGGAATCAATTTAATGAAACATGTAAAGGACCTATATAATGAAAATTACAACACTATTAAAAGAAATTGAAGAAGGTACAAAGAAATGGAAAGATATTCTGTGTTCTTGGATTGGAAGAATCAACATAGTTAAAATGACCATATTACCTAAAGCATTACACAGATTTAATGCAATCTCCATCAAAATCACATTAGCATTTTTTAAAGAAATAGAACAAAAAATCATCAGATTTGTATGGAAGCACAAAAGACCCCAAATTGCCAAAGCTATCCTGAGAAAACAGAATGAGGCATCAATCTGCCCAATTTCAAATTATACTGCAAAGCGACAGTAATCAAGACGGCATGGTATTGGCAGCAAAACAGATACGATGACCAGTGGAACAGAACTGAGAGTCTAGAAGTAAACCCATATTTATACAGGCAAAAAAATTTCGACAAAAAAGCCAAAAACATACACTGGAGAAAGGAAAGCCTCTTCAATAAATGGTGCTGGGAAAACTGGAAAGCCATCTGCAAAAGAATGAAACTAGACTGCTGTCTATCATCACACACCAAAATTAACTCAAAATGGATTAAGGACCTGAATATAAGATCTGAAACAATAAAATGCATAGAAGAAAACATAGGAACTAAACTCAAGGGCCTGAACTTAAAAAGAATTTTATGAATTTGACCTCAAAGGCAAGGGAAGTAAAAGCAAAAATAAATGAATGGGACTACACCAAACTAAAAAGCTTTTGCTCAGCAAAAGAAACTGTCAACAAGGCAAAGAGACAACCATCCAAATGGGAAAATACATTTGCAAGCAACACCTCTGACAAGGGCCTAATATCTAAAACATACAAAGAACTCATACGACTCAATAACATCAAAAAAACAAACGATCCAATCAAAAAATGGGCAGAGGACCTGAACAGACACTTCTCTCTAGAGTACATAAAATGGCCTACAAATATATGAAAAGACGCTCGACATCACTAGCTATTAGGGAAATACAAATCAAAACCAAACTGAGATACTATCTCACACCTGTTAGAATAGCTATAATCAACAGGACAAGTAATAACAAATGTTGGAGAAGATGCAGAGAAAAAGGACCCCTCATCCACTGTTGGTGGGACTGCAAATTGGTACAGCCACTATGGAAAACAGTATGGAGGTTCCTCAGAAAACTAAGAATTGATCTACCATATGATCCAGCAATCCCTCTACTGGGTATTTACCCCAAAGACTTAAAAACCCATATCCGAAAAGATATTTGCACACCGATGTTCATAGCAACATTATTCATGGTGGCCAGGGCATGGAAGCAACCAAAGTGTCTTATGATAGATGATTGGCTAATGAAGCTGTGGTACATATATACAATGGAATATTACCCAGCCATAAGAAGAGATGAAATACTGCCATTTGCGACAACATGGATGGACCTAGAAATAATCTTACTAAGCGAAATAAGCCAAACATAAAAAATTGAAAATTACATGATATCACTTTTTTGTGGGATATAAACCTAAAAGCAACAAATGAACAAGACAAACAGAGACTCATGGACATGAACAATGGACTAGTGGTTACCAGAGAGTAGGGATTAGGGGAGGTGGGGTGAGGTAGATGGAGTAAAGGAGGTCAAATATTGGGGGTTAGGGGGAAGGCGAAGTGGGTAAAGGGTATCAAATATGTGGTAGCTGAAGGAATCTGGACTTTGGGTGCTAAATACAATAGAATATATAGATGTCAAATTATAATGTACACCTGAAAATTATATAATTGTATTAACCAATGTTACCCTAATAAACTTAAAAAAGAAAAACCTTCTCTTGGCTAAAATGAGTTATTGCTGTTTATTTACCAATGATAATTTTCTTTGCTCTTTCTGCCCTCCTTACAGATAAGATTCATTCTTCCTGCCCTCCTTACAAATAAGATTCATTCTTCCAACCCGATCACAGAATCTCGCCCACTTTCTCACAGGATCCAATCTAGAGCAAAATCCCCTTCCCTGAATCAGCCAATCCAAGCCCAAATCATCAACACCCTCTTATTGAGACACCCTGTTTCCCCACAGTGCATATTTTCCCTCACTGCAACAAGTAACAAATCCAACATGTTCAACAAGCGTGTTCCTGGTGGTCACTGGATAGACAGCACTGACAATAACATCAAAGGAAAAGAAGCTCTACATTCTAAAGGAAAATGGGATTTCATCTTATTAATGCTTTTAGTCCATTAACAGCCAGGCAGACAGCCACTCACCCCCAACTCACAGCGCTCTGCCAGAACTTCACCTTCTCAGAAACAGCAATCTGCCTCCCCAAGCACTAGCATTTCAGAAAAACGAGAACTATGCCTCATACAATTATATTATCTTTTTGTTATTGAACTACTATTGTAACTGAAATTCTTCCTACTATTTTTCAACAACAATGTGTAATATTTCAGCAATATTAATAGTTAAAAGGCCTACGATCTTAATCAAGAGATATTATTTGTACTTTGCTCCAAGATACAAATTATCTACCCATAAAAATTTTCTTGACTTGTATCTCACTCATGACTGTTCCAATAAGCAATTAAATCTCACATGGTAAGTTAGAGAAAATACCTCCTGCCCATGTACAAGAAGACTGTTTCTATTTGTTTTATTTTAAATCAATCCTCTTCAAACTCCCTGGGTTGGGAATTGTGTTTTGTTTGCCATTATCTCACCAGCACCTAGCACCATGTTTAAAACAAAACAGAGGCTCAAAATATTTGCTAACATTAAATTTTAGTGCATGGAAGTGGTTACTTTAAAAAACAAATGGGAAAGAGATGTAAAAAAGCGAAAGTTTATGGAGATGAGAAGACAGCCTGAAGCATTCTGGGAATGTGAAAAGGGTCTCCATCCTACTCCTAGGCTACTCTCCCAGCTGTGATCAGGGAGCAGGAGCATAGCAACTGACCCATCTAGAAGTCCTAAGCTCACAAGTTCTCTTATCCTTCCCAACTCCTAATATCCTCTTTGGTAACCTCCTTCTTACTTCTTTGGAGGACTCATCCAAACTCCCTGGGCTTTTGTCTTTGAACACCTCATCTTTAATTAATCATTTTGTTTGCTCTATTGCAATACATCTGTGATTACTCTCAAGATCTTGTAAACACCAAATACTAATCCTGTTTAAGATCTTTATGCTAGCCTCCTGCTCTTTAACCTCGCCTTCCACCCTCCATCTTCCTTGCTCAACTATCAGCTCATCCTGATCTCCAAAGCATGGATCTGATCATTTCATCATCAGCCCTCCCTGGCCATTTCCCCACTTGCCCTGCTTAGATTCCAAATCATGTAGCACAAGTACTCCTTTGCAAGCACCCTCACATCCTTTGCTCCTCTCCTCCCACAGAATTTACCCCCATTCTTAATTTTATATATATACACAGTGT
This sequence comes from Pteropus vampyrus, assembly GCF_000151845.1. Classification (NCBI taxonomy): domain Eukaryota; kingdom Metazoa; phylum Chordata; class Mammalia; order Chiroptera; family Pteropodidae; genus Pteropus; species Pteropus vampyrus. The sequence continues at coordinate 2,390,822 of NW_011888976.1, read as the reverse complement.
GTTCTGCTACAAGATATGTTTTCATAAAACCAATTAGCTCAGATGACCGGTGAATAGGTGAATGAATTCGGTATAATGTGGAAGTTGTGCTGGCTCATAAGCAATGTTTCTGAGGCAATAGGAAGTAAGAATACAGCTATAGATTTACATTCTCTAACAGGAAAGAAAGGAAATAGCCCTCAGCTTGACTAAAGCCTTTTCAACTTTTTTTTTTTTTTAAACTTCTCACATTTGGGATCCCTCCCCAAAGTCATACTCCAGTCTTATCTGGCTCTCAGGTTGTAACAAATTGTACCCCTTCCTATACTCTCCTTAACAGAAACCCTACTCAGCCCCAATTCCATCTGTACTGTCTCAGCACCCAAAAACTAGCCTTTCCATCCATCTCTTTTTTGTGTTTTTTTATTATTTTCTGAGACACCAACAACAGGGAGAGTTGGTGAGGAGGTGGCTCAATTGAAACACTCATATAATGTTGGTGGAAGTATAAACCACTACAAGCACATGTAAAACTATTTGGGATATCTACTAAACTACTTTGCGACCCAGCAATTCCACCCAACTGAAATAAGTAATGATGTCCACCAAAAAAGATATACAAGAATGTTCATAGCAGCTTTACTTATAATAAAAAGAAGCTGAAAACAACATAAATGTCATGAACAGCAGATGGGGTAAACAAGTACATTCACGCAATGTAATATTACACAATAATAAATTATTAATATGCATACCAACATGGAAGAATTTTATAGACATTATGAGAGAAGAAGCCAAACAAAGAGTAAATACAATATAAGTCCATTTATATGAACTTCAAGGACTGGCAGAATCGTGTTTACCTCAAGGGAACATAACTAGTAGGGAGGGGCACGAGGTGTCTGCTGGGGACAGGAAATGTCCTATTCTAGATTTGAGTGGAGATTATATAAATGTAAACATTTTTTTCTTTTTTTTCACTTGTGGCAAAATAAACATTACGTAATATTTACCATCCTAATGATTTTAAGTGTACAGTTCAGTGGCATTAACTATACTCACTTGTGCAACCATCACCATCGTTCATCTCCAGAACTTTTTTTTCATTTCCCCAACCTGAAATTCTGTACTCACAAACCATAACTCTCCATACTCCCCAGCTCATTCTACTTTCTGTCTCTGCGAATTGAACAACTCTAGATATCTCATACAAGCATAATCATATGATATTTGTCCTTTTGTGTTGGCTTATTTCATTTGCATGTCTTCAAGGTTCATCCATAGAGTAGGTTGTGTCATATCTCCCTTACTTTTTAAGGCTGAATAATATTCCATTTCATGTATGCACGACATTTGTGATCCATTCATCTTCTGAAGAATACTTGCATTGTTTCCACTTTTTGACTATTGTGAATAATACTGCTAGGAACATGGTATAGAAATATCTGTTTGAGTCTCTGCCTTCTTTAAACTCTCTTGGGTGTACATACAAAAGGTACAAACATTGTTAAAATTTCATCAAATTGTATGTTTAAGATGTGTACACTTTACTGATTTCTGTACTATACATTAATAAAAGTACAAAAAAAACTAAACAATAACAAAAAATATATCCCCAAAACTGTCCCCAGGTATACTTAGATAGTAGCTTGAGCTGTCTAAGTTTTTTTAGGGGGGATGGAGGAGAATGTCAATTATTATTTTTGTTAGTGCTTTGGTTACAAATGTGCGTAGGTATTGAACAGCCTGTACCAATCCTATTTTTCTCATAAGCCCTAATACTTTTAATGCATGATTTTATATGAAACAATTTTTAATATCGCATGTATTTTGTTACAACACTTAACAATATATGTAACATATTTATTTAGCATATATTTGGCATTGTTAATGTTCAATGAGGATATAGTAGAGAATAAAACAGATCGATAAAAGTCCCTGCCTTTCAAGAGCTTACATACTAGTAGATATATTTTTAATGGGATGAATAGTAGAGATACCCATGTGCAGAGTTCCCCCACTGCACTATAAGTTCCATGAGGGCAAGGTTTGTGCACCGTCCAACTCCAAACACACTGTTTTACACACAGAAGGCACCTCTACTATTCTTAGAACTTTGGAAGGCGCTTTGGCTAAGCTTCAGATTTTATACATAAAGAAAGAAAGGTATTTCAGAAAATGACAATAGCAGCCCAAGTCACACAGTTAGTAGGCGGCAAGCTGAAGAGACTTTGTGTATCCTGATTCCCCTCCAGGACCTTTACCAGTACAGAGCAAACTCTAAGAACTAAGGATACTTACATATAAAGTCTGAAGGGGTTTTAGCCTTTGCTCAGATAATCATGTAAGAAGAAGAACCAAAAACAATAATAACAAGCTAAAATAATCAAGGAAGATGTGGCACTCTTTGTCAATTTTTTGAGAATATTCCTACTCTTATTATAATGCTTATTAATACCTTGGGCAGAACA
>NW_011888976.1:2366670-2386322 GCF_000151845.1 Pteropus vampyrus | reverse complement strand
AATTAACAGTTGTGTTTTCTAATCATTTTACTGTAAAGTAGGAGGAAAAGGCAAACTAAAAATTATGTCATAAAATTAAAAGTACCAACAGCATTCGAATGTGTTTTGTCACTCATCCCAGCATTTCCAAGACATGTACCACCTCTTACATAGATTATTGCAATAGTTTTTAGGCATGTTTCAATGAAGTGATAATAACAAAATTAAATTAAGATAAAATAATGTGTGTCAGATAAGGGCAGAGCACTATGACATGTGCTTTGCTTATCTTCTCTTAATACAACAACACGCAGAGGTAGAAACTATTATTACTTCCATTTCACAGTTGTAGAAATCAAGGCTGATGCTTGGAATTCATACCAGGACAGTCTGATTCCAGGGCCCATACCTTTAAGCGTAATACTGTATACACATCTTGGCTTCTCCACTGAATTCAAATTAAGCTCTCTAAAGCATGGTGCTCCAATACTTTGAATGACTCTTTCTGTGTTAAAAAAAAATTCTTTTACTGAGCATTCAAAGCTTTTCCTGCCCTGACCCCAACCTATCTTTTAAGAACTTTCCCTCATATTTCAGTAATTGAATTGAGTGTTCATTCCTCAATATACAACAGACTTCCCGTGCCCTTCACCTGCATGCACATTCTTCACTTAGGGATGCTCCATCAACTCATCTCTTCCTGTCAAAACCAACCCATTACCCAACACCTAGCTCAGAAGCCACCACCTATGTATGTAGCATTCTCACAAACAAATGTGCATGTAGTATAGCATCTCGGTTGGCTGCCTTGTATCTGAACATTCCAATCACACTACATGACATTCCATGACATAACTGTCAATGCATTATAAAGTAGTTGATTATCAGGGGTTATAGTTATGACACATTTATCTGTATTAAACATATTTCTCTATCTTTTGCGAGTCACAGAGAAACAGTTCAGGCCTGACGGGCTGAATTTTAGCAGTCGATCATCACTATTAGCTGTCCTCTTCAAGAACAATATTATTCAAATTGTCAACAATGACTTCAATAACAGACATATGGCCTAGTTACTGAACATTTTCCTCATAGAATGCTTAAATAAGAAAATCAACTAAATAAATTATCTCTCAGTTGCCTTTAAAAATATCCTTTGGCCACACAAAATAAACATTACACAATTTACACTAGAAAAAAATTCTTTGTAAAATATAAGATCTAGACATATTTCTTAATCGTAAACCAAAACAACCCAAAATAAACAAAAATCTTCTCTGACCTAAATACATGAGATTAAAAATTGGTTTGGATAGTCTCCCAAACCAATCAAGGCCTCTCTCAGAGGGCTTTCTCTTAACAATCTAGAATTTCCCTCCTTTTTAATCTTTGAGAAATCATCCTCTCATGCTCCAATGGCCTCCATTTCAGAAGAGTCATGTGCAATTATTGGTTCTATCAATTCTTTTAACTTTACTCTTGTGTAACAAGTCCCAGTCCCAGCAGAGCACAAGTAGAGATAATGTGTTCAACCAGCAACCCAAAGAGAAAACAGAAAGTGAAATGGCCAGGGCCACAGTATGACTCTGCTATCTTTACCACACATCATAAGGACCTCTACTTAACAGTTGTGAGTGGTGCTTGCAACCAATATGCGGAGAACTAGAGAGCATGTGGGACAGATATTTGCAAAATAAAAATAGTGAGGAGGCATTTAGGTATAAAATTTACCCTACAGAGTAAAGCTGTAGTTTATTGATGAGATCAAAAGAGGGGAAAGAAACAAACATATCCTAGCAATCCTGCCACCTGATGACGAGAGACGATTTTCCAAAGACACATCAAAATGGAGTGATCCCTCACAATTGTAAATGTTGCTTCTCTGAAATGCAGTGTTTATAGGCCTTACTTTGGCACAAGTCTTGAGTTTGACACCTGGCTTATCAGCTATTTGGCCTTGGGAAACTTACTTACTCTCCTTGACCTGGGGATCGAAAGAACACTTAGAAAGCAGACTACACAGTGTCTGCCCCATGACAAATGCCAATAAATTATACTGCTGCTATTATCATTTGATTTTTATTATCCAAAGGCATGAAAACAAAGACTTGCTTGTCTAAAATGGCACTGCAATACAACATTTTGTAATGATGGAAAAGTTCTATAGCCGTGCTATCCATTATGGTAGTTACTAGCCACAAGTGGTTATTGAGCACAAGAAATATCCATGAAGGCATTGGATTTTTAATTTTACTTAACTTTAATTAATTTAAATGTAAACAGGCATATGTGGCTAGTGGCTACTATACTGGATAGCATGAGTTTAAAATAACTAAAATACCACTTTCCTTTGAAGGAACAATGACCTAGCCCAAAGGTTCTAAAAATCCCAGCTGGTAGACCAGTGCCCATCTGCTATCAAGTATTCATTAGTCCACAGTAAAACAAACCAAAGTGTCCAATTTTATGAATTTTTCATAAAGCTAACTCAATACCATTTAAAGGATTATTATTGCTCCTTCTGAGATTGGATGTTCACTCTAAATTTTTATGAAATGCAGTCATTCATTCAATAAATGTGCATTGTAAGTCTTCTCTCTATGCCAGGCATTATTCTGTGGATATGAAGTAAATAAAACATTTTCCTGCTTCATGAAGCTATGTTCTAGTGGAAGAAGAAATACAATGAACGCACACACACACACACACGCACACACGCATCTAAAAAATAATAATAAAGCAGGATAAGGTAATAGAAAGTAGGGCAGAAGTGGGGGAAGTGTCAGGGAAGTCCTTTCTCATACTGTGGAATTTGAGCAAATATCTGAAGGTGAAGGAGCTGGACATGCACTGAAGGAAGAGCACTCTAGGCATAACACACAGCAAGTACAAAGGGTCTGAAACAAAAACAAACTTGGCATATCCAAGAGAGAGTTTAGTGTGGCTGAAGCAAGAGAGTTACAGAAGGTAAGGTTAGAGCATGTATCAGATCCAGATCACATAAGGCCTGATAGGCCACTATAAAAACTTTGGCTTTTTTTTTTTTTTAAGATAAAATTATATTTTCAGAATAATTTTAGATGTGTAGAATAGTTAGAAAGAAAGCTCAAAGAGAAGTCTCAGCTAGTTTCCTCAAATGTTAAACATCTTACACAACTGAGGTACACTTCTCAAAACTAAGAAAATAGCATCAGTATAATAGTATTAAACTCCAGACTTTATTCAAATTTCACCAGTTTTCCCATTAATGTTTTTTTTTGTTCCAGAATCCAATCCAGAATACCACATTGCATGAAGACATGTCTTCTTACTCTCCTCTACTGTGACAGTTTCTAAGTCCTTACTTGTCATGCCCTTACAGTTTTAAAGAGTACCGACTATGTATTTTGTACATTGTCCCTCAATATGGGTTTCTCAGATGTTTTCCTCATGTTTAGCCTAGGGTTATGGGTTTTGAGAAGAATATCCACAGAGGCCAAGTACCCTTGTCATCACATTCTATCAGGTGATGATATGTTATCCATATGATTTATTACTGGTAAAGGATTCTGGCTTTTATTCTTAAAGAGATGGGAGCCATGGGAGAATTCTGAGCAGAGGAGCAACATGGTCTCACTTTTAAAAGAATCATTCTAGAGCTGTGTGGAGAACTGGTTATAGGAAGCAAGAAGCATGGAGTAATCAGGAGGTTACTGAAAGATTCAGGTGAGAGATGATCATGGTGGTTTAGTGTAGGATAGCAGCAGCTGAAGTGGTAAGAAGGGGCTGAATTCCAAATATATGCTGTAAGTAGAACCAACGAGATTTGTTCATGAATTGGATATGAATTGTGACAGAAAGAGAGGCCAAAAGATAACAGTAAGATTTTGTCGAAAGCATCAGATGGGAAACTGAAAAAAGACTAAGGAAATGGGGGTAATTAAGAATCTAGGTTGGACTCATTACATTTGCAATGTCTATTAGACATATAAGCAAAGAGGTGGAATAATGATTGAACAGATGATTCTAGAACTCAAAGGTGAGATTGAGGTCAAAGATATAAATTTGAGAATCATCAATAAACAGATGGTATATAAAGCCATAAAATGGATGAGCTCACCCAGAGACTGAGTGTTGAGAAGAGAAAAAGTCTGAGATTGAAAATGATGAAGGCAGTTGATGATAGCTGTGATTTTTTTTTTCAATTTCCTAAGTTAGGAAAATTAAAAGCTGGCGACTCTATAGCAAGGTTTGCTGGTATACATATAAATAAACATGCACGTATTTACTTATATTACCATATCTTTTTTTAACTCCAAAATCCTGAGAACCATAAATCTAAATAACATCTCCAGCTCCCTTTGCTATATTTAGTAGTTTTTCTGGAAGGCATTCTTTTCTTGGACTACAAGTTTATACTTTGGGGAGGAGAAGAGGAGGTATGACTTTTAAGGGCTTTAAGAGCATAGATACTCTAACTGTAGAAAGGCCCAGAGAGCAGTAATTGGTGCTGTATCATGGCCCAGTGACACTGGTGAGGTGGTACTCAGCGGTGGTTAAGAAAGAGACTTTAGAAGGGGATGTGAATGTGCCCCAGCTCAGCCACTGATAACCTACTGGACCATGAATGAGCAGCTTCCTTCCTTGAGCCACTGCTTGCTCCTCAGCACAACAGAGTTCTTCTAATGCACTGAAGCCCTAAGCACAGTGTTATGCCCAAAATTTCTGACCCCCTGAAATTTAGGTGCAATGTGGTTCAAGACAGAACAAAAATGAATCTCTGTACAAGAAAATCTCTTTCAATTAGAGACAGAAGTGTGAAAGAACTAATTAATGTCACAAACAACCATTTGTAATAATTTGCTCAAATGCCTATACCTCTACCAGCTGCCTTCCTAATAAAGAATAAAAACCTTTCAGATATAGCATTGAGATTTATAATTCTCAGATTCAAAGTAAATAAATGAGTGAATAAAATCCCAGGATGATGACCTTCTTAGAGTATGCTCATAAAAGGAACTAAAGAAAAAAACCCAGGTTTATTCTAGGTCTTACATATTAAGTACATGCAGGAGGCAGGACAATTTAAAACACTTTTTCCTCTATCTTTCTAAGCAGTGGTTATTAAGCTTTAGTGTGAATCAGAATCACCTGGACAACTTATTAAAATGTAGACTGCCGGGCCCAATCTCTGAATTTCTGAATCAGTAGGTCTGGGGTGGACCCTGGAACTTTGGATTTTGAACAGGTTCTCAAGTCATGCTGGTGCTGCCTGTCCAAGGACTACACTTGGATAACCACTGCTCTAAAAAATGCCCGTTATGTCAGAGCCATAGCTGAGAAGATTTGAGTGGACACTAATCTCTTTTATTTACTTCCAGCAGGGTAACGATTGATGGCCAGACTGCAAGACTTTACCATATGATTTGCAAATTCAGCCCTAGGTATTTACTGTGTGAATCATTTTCCAACCATCCAGAACTTCCAGGAATTCATGGATACAAAACCACACACTTTTGAAAGCCTTCTCTAAAAGGAAAGCTTAAGCGAAGCCCAGAAGACATGAACTAAAGACAGAAAAATAAATTCAATAATTACTTCATAGCAACATTGTCAAACTTTGACATAATCAAACACCATATGAAATATACTAGAAATGAACTACATGGTAAAACCTAAGTAATTCAGAAAAAGGACAGCCTAGCCAAACTGTGGAAAATTTTTGAAAAATAAATAAATCTTAGTACTTCTTTGTAAAACTATACAACTGAGAACTAATAAGAAAAAGGAGGGAAATTCAGTTAAAATTGCTCTACATTATAAAATACATATAAAAATTCAGAATTATGCCACCTACTCAGCAAGATTTACATTCTTAATTCAATGAAGTAAATATTTATTGAAAGCATACTCTGGGCAATGCACTGTTGGGATGAAATGTAGCCCTTCCCAATTAATCCAGGATAATCACCCCATCTCAAGATCCTTAATTTAATCATATCTATAAGAGTTTTTTGCCATATATGGTAATATAATCACAAATTTCAGGGATTAAGATGTCCATGTCTTTGGGGGCCCATTACTCTGCCTAAAAGTGGTTTTTACTTATTTTTTAAACTTTTATAAGCTTTATTTTCCACTAACCTTATTTCCATTTTGTTTAAGAATTTGTGGAATAACAGCTTACGACCACTCAGTGGTTGTTCCTACGCATTCAGTGGCTTGAGCAGTGGGGGCTGCAGACCAGTCTTCAGTGGCAGGCTGAGTGCTCCAGTCTTCAGTGAGAAACTGCTGAATAGGCACAGAGGGCATCTGTGTGCCTTCCAACCAGTCTGCAGCTTTAGGTTGAGCAGCAGTAAACTCAGGAGCTGCAGCAGTCCATTCACCCTGAAATTCCTCTTTGGTCACAGCCTTTTCAGCAGCAGCCTACTCTTCCTTTTCAGTCTCTTCAGGTTCTCTGTAGAAGTAGAGATCAGGCATGATCTCCCATGAGTGTTCATAGGAAATGGTATCACACATGTGCAGAACTTCCCAGGCCAGCATCCACATCAGACCCACTGAGTGAGCTCCCTTGTTGTTGCAAGGGAACATAGTGCAGAGGAGAGCCTGTGTTACATAGAGCAAGAGTAGACAGGTTAACATAAGATGCCTCTGTGAGAAGCTGGTGGTCGGCCCTGGGAAATCTCGGCTCCTGGAAGGAGCGACGCGGCAGCAATAAGAGTGGTTCCAGTGGCAGCGGCAAACTTCAGCACAGCTCGCTGGCCAGTATTCCTGGATGATATCATAATGACATCACTGGGTTTTGGACAGCAACAATGGCACGAGTTGCCAGCAGAAGCGTCTCTCAGATTCTCTTCAAATTTATGATGTAGATGCTACCACTTTTCCTTTTGTAGATGTACTGTTCCATTTGGAAGTCTAGGTTGGTGCCACCTAAGTGGGTTCCTGCTGCAAGGAATTTGAGGACATCCTCCTCCTTCATTTGCAGGACATCCAAGGCTGAACACTGTGAAAGTTTTCCTTTAAGTAACGTGGGAACCGAGAACAATGCCATATGGGCCCCTCTCTGGGTAGTGCGGAAAGGCTAAAATTGGTTTTTAATGTACTTCTTTCCTTACAGCAGCAATACTAACAACAGTAGTAGAAATGAGAATCTATCACAGTTTTCTATCTTAAAGTATCACTATGAAAACTCATCTATAGACAAGGCAAAAAGTAGCAGCATGAAAATAAACACAATTTACCATTTTCTGGAATAATTTCTCATGTACCAGACATCTCAGATGATTTGCTCAATTCAAAGCAATTGCCTTAATAGCCAAATGTGGAATGTAGTAAAACTGCATATACAACTGAAGAGAATATCTTTTTCTTTCATTGAGCTTTGTTTTATAAGTTCAACTGGATAACTGGAGAGTAGAAAATTTAATTGTTAAAATTCATAAGCTTTATACCAACATCCCAAAATTGCAATTCCATGAGCTAGACTAACAGTAATGGCATAGGTTTTGATCCACAGTTCTTAACAATTTTTGGACCATGAACACTGGAATTTCTAGGGTAGTCAGATGGTTTGGGGTATTATGACAGAATGGTTTCAGTTGGGATATAGACACCATGACAAGTAGCAGCAGCAGCATTTTTTCCTATAATCTTGAAACAACTGACTCTCCTTTGTTTCTTTTAGAGTTCACAGTGGAATAACTGCTTTCGCAAAGAGCCTCCCCTGTCCAGAATCCTTTGGCCTATGTCACCTCTCTCCCCTTTCTCTGGGAATCAGGTGTACTCAAGGCCACATACTACGTTCTTCTAAAATCTGGTCTGTTTCATTAAACCCACCACCATATACTGAATTATATCCAAAAGAGTTTGGCCCATCCAGGCAACTACTTATTCACGCAGAAAAGCAGGTTGGGTTTCATCCAAAAACAAATTCTGTCTTTTACTTCTTAGGTTTAGCTTTTTTCCCCCTCTTTTAATTTATTTTTACCTTATGCATCCAATAATCACTGAACAAATATTACTGAATACCTAACTCAATATCAAGCTGAGTATTGAGTTGTAATAGTAAACAAGACAGGTATGGCCCCTATCTATATGAAGCTTACATTCTACTGGGGAGACAAAATTAACAAATAATTACACTAACAATTGTAATAATGATACTTGCCATGAGAAGTCACAGAAGTCACAAAATGGCTGCACAACAGTAAAATCTGACCAAGAATTTTAAACTTTTTAAAAATTGCCATTTATTTAAATAAGGAAATTACTTAATTTCGATAAAATATTTAAATAAGGAAAATATTTTAATTACAATAAAAATTGACTAAAATTGAAACAGCTGTCTCTTTTGGATAGGGCACATGGTTTCTGATTCCACAGTCCTCAGCACTCCCTTCTGTCTCCCTAACAGTGAGTACAAATTCAACCATTTGCCATATTTATGCTGCTGTTTTTCTTATAAACCTGTGCTGTCCAATATAGTAGCCACTAGCCACATGTGACTATTTAAATTTAAGTTTTAATTAATTAATTAAAAGTTAAATAATAGCATTCTTTACGTCACACACTTGGCTCCCATACACATACCAGTTCGCAATTCCTGCTATAGGATGATATGAAATTGTTTAAAGAGGAGAACCAAACTGGATCTGGGAATTCAAGGCAGGCTCTCCTGTGGAAGTGACCATGAACCTGGGATCTGAAAGATATGCCAACATTAACTGATTCAAGCAAAGTAATTGAAGGAAAAGTGATCTAGGCAGAGAAAACAATGTATGAGAGAATAAAAAGTAGGAATACATGCTTATGGAAACTTTCCTGGTTATCTTAGCTCACTTAATATCTCCTTACCAAAATACATCCTTGTTTAGCATATATCCAAGCAATAGAGGGCCACATATAAATTCAGAGCTTCAGATAATACTGCTTCCATTTTTTTTTTTTCCAAGTATTACTTGAAAAACCATCTCCATACACGGAAAATCAACTTTTCTTCCTCTGCAATTCAGGATGATAGTTTCCAATCCTCACATTATCAAGGCCTTAAATGTGAAGGCCATCTGCTGAGCAGATCGTTTCCCTGGGAACAGCAAATGCTCTTGAGTGGATTCCACTGTAATATTTTTTCCTTTCTAAAGGACAGTGACTTCTCTGTGCAGAAAGGTATTCTCAGTTTTTTTAGAACTTGCATCTTCTGTGAAAATGATGTGCTTTGGGAGTTGTTTTAGATCCCATGCTGCTGAAAGCCAAGGTTTTGCTAACAGCTTCTCGAGTGTTGGGGCCTATTTATTATTTGATGCATTGTTTTGGACCCTCAGTAGTAAGAATATGGAAGCAGTTCTTCCCACTGAAGAGGCATTGCTTTTCTGGGTCCATGCAACCAAATGACAACTAGTTCCATGCAACTAAATGACAGCTATTTCTAAAGTTTCATCAGTTCTATTGGGAATAAAGAGGAAAACATGACTAAGTACTGCCCTAAAAAGCTCAGAGCCCAAGGGTAAAGCCAATCATGTAAACAAGCATAATCCCTCCAATCAATGCAAAAATAGACATATATTACAGGTGTTAAATGAACAACCAATAAACATATTGGTAAAAACACCAAAGCAAGTCAACATAAGAAGCCTACAGAAGAAACATCTCTCACATAGTTCTTCCACTGACCTCTCACAGGATGGACATCCAGGGACAGTGTTTGAGGCAAAAACGAATCCAACTTTTCACTTTCCAGCCTAAGACCTTCTGCCCACCCTCCTCTCCCAGATCCTTGAGACCAACAAGATTTAAGATTTTATTCCCATCAACAGACTTCCAAACCCACAAAATATCTGCCTGTACCTAACACTACATTTTATATTTCATTAACCTGTACATTTGCAGAGTCAGTGGGGACCTCCATCACGCCACCAGATGACGATATCACCCTTCCTGGATGCCACATGTGTTTATTGAAAGAAGAAATATAAAATCCTCCACACACGAGCCCTTCTAGTTGGCCTGTCTAATACTTGCTTGTACTTTCATCTTTACTGTGAAGCAACCGTGTTAAAAAATTTATTTTTCAGGTGCCACCACAGATAAATTAGCCTTTTGATCAGGGAGAAAGCATACGTGAAATTAAGAAAGGACACGTTTTCCTTTCTCTGGGAAGGTTTTAGGGATGTCAGTCACTGTAAAAATCTTTTCTTGGGAATGCTGTCCACATCTGCAAACTGTTCCTGTAAGGTTTATGCAGAAATCCATTTACGAATATAACTTTGCTTCATGATAAGCAATCTCCCTGGAAAATGCCAACCCTGGCCTCCTCAGCTGAACTATAAAGTCACGTTGCTTTCCTTTTTTTTCTATGACAAGACAGAAGGAAATAATTCACACACCTGAATTTCCTATGAAACAGAAAATGTCTCACAGGAGAGTGTTTTGATAGATTTTCTTTCTAACATGTGTACATGTTAGTTTTAAGGGTTCCTTATCCAGCAGAGAAAGAACCCTTAAGATGGGATCATGATAATGTGAATAATACCTTATTTAAATTAGTTCTGCCTTTTCATTTCTTTCCTTTTCTTGAACTTTATCAGAAGCAAGTATAAATTATAATGTAGAAGGGACAAATCTGTAGTTTGTGAAGAAGATATCATCGTGTCTGTACCACTAGTTAGCTATATAATGTTGTCCAAGCCCCTTGACCTCTTAGACCTAGACAAGAGGGGCCCTTGTCCTGGGCCATTCACTTTAGAGAGCCTCGTACATGACAAACCTCAAAATGCAATTTTTTTCTTTTCAAACATATAAAGAAGTTTTGTATTTATTTGGTTACTGCCTGAGCCAATGGGAAGGATGTGTTAGCTAAACTTGGTCCCCAGATCAGAGGATGCTGGGCTGAGAGCCCATGAGAAGATGAACCACAGCCTCTGCCCCTGGAAATCAAGGACATAATGGGTGTCTACATATGCCAGATTCCCCAGATAACTCTGCTCCTTCCCCTTCCCCTTGCTCAAAGGCTATGGTCTGAGAGGCACTTAGAACCTTCTGGAAGGCCTGAGTCATACAAGTATGGCCTGGAGGTAGAAAACCTGACCAACCCACCTCTCTGGAGAGCTTGGGCATGTCATCCCCATTTTGGATTTGATGGGTTCAGGGGTCTCTGGCCTAGGTCCAGCTGTTAGCTTGCCCTGCACCAGCAAATCCATGCTGCCACACAGGCTCATGGGCCACAGGACTGGCCCTGAAGAGACTGAGGCTCAAAGCTTCTAGGCACTGGGCTACAGACCCCAGAAGAGAAAGGAGGCATAGCTTGATTAGACAGACCTTTAGCATATTTAGATATCTGGTTGTGGGTCTCCATTACCACTTGCACTGGCCCCACAAATGGTAGTGGCAGCCTTCTTCTGATTCCTTGCCTAAAAATAAGAGGACTCAACGAAATTACAGTTTGGACCTACTCTTAAAAGTCATTATAGTTTCCTCTTAAGTACCTTAAGGTAAAGGGAGATAAAAACTGCAATTCGAGATGTCAGAAAAAAAATAAAATTTATTTTCCAGAGTTATTCCAAGAAGAAATCTTTGAATGAATTGCAGCTCTGGCTTGCCCTTTCCTACCTCTCGGATTGCATGCCCTATAAAAAGAATGTCATTAAGGAAAACTATGGTTTGAAATGCTTAGGGATATACACACGCACAAAATACCACAAATACCACACTGTAAAATTCTCCATGTGGTATAAGAATCACAGTTTATCGCTCTCTAATGATCAATTGGCAATTAATATTTAACCACCTTCTTGCACTGAAGACCTTCTCTAAAATACACACGAGGAAAAAACTGTAGTGATTATTTCAAGACTCAGCATTCAAATGATAACTTTAAAGAGACTAAATAAACAAAAGCTATGCCAAAAGGAGCCAAAAACTACAAAAAAACAGGAGTATTTACTATTATTACTTCGAAGCATTAACTTAAAAATATCTAGAGATGTCAATTGTGAAATACTAATCTGAACTTTAATTTTTCTGATTTTTTTAATACTAATTACAAAGACAGATGTGCTTACTATTTATGCTGCTCAAACCATAAGCACACCATAAGAAACAGCTTCCCCCTTCTGATCAGAAACATAAATAATGTTTCTATATTATGTCGTATTCCCATATATCAATGGAGCTGGTTGAAATGTATCTCTGGCTACCGTAAATCATAAGTACTGTTAAGCAGAACCTCCTCCTCAAATGTAGAAAACAAGCACATAGAAATGAAATCTAGAATTATACACAATTTGAGTGTTTCTTCATAGTCCGTTTTAATTGATTTATATAGACAGGAAAGAGGGGGAACATTAAACCTTTTATAAACCTTCCCAAGCTTTCCTAATTAGGCCAGTACTGCATAAAGAACTTCATAGTTTTAGAAAATCTTAGAGCAATGAAATTAAAATGAGATAAATTGAAGAGAAACACACATATTCCAACACCTGTTCTCAAATTCTGTGCTTCTAACAAAGGGAAAGTTATAGGTAATAGACACAGAGGGCTACAACCAGGTTCCTCACTGGGCCACAAAATGGTATTTCTGAAATTTCTGTCCATATTTACCTTTAGGAAGAAAATCTGTGAAACAAGCCAAAATCATCAAAGAGCTAGAAAAAGCTATGCTTGACATGAGAAGTTTATTTAACAGAACATTAACTGAGACATGTAAAGCAACCAATCTCTGTCAGGACTTAAGGTATTAGTTTAAAAAAAAAAAAGCATTTGAATCTTTATTTAAAATGCTCTCAGAATCTTTCTGTCTGGTAGGTTACTGAGTAAATGCAAATGTAAAAACTAAAATATCTAAAGTAAATGATTCTATTCTAAAAAATATTTAAGGCACTGCTAAAACATCGACCATATTTATTCTGAATCTAAGCCACCATTGATTGTAAGGCACATCTTAACTGACATCTGCAGAGAAAGAAAAATCTTGTAACACCATCAATTACGAAATGCATCCCGATTCCAGAGATGTTAAAATGTGTAAAATAAGTCATTAAAATATGCGAAACAGATCCAACTATGATACTTGAAATAGTTAGAATGAATATTTGTGTGTAGTGGCCATTTAGCAAATACTTATAGAATAAATGAAAAAACTGAATGACTTTACAAACAACTTTTTCGGTAGAAAAGTGGAATGAAGAAAATGTCTATACATGTGATCATGAGACAAACTGATAGTCCCCCTTCATCAAGCTTCTCCCCTACTGCTCTGGCTCAGCTTTCTCTTCCACATCAGAGTACATACAATGTTGGCAGTAAAAAGCATACACTCCAATCCTAATTTTATATGCATACATATATATACACACTCACCCATACTCTAGAGCAGGGAGTCAGCAAACTAAGACATGCACCAAACCCAGGTGCCAGTTTTATACATAAAGTTTTATTCGAACACAGTTATGCTCAATTGTTTTTGTATTGTCTATGGTGGCCTCTATCATGCTACAATGGCAGAATTGTATACTTGCATAATACTAAATAGCCCGTAAAGTCTGAAATATTATCTGGCCCTTTAAGAAAATGTTTGCCAAGCCATGCACTAGAGCATTATTAGTTCCTAGAGGACAGGGGCCATATTATAAGTTGCTCTTACTCTTCCAGTAGCGTCCAGCACCAAGCAAAAAACAGTAAATGTATGTTTATTTACAGATTTTAGTAATCTAAAGCACTACACCTTTAAATCAAGCTGAAATGTCTGACACACATACCTTTTCGCGTTTGTCTTTATTCGGGCTAATTTCCATTTCTAGAGGAAGCTCTTTATCCTCCATTTTATCTTTCTTTTTACAAGATAAGATTTGTATATAAATGAGTTCTAAATCATACTAGCTGTATGACTAATGCAGAGACTAACTCCAACTATCTCCCTGATTAAGTTCATTGAATAAACGCTCTGAAGACCTTCAATTGTCTTTCGTACAACAAACAGTATATAACAAAGAGGTGAAGAGGAGCTACCGAGTAGAATTAGACACAGCCCCCACCATCAAGGAGCTAAGTGTCCACTTAGACTTAATCTCTTTAGATTCATTTCAAAGGAAACGCACAGCGAATAGCATGATAGTAAACAGAACCTCAAGTTGATGACAAGGGGAAGATCCACTAAGTTATTCAATCAAGTCTCTTAGGTACTGACTGTGTACAAAAGCCCTATGACAGATGGAAAAACATACAGTCATAGCTCCTTACCTTGAAGTGGCTGTATACAATACAGGGAACAAGGGTATTGCTGTCACTAGCTCTAACAAAAGGCAAACCAAAGAAGAACACAGTCCTTTGGGTCTCTAAAGAGAAAGGGATTAATTTCGATAGGCCTGGGGATTCAAGAAGATAAAAAGAAAGGTCTTGTGAAGAATGTTTTGGGGTGGATTTTAAAATAGACGATGAATATGGGGTAAATTTTAAAAGAGAAGAAGAAAATCTTTCTGGGTGAGGGAGGAATAAAGGCACAAAGACAGGCAAGCACAGTGCCTGGTGCATCTGTACATGCTCTACTTGGGGAACTACTATTATACAATTGCATCAAAAAACTATTATTATATAATTGCATCAATCATAAAGTTGACTTCATACTGTTATCACCCTGGTATAAAGGGAGCAAAGCATAGGTGAGGAATACGGTGGGGATCAAGGCTCAGCACATAGGTTGTGATCTAATTTTTAAGAGCCTGAGATGCCGGGTCAAAGAGGTTGGATTCTATTCTAAAGAATGTTTTTTATTTTAAAATATTTATATGATAAATTAAATATGTGTATATGTAATATAAGTTCTGCTCATATCTCAGGGCACTGGAGATCATTCTAACACTAGTCTTCAAAACCAATTGTTTTTATAGCAAAATGCAGAGCAAAATGTAAATTCCACTCACTACAAAAAGTCCTACTACTCATTCTCTAATGTTTAAACTTGATTATATTGAGCAATACAGAAGAGACCCAGTGTATGTTAGTATAGCGGCCAGTGCACTGCTAGCTGTGGATTAGAGGTTATTCCTAAATGACCCCAACTTAATACTCTACACGATTTGCCAGATTTGTATTCGTGTGCATATTAATGAATACATACATTTAGTTTTATTTAAAAAGCAACAAAAGTTCCTCCACTACCTAAATGCTTCTTTATAAGGTAGCTTCAGAAGTGGCAGGAAGAACATGGCTTTCAGCAATTTAATTCCCAAATAGCAGCCCTATGGCCTTCTCAGGTATATTCCACTAACTCTTAGGTCCTAGGTGGGTTAGTTCTTAAAAGCAAACTTCCTTTGCCTTTCCTGAGTGATACTTCTTCCCTAGTCATCACAGTAAGTCTATTCCCCAGACTCTTAAGTGAAATACTTATCATGACTTGACTTCCCATAATATACTAAAACAATTTAATACTAAAACTTTTCTTGGCTGATTTATTTTCACTTACATGTGCTTAGTACGCTCTAAGCCAGGGCTTCTCAATCCTGACTCGCTGACATTGGAGACCAAATAACTCCCTGTTATCGGGGCTGTCCTGTGCATTGTATAATGTTTGGCAGCATCCCTGGCCTCTACCCACTAAATGCCAGTAGCACCCCCAGACACATCACATTGTGACAACCAAAACTGTCCCCAGTCATTGCCAAATGTCCCCCAGGAGGCAGAATCATACCCTGTTAATAACAACTGGTCTAAACTTATCATTAGTTCCATTTTATGTTAGTAGTAAAAGTTAACGCACATTTAGATTTACAATCACGTTTACAACTTAACTCCTTTAATCCTCACAACACCCCACTTTAAAGATGAAGAGACACTCAGAGAAGATAAGTGTCTTGTCTAAGGCCAATCTGCTACTAAGAGGTAGAGCCATTTACTGAACCTGAATCTACTGATGTCAGACCCTTAGCTCTTAACTACCGCACCATCTTGCCTTTATGGGAATGCACAAAATTGACAGCAGTGGACCAGGTAGAGTCTCTCCGCGTCTCCCCTATTCTGTGACCCAGCACACATTTAAGGACATATCATTTGTACAGCAGGAGCTCTTACATCTTTCCAGGAGTAAAATTTAACCATTTAACAACTGGCGTGGCTCGGACATGTCCAATCTCAAGGACACGGGTCACAAACAACCCATATGAGTATGACCAGCCATCTGATGCCTTCAGCCTTAATGTGAGATCTGTGTTTTCCTCAACTGAAGTTTTGTTTTGCCCAAGCGGGCACTGCCTTGGTCAAATGCACATAGTTATAGAACACCTGCAAAGTGCAGACCAAAAACGGACATGGGTACCAAAAAGAGTAAGAGATGAGATCCTTGTTTTTAAGAAATCTAACATTTTATGAATGAAGCAAAGCATCCTGCTATAAAATGACTTAGGAATACTTATAGCACATCATACAACAATAACTAATTTCAACTAAAGGTAAGCAGAACCAGAGTTGACTGCATCAAAAGTTAGAATTATAGAATATTTTTTTCAGAAACAATTTTTATTTTTATTTATTTGTTTAGAAAGCCACCAAACTGGAACAGTTTTTTATTTTTTTTTATTTGTTTAATGCCTACAGCACCTGGTATTCCTAGGTGGTCTCCCATCCAAGTACTAACCAGAACCAGGTTCCACCTTGCTTAGCTTCCGAGATCAGAAGAGATCAGACATGTTCAGAGTAGCATGGCCGTAGACCCAGAAACAATTTTTAAAGCAAGTAATCAATCAGGTTAATGAAATATTGTGGATTAACAGTACTTACCGAGTTATTTAATATGTATTAAAATGACCTAAAATTCACCTATCAATTTGTTTATAATGAACACAGTTTCCTATTTGGTCAAAAGCTATTTGTGCTCTTTCATAGAATAAGCATTGTCTTATGCTCCAGTATAATCTATCGATTTGCTTAGCAAATCCTTTGTAAAGGCAAACTTTTGCCCAGCCCATACAAACTGATACAAATTTTAAATCAGTGAGTTACAGATTAATTAAACTTTTACTTGAGAAATAATTGACCTCACAACTCTTCAGGCTGATCAAGAATAAAGTGGGGTGGGAGTGAAGGGTCTTGGCCAACTTTCGCTGCACAGTAGAATAGCCTGGGTTTCATTTCCAGTGATTTTGATTTCACTGATCCGGGATGAGACGCGTGTCTAAATTTTTAAGCTCCTTGGATTTTTCTAATGAGCCCCAGGGCTGAGAACAACTGGGTTAAAAAGATGTAAGTGCATGACAGGTATCAGCGATCCCTGGGCAGACCCCAATGCAGATTATAGACTCTTGCACTCGCAAATCAATCAGCCCTTCTATCGGTGGGTTACTTCCTCTCTCTATCTTTGGCTTCTTCATCTGTAAAATGTAGCTGTTCAGTGGGGTAAATGAGAAAACGCATATAAACAGTTTAGCATACTAATAGTGTTCAGTATATTTTAGTAATTATTATAGGCTTTCCAGAAGTGACTGTTGAGTCTTGGTGTTAATGGCAAAAATAAACCTATGTGCTTCTGTCTAATAGTTTTTCATTCCCATCAATTAATTTCTTTAAAAGGAGGGAGGGCGTTCACAAAATTCAGTGATGTGCTGTGTGGACTTCCTGTTTATAATTAACATGCAAGTTAAAGATCAAGCTTTGCATTTGTCTATCTAGCATCCAGAATCCAACTGATGTGTTACTCTGCCACTTGAATCTTTGAGGTCCTGATCTATTTCCGACAGCCTTCCCATCCTTTCCAACAATTACACAAACATTTGCAGCAGCCCCAACTGCTAAGGTAATGATGGGTTTTCATCTACATGCTTCCTTGTAATAACTAATCCTGCAAACACAATAAAGTAAGTTTCAGGTGGAGCTGATTTTTTCCAGTATTAGTTAGACACCCTTAAAATAATTTATCATGGAAAATCTGAGATGTCCTTCACTATGGAGGATATTTGTCCCAGACCCAACGACAGAACATGTGTTCACGGGTGCACACAACTGTATGTATGCAATACGCATACACAGAAAAGGGTTCCTTTCACTTAACTCAAATTTATTCAAAACAGTTTTATGTTATTTATTTTCATGAGTTTTTAGACAAGATCTTTTTTAGCACATTACAGAGGCCTGGAGGGGCTTTCTGCATAAAAGACAAAGCCAAGCCAAGCACTGTTAATGCAAAGTATAGTAACTCAGTGTTTTGAGAAACACTGCCAAACATATTTGAATATGAAGCCATCGGGCCAAGAAACCTTGGTGTCTAGAGCTGAGAGCAAAATTGGCAGTTGAGTTCTCATTATTAGAATATTTCTTGCTACCTTGTGGCCACTTGGCCTAGCCTATCTCAGCCTTACAAAGATTCATGTGCATGTTCCACAAAACATTTAGGAACAGACTCTTTCATATCATTCGTGTGGTGGTAAAACATAAGTCATGAGAGGCCAGATATGCAGCCTTTGCTGGGCCACTGTGTAACATAACTGAACATTAACCCTTCTTACACTCGGTTTGTTCATCTGAAAATGCCATAGAAAGAGCATCTATCCCCATCAGATTGCTGTGAAGAATAAGTGAGCTATATATGTAAAATGCTTGGCACAGTGCCTGGAACAATAAGTGTTCAATACATATTAACTATGATTATTATTATCTGTTTTATCTGATAGTTCCAGTATAAACCACACTCATGAACTTTGCATCAAGTTTGTCAAACAGACATTCCAATGAAATAAGAATGTAACATGATAATTGTTTTACACTCCACCATGCTAAAAATCTAAGGCCCCAAGATAAACTAAAAACTAGGGTCCATGCCATGCTGAACATTATGGAGGAAAAATCTAAAAGGAAACAAAGGAAAACAATTAAAGCAAGAGATAGCAGCAGATCTGATAGTCATGCTAAGAAAATCACAATTCAGACAACTTACCTTTAAGAAGTACGAGAATTTTAATGTCCTTGGGGTGCTATCTGGAGTTCAGAAAGAATCTTTTACTGGAATAAGATTTAAGAGGCCTTACAAAGATTTTACCTTCAAAAGGTGCACTGAAAGAACAAGATGAGACTCTAGTCACAGAGTTTGGTTTCTCACTTCCACCAACCCACACACATACACATGTATTTCAGGTAATTCAGGAAGCTGTTCAGGAAGCCTCTTCATTATATTTTTAAAAGCTCGCTTTCCATCATTAAAAAGGCACACATTTCTAATAGGTAAACATCCTTCAGTTGAACAAACTCGAAGCATGACTATTCCTAGGTAAAGTTGCCTTCATTTTCCAAAACTCTTGGGCACACTTAAACCAACGTGTGAAATTCCATGAACTCCAGGCAGGGGCGGGAGTTGGGGGGGGGGGGAGGGTTGCTAAAGTGCTTAAGTTTACAACAGTGAGACCCAATGAAGGACAGATTAACTAACTAACCCACAGACCAGCAAAATCTTAATGCGAAATAGCAAATTATTTTTAATAAAGAGCCAATCAAAAATTTACTAGAACATGAAGGAGACTTTAAGAGACCACTTTATACTGCCTGCCTGGAGAGTAAGACCTTCTGAAAGTGCGTTGCCACCTAAATGTAATGTTTCAGTGATCCCTAACAAAATTATATCCATGCAATGGCTGAAGATACTTCTTACTCATACAAACTATAGAAGTTTCCCAAGTGCCACCAGGTTCTCAGAAAGCCTCACAGTTCAACATTTCAAA
>NW_011888976.1:2342470-2366620 GCF_000151845.1 Pteropus vampyrus | reverse complement strand
TCCCATCCTTTCCAACAATTACACAAACATTTGCAGCAGCCCCAACTGCTAAGGTAATGATGGGTTTTCATCTACATGCTTCCTTGTAATAACTAATCCTGCAAACACAATAAAGTAAGTTTCAGGTGGAGCTGATTTTTTCCAGTATTAGTTAGACACCCTTAAAATAATTTATCATGGAAAATCTGAGATGTCCTTCACTATGGAGGATATTTGTCCCAGACCCAACGACAGAACATGTGTTCACGGGTGCACACAACTGTATGTATGCAATACGCATACACAGAAAAGGGTTCCTTTCACTTAACTCAAATTTATTCAAAACAGTTTTATGTTATTTATTTTCATGAGTTTTTAGACAAGATCTTTTTTAGCACATTACAGAGGCCTGGAGGGGCTTTCTGCATAAAAGACAAAGCCAAGCCAAGCACTGTTAATGCAAAGTATAGTAACTCAGTGTTTTGAGAAACACTGCCAAACATATTTGAATATGAAGCCATCGGGCCAAGAAACCTTGGTGTCTAGAGCTGAGAGCAAAATTGGCAGTTGAGTTCTCATTATTAGAATATTTCTTGCTACCTTGTGGCCACTTGGCCTAGCCTATCTCAGCCTTACAAAGATTCATGTGCATGTTCCACAAAACATTTAGGAACAGACTCTTTCATATCATTCGTGTGGTGGTAAAACATAAGTCATGAGAGGCCAGATATGCAGCCTTTGCTGGGCCACTGTGTAACATAACTGAACATTAACCCTTCTTACACTCGGTTTGTTCATCTGAAAATGCCATAGAAAGAGCATCTATCCCCATCAGATTGCTGTGAAGAATAAGTGAGCTATATATGTAAAATGCTTGGCACAGTGCCTGGAACAATAAGTGTTCAATACATATTAACTATGATTATTATTATCTGTTTTATCTGATAGTTCCAGTATAAACCACACTCATGAACTTTGCATCAAGTTTGTCAAACAGACATTCCAATGAAATAAGAATGTAACATGATAATTGTTTTACACTCCACCATGCTAAAAATCTAAGGCCCCAAGATAAACTAAAAACTAGGGTCCATGCCATGCTGAACATTATGGAGGAAAAATCTAAAAGGAAACAAAGGAAAACAATTAAAGCAAGAGATAGCAGCAGATCTGATAGTCATGCTAAGAAAATCACAATTCAGACAACTTACCTTTAAGAAGTACGAGAATTTTAATGTCCTTGGGGTGCTATCTGGAGTTCAGAAAGAATCTTTTACTGGAATAAGATTTAAGAGGCCTTACAAAGATTTTACCTTCAAAAGGTGCACTGAAAGAACAAGATGAGACTCTAGTCACAGAGTTTGGTTTCTCACTTCCACCAACCCACACACATACACATGTATTTCAGGTAATTCAGGAAGCTGTTCAGGAAGCCTCTTCATTATATTTTTAAAAGCTCGCTTTCCATCATTAAAAAGGCACACATTTCTAATAGGTAAACATCCTTCAGTTGAACAAACTCGAAGCATGACTATTCCTAGGTAAAGTTGCCTTCATTTTCCAAAACTCTTGGGCACACTTAAACCAACGTGTGAAATTCCATGAACTCCAGGCAGGGGCGGGAGTTGGGGGGGGGGGGAGGGTTGCTAAAGTGCTTAAGTTTACAACAGTGAGACCCAATGAAGGACAGATTAACTAACTAACCCACAGACCAGCAAAATCTTAATGCGAAATAGCAAATTATTTTTAATAAAGAGCCAATCAAAAATTTACTAGAACATGAAGGAGACTTTAAGAGACCACTTTATACTGCCTGCCTGGAGAGTAAGACCTTCTGAAAGTGCGTTGCCACCTAAATGTAATGTTTCAGTGATCCCTAACAAAATTATATCCATGCAATGGCTGAAGATACTTCTTACTCATACAAACTATAGAAGTTTCCCAAGTGCCACCAGGTTCTCAGAAAGCCTCACAGTTCAACATTTCAAATTGATTAACAGAACAACCCAAATGTCCAATTAAATTTT
This sequence comes from Pteropus vampyrus, assembly GCF_000151845.1. Taxonomy (NCBI): domain Eukaryota; kingdom Metazoa; phylum Chordata; class Mammalia; order Chiroptera; family Pteropodidae; genus Pteropus; species Pteropus vampyrus. The sequence continues at coordinate 2,364,614 of NW_011888976.1, read as the reverse complement.
GTCTGGCTAAAGTCTGATGTAAAACATGAAAAAGTAAGACATGTCGGTATTGTTCAAATAGTGTTTTTTGTTGGTTTTTTTCTAAAGTTAGCTCTAGTGAGAAAAATTAATATACCATTTCAATCTTGGCTGATATTTATTCCTACAGTTGACACAACCGTTTTATTTTAAATGACTTATAAAATGTGACCGAATGGCCTTAAAATCAATTTAATAACTAATCTGCACTCTCCGGTGCATGGGAAAAACAATGTCCAAAAATGTCTGAAAAGAAACCCATCAAAAACAAGAAGTAAATCTCATTCAAGGGTGCCATCTAGTGGGAAAAGGTGGCTGGAATGTTGCTAAGCGACACTTGCATGGCATGTTTAAAACCCTAGAATCTTGGAGTTCAGAAAAAACTTTGTTCAGTGTTCTCCAAAATATGTTCCTTGCTAACAGGGTTCTGTCATCAGATACAGTTAAGACAAGCTAGATGAAACACAATGGAAAATATGTCTTTACTAAAGAATATTTCACAGCCTAGAATATGCTCACACATGCTGTGAACCTCCAGAGGAGGATGTGGCATTTCTCACATCAGGGCCACTCTTTACTCGTGGGTGCCTCTGAACTCTTCACGGAGCACTGGAGTTTCTCAAAACAATGTTTAGGAAATGCTGATCTAATCCAGCTCCTGCTTCCACATTTACCAATGAGGTCTCCAGCAATTTAAGTAACTTGTTCTGCTTCCCAATACATCCTGTAGCCCTTCGAGCCCCAGCAGGTCTGTCTTTGTAACCTGAGGAGTGAGTGGAGGTGACCCGAGGAAGGTCCACTGCAGGGCACTCTCCTTTGTCTCTCTTCTCTAGCATTAAAATTATATTGTGGAAGGTCTGGAGGCTTCATTTTTAGTGCCTGTTAAGTTGAAAAGATATCTTCTTGCATTTAGAATATTGATTAAGAACTTAAAACAATACTTCTCTTTCAAGTTCTGATGGTTATTATTTTTGTAACCTGGCTACAAATTGATCTTAATGTTACATGACAACATGGGTAGTTGTTTATCTCTACAAATTTTATTTTAAAGTTATATTTTTACAGAAACACAATTTAAGAGTATGTAAAAGTTATTTCTGATGCCTCCCTTACATGTCCGCTTTGAGTGTATTCCTGAAGGACAACTGCAATACCGAATAGTTACTATGCAGATAAAAAGTCAAAGAATTATGGCTAAAATGGTAAGTTTGAAGAAAGGCAGGTCTTCATACCTCCCCTACCTACCCCAACTACAGCAAATATTATGTAAGATAATAACAATGGAATTACAAAAGCAGCTTCCAAGTCTATTGCTACAAATTATCCTGAAAAACTAAAATATATTTTCATTTGGTTGTGTTTAGGGGCATCCTGAGGAACCTATGAAGCACTAGCCACATAACTCCTTCCAAAGAACTTTGTTCAGGTGGTACTGGCTAAGTGATTCCAGGCTCCACATCTTCCAGGGACAGCCAGGTCCACAGCCAAGTTTACTGATGCCTGTTTCAGTGTTTGTCACTACTGTACCTTCCAAGCTGGTTACGCTAAGAACAAATTTCATGTTCACAAACTCTGGCAGCAAAGCCAACACCCTTCTCTCAAGACTGAAAAATGGGATAATAATAACTTAAATGAAGATTAAAGAAAAAAGACAAGTAATAAAGTACTTGCTTGGTACTTTTTTGGTACGTTTGGTACTTTTTAAATTACTTTTGATGGCTATATTATTCTGTCACTGCTAGTTTCATATGTGGAATTTTTAAGTTTTATCTTATTTAAATAAATTTTCCCTTATTTAAAAAAAAATTTAAGTTTTCTTATTAAAAAAGGGGGGTGTGAATTGCTTTCACTATCTTTGGACACAAAAACTTTTTTTATAGTAAGAATTATCTCCAAAGGATAGATTCCAGAAGTAGAATTACAGAATCAAAGATTAAGATTCATTTATATTGACAAACTTTTTTCCAAATATGGTTGTCCCAATTTACACCAAATATAAGACTTATCTCTCAGTTATAAATGGGAAGCTCGAGAGATAATGTAAGTGTGCACACGACTCTCAGTGTAGTCCAGGTCAAATTCGCACAGCAATTGGAAGGCTCTGGAAATGTGAAGACTAATGTAAAGAACCCGCTCCCATATGCGAGATGCAAATTCTAAAGATTCCCAAAACTCTAAAACCATAAGTTTTCAAAGGATTTGTGCTTCCACTGGATGAAAAAAAAAAAAAAAAGCTTTTAATTAGGACCCCCAATTTCAAAATACTAACAAGAGATTTAACACCTACATATAGGATTAGTGTTTAAATCAGATTAACAAAGATCCAAGATCCAAGTGCTAATCAGACAAAAGTACCATCAGCTAGGTTGGATGAGTTGGGAGAGTTTAAAATTGGTACCTTGGCCAAGTAAGCTAATTTCTCTGAGCCTCAGTTTCCTCACTGTAAAATGTGTGATACCATAATAATGGTATCTGCTTAAAATATTAAATAATTGTACATACCTCTCAAATTAAGTAAAATATATGTGATGAACATGGTTTCTAACACCTGTTAAATACTGAAAAGTGTAGCTTAATCACTAATGTGAAAAAAATTAGAAGCATATTTTAACTGATTCTGGTTAAAAATTACCATAGCAATTAAGAGACAATGTACAAAATATAACTGTATATTTGATGTATGAATATATAATGTTTTATCTCTATAACTGAATATCAATGTAGCCTACAAATTCCTAATCCCAACCTCTAGTAGAGAATAAAGGTACAGGTGACTTAACCTTAGCAATTAAAACTAACTCAGAAACCACTGGTAACACATCAGTCTTTTAAGTTTCTCTTCTTTCCCCTTCTTCTCAAATACCTCTAACTTCTTGACACTGGGAAAGCAGTCTCTGGGCATACCTGCCATCTAAAGGTAGTGTCAGAGTAGCTGGTACCACCTGGATTTGGGTGTTGACCTCGGCATCGACAGATGACATGAACCTTGGAGTGCCATGAACTCCAAGGTTCACACACTCTGAGGCCTTCCTGTGCCTGTTCCCAGTCTCCCCAGTCTTCCAATCCTCTCAGCATCTGCCATAGCTCCCCTTGAGGGCTCAGGATCTCTCGGCTGCTTTTCCTGTACCACACTGGAGCTTGGGTCCTATGTGGCTGTCCTCAGCTACTGCCACTTCTCCACTTAAGAGGCCAGTTGAATGTGCATCCTCTAGTCTCTCCCAGCTAACCTGGGAAGCAATCTCAGTCCCCCCACTGCTCTAGATCCTTCTGAATTATCTTGGGAGACTTCTGTATTGGAGAAGACCATATCTAATTCTCTCTTCCTTCACGTGAAATGGAGCAGGGTACAGGAGGTTTCTTCCCAGTCACCACTTGTTTTCCAACTCCAACCATATCACTTTTGAAAAAGTGGGTGAATACGCTTAAATACTTAATAGTTGTATGACTTTGAAAAGTGCTTAATTAACCAGTTTCCGTATCTGTAAAATAGGGATAATTATCTATCACAAAGGACACTATAAGGATTAAATGAGATAATACATGTAAAACCTCTGGAACGAAGCAAGTGTAACCCACCTCTACCCCTTCTAGATTTTTTCTTCTAGATGACCTACTGGTCACTGCATTCGTATGTACAAAGTGTGCTTGTTTCAACAATAAATACCATCTTCCCTGATCTAACACTCTGAAAATTCATTGCAAACATGTGCCCCAAATATCTGCCCACATAAACTAGCAAAATCTGCAATTCTTTTGGCATATACTTACTATAACTTCATACATCATCATTTAAGATCTTCAACAGGCATAGCAAGCTTGATAACCACCTGAAATTTAGCTGACTTAAATTAAATCAAATAGCCTCATCCTTAACAGCCCAATCCCAAGGCTCTATTTCCTACTCTGAGTATTTCTTGCAACTCATTTAGATTTTCGCTTAAGTTACAAAAATCAAAACATTTTAGGAAATCAGCTAACTAAGAGGCCACTTTACAAGACAGCAGGTTCGAGGAAAAATTAATGTGCTGGTGATTTAAGAACTAGAACCAAAACAGATGATTCGGCATTTTACTTTTCAGCCATTGCCTTATGAGTATGGACTTCACCCCTTCATCAACTCTCGTCATATCTTCCTTTTTAAATCTGATTGCACCACAGAAAGGAGTTTAGCATCTTTGCCTACAAAAATGGAACATGAGCTACCAGAGACTTAAAATAATTTCCATCAAGTCAGTAATTACAGAGGTCCATCTCAGCTTCCAAATTCCCATCAAGATTTTTTTTTAATTGGAGACATCATGTTAAGGTAACAACCACTTCAGCTCACACTGAAGATATGTAATTAGACATCCTCAGAGAAGCCCTCTCTGTTCTGAATGCCTTCCTATACTTTTAGATCAGCAGCTCTGAGTAATTTTCAGAAGACAATCCTTTCTTTCTTCATATTAAGCCAGATATAGAAGCTTAATGGGGCAGAAAGGGCAGCCAAACCACTCTGGATGAAACAGGACCAGGGGCCCAGATGCCTTGTCCGGCTAGGTCTCACTCCATGGCATGCCTCACAGAACCCTAGGATCCCTCAGTGCCACTTTAAAAGCCACTGCATCAGATGATCTAAACCAGGGGTCAGCAAATGTTTTCTGAAAAGAGCCAGATAACATGCATTTTCAGCTTTGTGGGACATATGGTCTCTGTTGTAACTACTCAACTTTGCTGTTGTAACATGAAAGCAGCCAGAGACAACATGTCAAGAAATGGGTATGCCAGTCCTCCAATAAATTTTATCTAATAAAACAAGTGACCAGCTAGATTTGGCCCATGGGCTATAGTTTGCTGACCCTGAATTAACTAGTGACATACCTTTTTATTGTCTCTTGGTTCACATAATACTCAAAATGGAGAAACAGAATATATCAAAGAAAGTGCCAGACACTCTACTTTGTACATCTTGAACTCTGATTTACTTTTATTTTATCCACAATATTTAACCAACATCATGAAAACTGAATTTCATTCATTTACCAGAGGGCTGTTTAGGACCTTAAAACTATGTTTTACTCTAGAAATCATGATCATCACACACAGTGAATTTTAATTCTTAGAAGATGCATATTTACTGCAATTCTATAGATCGATCCCCCTCCTTTCAAAAAAATTATATTTCATAAGTATCACATAAAATTAGGTTTTGCCCTTCCTCTCTCATGTGTAAATAGCTGATACTATGAAAAACAGGGCAGAGTCAAACAGTTTCATTATAAGAAGCATTAAACTAGAGTAGCCTGGGATACAACAGGTATAGGAGAAGAAACTTGAGTTTTGGAGTAAATTTTTATATAAATATCCTAGATACTGTTTATGATATTATATTTACATATTTATATTATGCATTTATGATATGTGATATGAGGTATGATAGGATACGATGATATGAAATGAAATGATATGATGTGATACTAAACACCATTCTAACAATCAGCAGAACCCCTGCCCTACGGAGTAATGGAAGGGGAGGTGCCAGAAGCTATATTTGTTCCGTGTGGTCATGGAACAGCAAGCCAGGCCTGACTGGAACAAGGATGAAAACTGATCCAAGCTAGGCCCTCTCCCAGGTTCCAGCTGGATCTATACAAGAGCTTTGTGTTGGTTGATTTTACCCCATAGATGCAGCACAAGTGAACTACTACTCAGAGAAGCTGGAACATTCTGGCAGTTCTGTTGTTCCCATCTCCAGCCCTTCCTCAAGGCCAGCAGTATCCAGCACGTGGATTCCACAAGCTGCCCTTTCAGTAAAGACTCCTTTTCTAATTGCACTAGCTCAGGCTTCTTGCAACCAGACTCTTAATGTCCACATACACTTCCCTGCTCCAATTCTCACTCCCTTTTTCTAGCCATATCTCCCATTCTTCTCCAGAAAGCAAGCAAATTTGTTCCATCACTCTGTTCCATCTGCAACTGGAGAAAGCAAGCTCTATGAGAATGTTGTGGGGAACCCTCTGGAAACTACTCCACTCCCATAAATCCTGGGACTCTCTGCCACTGCCAAACACTTTCTTATGGGAAGCAGATGAAAAAAACAGACTTTCCATAAAAGTTTAGTGAATAGTCTACCAAATAAGGTAAAAGAAGATTGAATGAGATATCACTAAGGGTCCTTACTTTCTACACCCAGTGAAACAATTAAAAAACAGGAAAACATTGCCCCCATGCCTCACTCACAGAATGGCAACCTACAGTAGCTCCCAGGACCTTGGCTGTAACCTCAGGCAGCCTTCTGCCATGGCTCTGTAGCTGCATGAGACAGGCCAGCTCTGGAGCCAAGCACTGCTCACACATTTGAAGCATCCTTCCTCTAGGCAAACAAAGGTGGCAGACCCAGAGTTTGGCTCTGGTCCTCAGTCTGCATTCTTAACCACTATGCTCTACCTCTTCTCCCTCTGATCTTTTCACCTGCCTCCACTCTTGTCCAGTCCACCCCACACCCCACTCCAGATCAATCTTCCTTAGGGACAGCTTTATTACTATCACTACCTTGCTCAAATCCGGCAGCAGCATCCTGTTCCCAGGACAACTGCAGAATGCCAATTTGATTATGTCCCACCCTTTCATAAAATCCTTCAGTAGTTTCCTAAAGCTTTAGGATAAAGTCTTGACTGTTCACCATGGTCTACCATATATCACAAAACATCTCTCCAATGCTCCTCTTCGGCCTCACGAAACCCTCTCTCCATGTTGTCCACTCTGGTATTCTAGACCTGTGCTGACCAATATGGTGCCACCAGCAAGGTGCAGCTAATTATTTTAGTCCCTTGGTTACACAGCCCACATTTCAAGTGCTCAGAGTCCCATGTAACTATGGCTAACATATTAAACAGCACAGCTCTACACTTTCCTTGGTTCTTACTATGGTCCCGCTCTCTACCGTCTCCAGCCTTTAAAAAACCACTCCTTGTGGTTTTTTAAAGGCTGGAGACGGTAGAGAGCTGTATCCCCACCCTTCCTTTTCCAGCTCTCTCCTTGAAATCCTTTGGATCCTTCAAGTTTCAGCTTACATACCACTGATCCAGAGAAAGCCTTCTTTGCCCCCTAGATTAAGTTACTCTGTTAAACACTCCAAGGCATAGTCAATAATTAAAATAATTTAACTATAGACAATCTGTTGTTTCCCATCAGCACTATCTTATGAACAGGTTTATCTACAGTGCTTGGTAGGCAGTTGATAAAGGCTCTTTTTAAAATCTGCCCCCTTTCAAAAGCCACTTCATGTAGGGCTTCCCAGCACTTAGTGGAAATTGTTTGTTCTTTGCATCTTTCATAGACTATGTTTGACATCGCTACTCTTCAAGTGTGTGTCTCTGCCTCCTGCCCCCAATGTATGACTGAAAGGGCAGGGGCCACATCACCCCAGCACCTAGCACCATGTCTGGCACACATCGTGCACTCAGTGAATGTTAGGTGGTGGGGAACCATTGAATCTCAGACAGAATCTCAGACTGAGCCATCAACAAGTGACCATTTGTTGAGCTGGCATGATTAATAAGGATGATGGCAGGATAGGAACTTCAAAAAAGAATTATCAAAATAACAACAAATTAAATAGGCTGTTAGGAAACCTGAAGACGTTCTCCAATATATTTTGGCAAAATGACCCTTTTTAAAAAATGCTAATACAAAGAACAAACATTGAGTGGCAGATATTATTGCATCATGCTAGCTGTCAATTTTATCAGAAACATTTTGCCCAAATGAAAACTGATATGAGTTTCATACTTTATTCTTCCTAAAAATTAGCGCATAGTTACATTCTTGTCTACATTTTGTTAAATGTAAGGTTTGAAAACTTACTTCATACCATTTAATTTCATTTGCAAGATGAACATCCAATCTAAACTTACTAACTTTACTCTCATTATTTATACAAATTTTGGTCCCCAATTTTGGTCCCAATTTGATCCAAATATGAATACCCTCACTTAAGATTTAAGTGAGGGTATTCATGGGGATATAGTCTAATTGTCCATAACAAATTAACATTCCAAAGATTGTCACTTCATTGGTCTCGCATTTGTGCTATAGTGGATGTCTCTCAGTCATACGCTAATTTCCTTAAAACAGAATTGTCCTCTTACTATCCACATGGAGACTGACCAGAGAAGCCATTTCAGAACAAGAAGATACACAGTAACAAAAAAAAAATACAACAATATTAGCCTGTTTCCATTTATTTTATACTTTTTCAGGTGGAAGAGCCTTTGACCTTTCACTCTCGTTTATGTAATTTACAAGAAAGTAATTTGAGTTCAAAGTGATATTTATTTTTAGTCTATTCCAACAGCTTTTGATTTTCTCATTGACTCACAAATTCAATATAAGAGATTTATAATACACACATACACACACACATACATATATATGTTCTAGCCCCCTACACACTCATAGAAAGTAAAATTTTGAGAAATTTTCAGTAGGCCAGAATAATACGTAATTTTTGGTTTGTAATGCACAAACTTCTAATTGGTCATATTATATTAAGCCTAACCAGTATAAGTGACTTGACTTTCTCACTTAATCCAATGCAAGTCTAATTACTTTTAAATTTCAATCAAACATTGAAAGACCAAAACAGACAGGCTGGAAATTTGGTAAACTTTACTCTCACAGTCTAATAAAACAGGCTGAGGGAAACATATTGCTTTCGAAGTTCTAATTTTTCATCGGCCTTCTCTTAGATCTTTCCACACTATACTCAGCTGACATCTTCATGGCAGTAAGGAATATGAACTTTAACCTACTGTGTGGCTTCTCCAAATCTGGTTATTTAATGTGATGCCATTCCTACTTTCTACTTACACCTGGCTAGGATGACATTAAAGATGTAAACAGGAAGCTAAATTATAAAAGATTTTAAAAATTTCAGAATCCATCATTAGAGAGAAAACAAATGTCATAAATACTAGTACTTTGGCTACCATTGTAAACATGCAAGGTCCAAACAGCTTGAAGAAAATTCTGTTACACGTTCAGATGTAAGAAGGGGTATCTGAAAGAATTGAGAATTTCCAGCACTAAAAAGAAGTGAAGCCAAGTTAACATTCTGAAGCATGAGATCCTTCCTGGTCCTGATTTCAAATTCTTCACAAGCTTTATTTCACCAGTATCAAAACCCAAAGGAGCTATCTCAACACACTGGCACCACAATTAGCTAGAAGTCCTATCTTAGATGATCCAAGTTCTACACATTAAGACACACTCAATTTACTTATAAGTGAGTCTGCTCAGACCCTAGCTACTTTATATAATTCTAACAAATCTGGTAATCTGATTCCCAGTCTGGGGCGATTTGGAGTAAAAGGCTGAAATGTGAGAGAAGTGAGAAGTGCTAGAGACACCAATATTGTCAACAGTGATGGGTGATCTCTAGCAGCACAGGAGAAATCAGAGGGAAAAAAAGTAGACATTAGAAGGAGACAATCTGAGACCACTTAGGAGAAAAGCAACTAATCCTATATTCCCAACACCATCCAAAGGCACCCACCCCATTCACTGAAAAGAATAATAGACACTACTAATCTTGAACCTGAGTTCTAAAGAAAAAACTCTAATCTGCTCAGGACACAATCTGTATAAGAAAGCCAGGAAGTATTCAAAAAGCTGTAATTTTTAAAGATTTGCCTCAAAGTGGTTAATCAGTTTTGAAAGTGTTGACATGTAAAGAGCAAGGCTCTGGTCACTTGGGGAATTGTCTTATAAGGAAAACTCCTTTCTCCCACACCATCAATCGATGAAGCACTGAAGATGGACACTCAACATTGGAAGCCATTCCAAGGGTGGCATTCCAAAGTCAGCTATAACAACAAACAGCAGATGTCCTAAAGAGGCACAGATATCTCCTCCCCACACCCAAACTGTTTGAGGGGGGAAAAATAAACCAAAAAAATGTGTGATCAGATAAGTAAATTATCAATGATTTGAAAAAAATTCCCAAGTTCCCAATGAACGCACAAGAGCACTTTAAAAAAAAAAAATTAAGACAAATCATTTTCATTTTTACAAAAAAAAGAATCAAATAAATTTTCCCTTGCACAACTGCCAGGCCCCACAGCCAGATCTTCCAGCAGGAGATGATCAGACCTAAAGAATTTCCTCAAGAGAGCAGACACTTCCAAGTAGCAAATTTCCATTTTAAAATAAGCATATTTATTGCTATTTTCTCCAGTACAACAATGTGGATAGTTGTTAAATATTAAATTCTAGTTTCTAAACTCTGTAATGGAGGAAAAACTGTCTACATTCAGGGTGGGGTCGTGTGAGGATATGAACCCCCTACCTCCCCCATTCCCCCACCCAACTCCCTAGCACCCGATTACTAAAATCCATCAACTTAGAGCAAAACGAGACTGAAACATCTGGCTGAAATGCAACCATTGTGGCCAAATCTGAGATGTAGTAAGTATGTTCCCACCATCATGGCAGGCTATTTATGTATTTATTTATAACTTCTTCTTTGCCTGCTTCTAGAGAGACCCTGAGGATCTTGCCTAATGAGCTGCTAAAAGACCAACCCTGTATTTTCTTCACACATTTTCTTCACATCCTGAAAAAGTTTAATGAAAAACCCATACACTCACCCACCTGTCCAGAATACAAATAACAACAGCAAGGAGGATGAAACAATCCAGTGGTTCCTATATCTTATCCTTACCTTGCTGCACCCACAGCATACAGCAATAGGGTGACCAACTCCTCCTGATTTGCCCAGCACTTTTCCGGGTTTTAAACTGAAAGTCCTATGTCCTGGGACACCCCTTCTGCCAGGTAACTGGGACAGCTGGTCATCCCACACAGGAACAGTGACATTCACACATCCCTGTGGACAACGCCCAGAGATGTGATTATGCACAACCCCATGGAAACATAACTTGAAGTGGAAGTCTATTAGTCACATTTGGGTTCAAATTCCATTCCCTCCACTGCTGTGTGAATTTAACCTCTCAAAGCCTCAGTTTCTACATCTGTAAGATAAAGATAATGACAGAACCTTCCTCAGGAAACTATATAAGAATTAAGTGAGATCATGAACCTAAACTAAGCTTTCTATTATACAAGCTATCTAATTTTGCATTTACTATTTCTATCATCATTATTATGAAATCTTGTAACTTAGTTTTAATACATTACTTGCAAATTTCATGACATTAACTATTAAGAACAAATTATTTCCCCCACACCTTACGAGTTATGCTTATTGTTGAGAACCCTAGCACTAACAACCATAAAAATGACATCACTGCACATACAAAAAACAAAACAAAACAAAACAGGTGAGATCCTTCTTTCCTCAACCAGTCAGAATGACCAATCTGAGCACAACCAAACCCAAGAAAAATAACCCCAGAAGTTTACCACTGGAAGGGAGAAGTCGCCTTCCCTGCCTGGTTTTCCCTAACTGCATGCTCTCTTTCCTGCTCTGCCCATTCAGAAGAGCCCTTTGTTATCTGCATCACCAATGCTGTTGCACCTAAGCAGGCTGAGTTGAAACAGACATTTTCCCCTCCTCAGTGACCATTCAGTTGCAATTCCACGTAAAACTGCAGACTATCTCTAGGAAGAGATGGAGGTAAAGTGGAATAACTACAAGAACATCAGCCCAAGTGATGACACATGACAAAGTTATATCCTCACATGACCAATGCTAAGTTATGTGAATAGCCTTCCAGTCCATGAAGCAAAGTCCTGAAGAAGAATGTACATGAGGTGTAGTCTCATGTATAAAAGGAGTATCACTGTCCCCATCCTTCTAGCACAACCACCATGTTACCCACCTTCCTTCACTACATCAGTTGACTTTCACCGAGTCCAAGCCAATGAGATTCCTCTGCATATCCTGATTACTATTTGCTGGACTTAATGTTAGTAAACCTCTTAAACTTCTTAAGTAATTTCTCCTTCACTTGAGAAGGATAGCAACATAAACACAACCATTAGCTATATCTTCAAGATGAAAGTGATATTCAAGAACACCCCTTCTATGGAGGATTTTTTTTCCACATTCCTAAAATGTGGAAATTTAAAAAACTATACCTTTCTTATGGCTCTCAGCAACATACTGACATCAGGGATAATGATTTGTATTGTTTTGCATATCAGAGTAGACACTCCCAAAGAAAGGCCAGATGGCAGGTCTATAACTAGTCACATGATGCTCTTGTGCCTATTAGAAGACAAGTCCCTTTCTCAAGACACTTAACCTCCATCTGCCAGAAAACTGTTGCTACATAGTGATTTTGTTAGAACAAGGGGCTGTGTTGCCACCTTCTGACAAACTGTCAGTATATATATGCAAATCTATGATGTCCACAGTAAACATGGTGCCCCCAGAAGTGTGCAGTACCCAGTCTACACAATCGTCCATTAGTTTTGGACAAGGTCCCTTCATCTTCATTGCAGCACAGCACTTAAGGTAAACTACTTGCAATTTGCCTTAAAATTGTAAGCACAAGTCAGATTCATATATTGCTTGTATGGATATATGATTGCATGTGTGTCTACATATATTATATATTCTTTTTAAAATAAATTTTGCAAAAAAAAAAAAGAAGAAAATTGTCTATGTCAGGTTAGATTACTGGCCCAAAGCCATGAGAATAGCTATTCTTGATAGATCAGGATGAGAAATTTAAAAATACGATCTTTTATACAATGGCAATGTCATAGTGGGAAAAACAAAAAAGAAGAGAATTTTGAAGTCCTGGAATAATCAGTTTATTCCAAGGCAAAAATATTTATCCTTAACTTTCATAACCAAAAATTTTACTAATGGTCATAAAAATAATCGCCTCATTTCAAAATCCACTTGCTATAACACAGGAATAGTTAACCAATTTGAGCTTCTTTTTCCTTAAATAGTTTTACACTTAGCTGCCATCAACTTCACCTTACCCACCTTTAGATTCTGGCCTCTAAATGAGACATTAAGAGTTCACAAGGCCCAGGATAATGGGTTTTCCAGAAAGAGTATTCCAGTTTTCCAAGCAATGGGAAGGCCAGACCACAAGAGCCACAGCTCAAAGAAAGTAGATAATTCAAAAATAAGAATTCGTAAACAAGCGGATTTTTTATGGCCCTCTCTACTTGCGGAGCACTGACTCAGACACGTTGTTTTTCCTCGACCTCTTATATCATCACTACAAGTAACTGTGAGTGTGGAAGGGCCAAGTAAAACAGTTTTCTAAAGAGAGGGAAGCAAACCAGCCAGTTGAAATTCTAATAAGCAGCCTTTTCACTGCTTTAGCTGCATTTCCCCCTTGTTAATCTCACAACACAGAAGGTTTTCTTAGTTCCATTTTACAGAGGAGGAAGCTGAGTCTCAGAGAGGTTAGGCAATTTGCCCAAGGTCACATAGCTATTGGTAGTGAGCTGTCTGGCTCCCAAGCCACTGTCCTAAGTAGAGATTTAGGACAGCACTTCTTAAACCTTCATGTGTCCATAGTTTCCTGCAGATCTTCTTACAGTGCAGATTCTGATTCCAGAAGCCAGAAGCAAAGCATGAGATGCTTCATTTCTAACAAGCTCCCAGAAGATACAGATGACCTGCTTATCTCTGGAGCACACTTTGAGTAGCAAGGCTTTTGACCAGTGATTCTCAAATAGGGACAGTTTTCCCCCAAGGACATCTGGCAATGGCTGGAGACATTCTTGATTACCACAATTAGGGGTGGTGATGTCACTGGACCTTTTATATGAGGGTAAGTGACATTGCTAAACATCCTACAACTCACAGGACAGCCCCCCAAACCCAAGCGAAAAATTTTCCAGCCCAAAATGTCAACAGTGAGAAGTTAAGAAACCCTGCCTTAGATGTCCCAAACTTCTTCCAAAGCTGAAGTAATTTTGCAAACTTACACTGGAGTCAAAGGTAACTCTATTCTCCTTAAAACCCGATAGAAAATTTGATGCCGTGCAACCGATAACTGGAGTATGATAAAGTTTCATTTCCTCACAAATATTCTGCCATTATACTGAAGAAAATCAAATCAGCTGATTACAAAGAAGGGTTTGACAAACTGCCCATAGTTTCTATAAGGTCTTTGTTTCTTCACACTGGAGGTCACAATTGAAAAGGCAAAGGATGAAATTATTTTTAGATGCAAATTTTATAATTTCCTGTTCTGGCAGCTCAAACATTTACCCTGTTGACAAGGATCACATGAAACCATCTTTTATTATTCAGCATTAGCTACTGCTCCCTCCCACCACCAATATCATGCTGGGATATTGCAGTGCTTTGCACTCAGCATCCACTCAATTCCTAAAATTCAGTAAAGAATCCAGTCATTCATCTGGATCTTTAATGTTCACAGTACCAAAAAACTAGTTCAATCTGAATATTTTTCATTGAAATAACCATGCTGTATTATAGCATTATGAGAATCTTCAAATGTCACATTGTTTGAGTATAGTATATACTTTAAGAAGACTACATTTGAATATAATTTGAGTAGTAAATTAATGTTGGGTTACAATTAGATAGCTTTGGGAGGGGGGGAGTCTTAAAAAAAACATCATATATACTAATGTATCAGATCCCCAAGCTATACATGTCCTTCTATATGTCCTATCTTATCTATCAATGAACTTCTCATCCCTAGGGACCCAGCCCAAAGGTCCCACCTTACCAAAGCTCCCATGACAAGGTCTCTGTCATCTCAGTCTTCCCTCAAAGTATAGAATTAAAGACTCTCCATAAAATTACTGAGTGACTGAATTAATTAATTAACAAATGAACACTCAGCTTTCTGGGATCTCCTTCCTCTCTGGATATTTACTTTCCAATTTTTTCACTGCCTCCGTTCCTCCTTCTTTGTCCTAAACATAGATATGGCCCAGCTCTATCTTTGGGCCCTCTTCTCTTTGGGGAGCTCTAAACTCTACTCCTTACAAATGGTTCCCAAATCTACATCTCTAGCCCAGTTTTCTGCCCTGATATGCAAACCTATATTTTCAGATGTCAAATTCATCTTTCCCTCCCCAAACCCTGCCTCCCTCATACTACCATAGTTATTATCAGTGTTCCTGTCATTCAAACTGAAAACTCCAGCTTCTTTCTAATATCTCCACCCTTCTCATCTTCTACATTCTTAACTGCCATATAATGTGGTTCCTATTTCCAGGCATCTCCTTGTATTCCTTTCCCAGTCTATTCTCAGTCATCGCTTCAATTCTACTTCATGAATAGTTCCTTAGACTTTCAAAACTAGCTCCTAATTGGTGGGTGCTGGATTAAGGAGACCGGCATGGGAGCTAGTTGTGGAGAGAGTATGGGTTGTAACTGTCCTATTAGAAGCCCTCATGACCCCGAATGCTGCACTAGACCCCACAACCAGCTCTCCCCCACATACAAAGGAGGTAGTGTGACCTAATGGTTAGGAACACGAGCCCTGAGGCCACCCTGACTGTGACTCCCTGTAAGGCTTTGGGCAGAGTAATCCAATTCCCTGTGACCCAGTTTCTTTATTTGTAACAAGGGGAGATTAATCCATTTCATAACATTCTGAAGAAATTATAGAGTGAAACTGGGATAGTGGAGAGGTCAATGTTGAGTTTGCATAGCTTGGTACAAACACTTGTGCCCCGATAAGTGACCTGCAAAATGCCAATAGGCAAGGTTTGGTTATGAAGAGAGAAATCAGTGGTTGTAAAGGGAACATGGACTTGCTTTACAAGAAGACCAACTGATGTAAAGGCAACTATTGCTCATCCCTTCCTCACTTTTGTTCAAAGAAACATGAATAACATTTGCTGAGCCAAGCCTTATGTAAAGTGCTTTGCATAGGTCATTTCATTTAAAACCAAAGAATAAACTCATGCAGGTGGATGAAAAGGTTTTGTAGGAGGCAAAGAAAACTGCTAATTAAAATTATATTAGGCCAGAAGTCTCCTATAAATTTCATTAGCATTCTTAGGTCTCTTTCAAAAACTCAGAACTGCTATTTGGAACATAACAACAAAGACAATTAACCCCATTAAACAATGCGGATGAAAACACCAGGGGAAGAAAATGAATGAGGTTAAAAATAAAAGAGAAAAGAATCAACATATTAGAAAGAAGAATAAGATTTTAAATTAAGCCATAATAGAAAGCAGATGAGAAATCTGAATAGATAAGGAAAGATTTAAAGAAAACAAATCAGAGAAAAGGAGAGGAACTGGGTGGGGAAAAAAATGACTAGAAGTTGTTTTGACTTTGTACAGAACAGTAGATGACACCACGGTTCTCATTTCTGAGGGCAAGTCCCCTGTGTGGTCTTAGGCAAGGAACTTAGTTGCCCTGATTAAGTAATGAGACAATGTCAGCACCTACAGCTCACACAGTTGCTCCTAAGAGTAACTGAGGACAGCACTCAGCTCCGTGCCCCTAACAGAGAGCCTTTCATTTTAACGGAAGTGGCGGGGACGATGATGATTTATGCTATTAACAGCACCCTGCCAGGACCTCCCAAGATGAGAGGACCTTTCTCTACCCATGTGCTAACCCTTAGAACCTGCCACAAGATTTCTTAAGTGGCTGCTGTGATTTCAGGAAATATGGCCATTTTAGATCATTCTCCTCGAGTCCTCTAGACAGGAAGTAGCACGTTTGTGTCCGTACGGCAACAAAACAAGGGGCCAGCATGCAGAGACAACCTCAGCCTAGAAAAAGGGTGGAAAGATAATGAGTTATTCAAAAAGACTTCACATCCTCTGGAGGACCTTATGTCATCATATGTCAGGAGTCCCCATTCAGTCCCCATCCTCGAGTCTCCACCAAACTCTCTCCATCACTCTACTGATAACAGCTGTTCAAGAGGCATGCTAAGGATTCCCACTAAGGTTAGCACAAGGCAGGTTAGCACAAGGCAAATGTATCAAGTTTCCAGTACAAAACTGGCAAGGATCCAGTCATTGTGCAACATTTTGTCTTTTAAAGCAAATAAGGTTAGAGTCCTTACAACTGTCTGAATTTTGGCATGCATCATAAAAGCAGTGCAACAGAGACCTCTGGGAGGAACACCACCGGGTATCATGAAGGTACAGTGGAATATCTACACAAAGTGTTACGCCTACTGTCCAAGGCACAATCAAGTTTTGGCTCTTCCTTCCTACATGGACTCTGCCAGAATGACAAAGATTTCCTCTGCCTTTTAAAAGAAAATCACCTTGCAATGCATTTCTATTTGAATGTTGATGGAAAAAGCAAAGCTTTAAAGATCATTTGTTTAAACCGGGATTAATTTCCAACATGCTAAAAAGTGCCTATACGTGGTGAGGGAACTCTTGATTCCAGCTTCAAATGATTAAATTGAAAGAAGTATGGGGTTTTTTTAGCAACTATTTAGAGAAATATGTTTAAGCCTGGCCAAAAAATATAAAAAGAAAGTGGCACTAATAAACCCAAACGAAGTTAAGGTTAGAGTGGCAGCTAAACTCCATAAACAGGTTTCCGACTGGGGGATGGGCTGAGTGTTTATGAAGCAGTTCCTGGAGATAGGACCACTGGCCGCAGTGTGCGGCACATGAAGAACGCAGAACCTCTGCCGTGCATCTGTGGATTCTCTGCGAGAAAAGAGCTATCCACTATTAATAACTTTCAAAAACATGCACTAACTAATTCATGCTGGCAGTCCAAATCCTCCCATCAAACTTCATTATGTGATCGGGCTGAGTTCAAAGGTATACGCAGGATAAAGAGGAAAACTCAAGTCTAGAGAAAATTTGGAGGAGGGGTAAGAATAGTGAACAAAATCCTACAGTATGAACTTAAAAGTTTTAGAGTCAGGAAAAGAGGGTAAAACTAGAGGATTTGGTTAAGTGAATCAAAAAATAAAGATTTCAATTACATAAAATGCCAAGTCTGAGTTTAGATTTTTTAGTGTGATATGCATAAATACTTGCTGCTATTTATACATACAAATATTTGCCTTTACTTGAGATTTAGTGGGACTCTGCCTGAGGCAAGATTTTTTTAATAGTAATAATAAAAATATTTAATAGTACTTAGAGCAAAGCATGTGTGGTCATGATGTTTTAAAGGAGAGAAAGAAAAGGTAATTCTGAACATCTGTACTACATTTCCACATGATAAAACCACCACACTCCAAAATTATTCTGAAGTTTGGTGGTGCTGGGGGTGGGGCACAGTAGAGCAGTTCATGTAAAGAAATGTTTATTTAAAAAACAGAAAAGAAGACTCAAAGGCCATTTGGGGAAAGCAGGGATGACAACCTTTATTGTAAAATAAAACTGCTAATTAATAGTGAAAGTCCAGTAGTCAAACTGTGAAGTTTATGTGTCTTCTTGGATGCACAATTATTACTCTATAAATACTCCTGAGAATCAAAAGTCTTTTATTTTCACAAAAATCTCAATTTTCCCAAGTGGTATCTCAGATCAAAACACCACTCCCAACCCATTCTTTAGATTTGTTTTCCAGGGCCTTCCTCAGCCCTACATTTTCTGAGAGGGGAGGAGTAAGGGAGGGTAGTGGAAGGCAGCTTCTCTTGCAATCTCTCCCCCACCCCCACTTCTCTCTCTCTCTCACACACACCCCACACCTCTGTTTTCTTTTAAATCTCAAACCCCCACCTCTCCTCAGCACATCTGTTTCCTAGTTTAATCCCCTGTAGTCAGTTTTTGGGTCAAGAAGTATCATGATCTGGGCTTCCCTTCCTCAATAAAACAGAGTTTCGAGCAACTCAGGCTGGGAATCACTGTTTTTGCCATAGCCACAACAAGGATGTGTCAATCTCTCTACACCAGCAGTTCACAACCTGGGTGACTTCGTCCCCCAGGGGGTATTTTGCAATGTCTGAAGGCATTTTTGGTTGTCGCAAGGGGGGAAAGGAAAAAAGTACTACTTGCTTCTAGTGCGTGAAGGCCTAGGATGATATTGAACATCCTACAAGGCACAGGACAGCTCCCACAACAAAGAATTATCTTGCCCCACATATCAACAGTTCCAAGACTGACAAGGGCACCAGAAGAGATCTGACCACTTTGGGGGCTGAAGAAAGGGCAGAGGGTGGTGGGAGGACTTTCTCAGCTGTCAGGCCTTGGAGTTGCTTGATTAAGAACACTTTCCATAGGAAAGCCTTGCAATCCTATGGCACACCGACAATTACTACAGGTAAATATCTTTTAACATGACTTGTATGTACAGTATATAAACATGGACAGTTTCTTTTTCTGGCCATTTCCTTCAAAGCAGCCGCAGATTTTTAAAGCACTAAACATGCAGGCTTAAAAAGAAACGAATATGGGTATTAAAAAAAAAAAAAAAGAGGAGGAGGAGGAAGAGTTGGAAGCCTGTTTTTCATTGTCAAGAATTCCTAAATCTTTTGGAGTTTTAATGGTAATCTCCATTGCTCTGGTACAATATAGGTTAGCGAATACTACACACATAGTCCCTTTTTAATCCACATAGGTTACTTTCCTAATACCCATTACCCCTGAAAGAGCTGCAGACTTTTATAATAACTGGCAATACTCAACGTGCTGTGACCCTGGAGATTAAAATCATGGGTCTAAACACTGTAAAAGAAAAATGGGCAGAAATGGCAAAAATATATATATTGTCTCTTCTTTTAAAAAAATTCAAAAGCTACACGAGAAAGCAGTAAGATCTGATACTCTAAATATAACTAATTGTACATAGGCTTTTTATCAAACATCTTGATTCAAAAAACTATTTTCTTATTATCTAAATCAGGAGTCACGACTCTTTTTCTTAAAGGGCCAAGCAGTAAATATTTTAGGCTTTGAAGGCCACAAGGCAAAATAGAGGATATTATATCAGTACTTATGTAACCATTTCAAATGTAACCATTTAAAAAGGTAAAAACCACTCTTAGCTCCCAGCACATTAGGGGAAAAAAAAAAAAAAAAAAACAGATGGCAGGCCACATTTGGTCCAAAGGCTATAATTTGCCAACTCTTGATCTAAATGAGTAGTAAGCCTTTATAATTTTTACTCTTAAGTCTCACTCATTTTTCTTTCTTTTTCCTTTTTCCACAAACTACTCATATATAATTATATTTTTCCTTTAGTAAGGAGGATTGAATTTGTTCTTTATATCCAACTGCTTTAAATGCAACAATGTTATATACGAATGCCGGTAACCATAAGCCACTCTTAGAAATCACCAAGCAACCATTCACATTGCCTTATTTAACACACTACCCAAAACATTTAAGATCCCTTCAACCTATATGCCATACTGGAAACACAAACAAAGCTGCCCCTTTCACATCCAAGCCATGGTAGGTTGAAAAGTAGATTCTGCTTTACCAAATTTTAGACAATTAGAAGAGTAATGAAATGAAAAGAGTAATGAAAAACCTGTTAGTAGGTTTTAAATACAATTTCAATGTCTCGCATTTTACAAAGAAAGAAATTGAAAATACCCAACAAAAACTAGATAAAACGTAAACGCAGCATTTCTTTGAGGTAATGAGGTAAGATGAAGTAAGAAAAAAAAATAGAAAAAGAAGGCTAACTTTGACCAGATGAAATGGGGAAAGGCCACTCTAATGCCACCCATTTTTCGTTGTTCTCTGCTCACAAAGATGCATTTATTCCCTAGGAATTTATGGAGGGCCAAATGTGCCGTGTCATTCTTTGCACTTTAAGCAAGTACTTTCATTTTCACAAGCCACAAATGGACTGAGGAGACCTGGCCGATGCTGCCTTCTACATGGCACTGTTTTAACATTTTCACTGCATGTTGACCTCATATATTTACAGTCCTCAATTCAATAGGCCCTGGTAAGATGTGGCAAGAAAAAAAAGAATCTGAGCTGTTTTGTATATTTTCTCTTTTTGGCACTTAAAGAGAAAATATCCCTGAGCAAGAAGTCAAAAGACCATAATTCTGATCCCTGATTTAAATCCCTGGCAGTATCAAGGAGTGGTTAGGAACAGGTGCCTGGGACCAGCAGACCCAATGTGACTCCTAGAGCAATGACCACATGCTCTGAATATCTGGATCAGACACATCACCGCTCTGGGCCTCGGCTTCCTAATCTGAAAGGCAGGAAACCACCTCTCATCCTAGAGTATTGTTGGAAGGATTAAATGGCACTCCCAGAAAAATGACTAGCCAGACTAACGTTCCTGAGTGCCCAGTATATGTTACATGTCCTCACTGTTTAATTTCTCTGAGCCTCAGTTTCCTCATAGGGTTACTGGCAGCATTAGAGGAAATCATTTAAATGGTATATGTTCTATAAAATACAAAGCCTCCTTCACATGTAAGGTATTAATTAATGTTCCCACCCAAGACACCAGGAGCTTAGTATAACTGAACTGTCTCAACTTCCCATTGCTGTAACTTGTAAAACACACTGAAGTATCCACAGTACAGTTGTTTGCCGGAATGTCTGACTACGGAGATTTTTTTTGTGGTGTACTGTTTCACCAAATGATGATGACAATAAATTAGGTCAGCTACCAAAAGAATATTTTTCCAAGAGCAGTCACACCCAAGGTGTGACTGCAGGACAGGGTGATAAGGACAATAATCAGTCTCTCCCAGCGTAACCCCTGACATTCTTTCCATCCCGGGTGCCTCCCCCATACCCCTCTGCCCTGCCACTTTCTTTTCCCAGTCAGTTCCAAAATGCTGTGAGCCTAATGGCTCCCTGTTACTGTAAAAAGGAACCAATGACACTCATTAAAATCAATATGGGGTAAAACCTGAACCATTTCAACTTAGCATTGAGTGTTCAAACTTTAAAAAACATTAAAATTTAAAGATAAGGGGCAATGCTCCTCATGCCGCACTCTGCTCTGCTTGCCTCACACGTCACCGGCGCCTGCCACAGCCACCATCCAGCAGCAGGTAGGGAAACGGTGCTAGAGAACAGCAAAGGCTTTGACAGGTACCTGAAGGAAGCAGGATTAGGAATGACTCTGTGGAAAATAGGTGTCATGGCCAAATTAGATTGTGTCATCACTACTGATGGCGTAAACTTCACCATAAAAACTGAGAGCACGTTGAAGGCAACACAGTTTTCATGTAACCTGAGAGAAAAGTTTCAAGAAACCACAGCTGATGGCAGGAAAACTCAGACTTGTCTGAAACTTTATAAA
>NW_011888976.1:2325831-2341290 GCF_000151845.1 Pteropus vampyrus | reverse complement strand
AGTCAAGCTCAGTCATCAGCTCCCCTTCTTCTAAGCTGCACAGAATTTAAGTGCCATTTGTAGTCCTCTGGGTGCACCACCCCAAAAAGCAGTGGTGTGCAGTGGTACCAAGTGTATTCTCTAGAGCCCGACCTCCCATTATTGTGATCTTGGTTCTAGCACTTGCTGTGAGTGACTGAGAACAGTTACTTATCTCTTTGTGCTTCAGTTTCCTTATCTCTGTATGAGGATGATGACAGCAATATTTACTTAGTACAGTAACTGAGCACAGAATAAGCCTCAATAGGTGTGAGCTGTTTCTCTTATTGACCACCTGAATCCCTGAACAAGACCACAAATTTGCCAAGGGTACTCACACAGCATCCTGCACATGACCGTTCAACATGTGTCCAACAATGTCCAACATACTTCGAAAAAATTGAAAGAAAACTTCCAATTAAGGTTATCCTCAAAGTTACTGCTCTACTCCCAACATAGAGCAATAGTAAACATAGAAGAACATGGCAGATGTATAATCATCATGAACTTTTCCAACACCGGCGAAAAAAAAAAAAAAACACATAGCATCTCTCAAGGTATTTTTTAACTATTTTTTCATTTCTTCAAATACTTATTGAGCACATGCAGGCAATATTTGAGGCCTAGGAATACTGATGGAATGTACTGATCAGGTAAGAAACATACTTAATTAAAATAGGGAGAAATTGTTAGGTTCTATAATATATTTATAAAAAACAACTCTTAAAAAGGAAGTATGTAAACTGCTTATGTGGTCACTAGGGTTTAGGAATATCTTCTGTGATAAACTTTATTGGAAGAAAAAGAATGTATTGAATCTGTAGAGTCAGAATTAGAAATGCCTGCATCAGCAAAATCATGGCTCAACCAGCAAAATTGGAGACAAGCATGTGTTTAAAGAGAAAGAAGCTATATGTTTTCAGAGAGGAGGGACTAAGGTAGAGTTTAGAAGTGGAGGTTTGAGCCATCTGTAAGAGGTTTATAAGCTCAAGAACTTGCCTTGGTGGATCTCCCACTGGCCTGACAACCTGGATAAATAAATGAGAAGACCAAGAATTCATGTCCTCCTCCTCCCTGCTTCCCATTCCCCCACTCCTCACACATAGCATGGAAGGAAGCCCAGGTCAAGGCTCCTGGGGGCTGTACTTGTCCCAGGTTAATTGCGTTTTGGCCACGGATGACTTGAGTGCTCTTCTGCCCTTGCTACCAAAGAAAGGCAAGCTGCCCAAAGAGAGTAGCATGAGAGATCAACAGGCATGGCAGCAGAACATCTTACAGTGCAATGAGTCCAAAGACTCCTGACTCTCTTCTAAGGACCAGCCAAGACTATATTAAGGAGAGTGAATCCAGGAGGATCCTCGTACATAAACCCACTTTTTATTTAAAGAGATCAGTAGTATTTTGGGCACTTGATTACCAAAACTTTTGCATGGAACAATATGTTCTTTGCAGAAAAAAACTAAAGAACGCAGTAAACTATTACTACATCAAACAATGTCTTATCAAATTAACCTGTATCTGAAAGCATCAGACAGCACTAGTGAGTAATGCTGCATTTTAGCCAGCACTTCAGTTCCCATTAGCACATCAGTTGTAGTTCTTGAACAATCATTTTGGTCTTCCAAATAAGTTGAGATCATAATCTTTCTGTTGTTGTTTCCTGCCAGGCAAAGAAGTAGTTTCGCCCTCAGCTTTTTCCAGACCACAGAAAGACAAGACACTAAAGCAACCCAACTCTCCCCATGTGCAACTCCTGCCAACACGAAATCTCCCGAAACAATAGGCTAAACAAGGCCAGTATTCCATGAGATAGGGATTATATAAGGTGGGGTTTATAAAAATGGGGTTTGTTTTGGCCTATAAATGAATCATAAAACCACTAGCACTCCATTCCGCAGCATTACACCACCTAACCCCAACAGGGTCGAACTGTGCAAAATGAAAAAGAAATCAAGAACACACTGAACTTAAAACTTCAAGTACATTCTAAATCCTGTTTTAGATTAATTTAAATTAACAGAGGCCAGGCAACTTCCTTATTCAAACTGGGTTATTCTTACTGGTTTGATACCAAAAGCAATCAGCTACATTTTAAACACACACACACACACACACACACACACACACACACACACACACACACACACACACACACACACCCCTAACAGAAGAACATTCTAAAACTCAGTAGAGAATATGGAAATAGCTTACAATAAATTTTGCCTTCTAGAATAACTAATGGAGAAAATTACCTAGTTATTTGACCATGGGAAACAACTATTTGTATATTATTACATATTTTTCAGGTCACAAATTAAAAGCACAATTTTTATGTTCCAGAATAGCATTTTTCCAAAGAGTTTTACAAAGGACCCCAGTGTAACAAAAGAAAAGCAAGTAAAATACGTTTGAGGAGTCTGCCTTTCCTGGTCCCCATCTTGGAAATGACTGATACATATTTGAATATTGAGGAGTCTAAGGGGTCCTGCAGTAAACTCTAAGGAATCCAGCATTTTTCTCAAGTTCATTGGTCCTACAGCCCTTTTTTTTTTTATAACACATATCAACATTCCACAAAATGGTTGTTCTGCGGAGCACAGTTTGGGAAAGATTCTTCTAGAAAAGGGATAGAATGAAAAGGTCTAATAGCTGAGACTCTGGAGTCACCCTGATTTGAATACCAGCATCACCACTTGTTAGTTGTGGAACTTTGGGCAAGCTTCTTTATGTCATTTGTCCCTCAGTTATCCCAGGTAAAATGGGCAAAATAATACCGTTAGGCGTGGGTCTTTGCATACGACCAGAACAGTCCTCTGAGAGCCTCACATGGCAGGTTCCTTTTTGTCATTCAGACCTCACCCAATATAAAGCTGGCCCCACCGAAGTCACTAGTTCTTCATCCTCTTCTTTACTTCATGATACTTCTGTTTAACTATTAAATTGTGTCTGCTTCACCCCAGTAACATACGAGCACCATGATGTCGAATGTTATCAGTTATCATTGCTCTATTCTAAAACAGATCCTCAGTAAATATCCATTCATTCAATGAATGGATGAATAGATGAATAAATGAAGTGGCTGTGAGAATTAAATCAATGTAAAGTATTCTTTATAATGCCTGACACATAAGAAGCAATCCAGATGCTGTTACAAAAACTTTTGATGAATGATTAAGTGGTTAATACACTCATAACTCTTATATTATAATTCTTACACTCAAAATTCTTGTCTCTTTTTGCTGTATTGTATGTAAACATTTTATGGCATTTATTTAGAGGTGTGTAGGTAAATGGGCTTTTAGGTATAGGGCGGGGCAGCAGGAGAGTGTGAGTAGGCCCTGAAAGTAGTATTTTGCTGATGTTCATGGTGTAAATACTCCCACCACCACCAATTTCAAGCTACCAATGGTTTAAAAGCAGGTTCACAAAATTCCTAAAACTATAACAAATGACTCTCACAAGCCACTACAATCCTTCTCTTGGGAAAGGTCCTTTAAGGCCTCGAAGTCTTATTTATTGAGTTCAAGTTTAAATGACATTTTTACATAAAGACATCTTTCCCAAATTCTCCCTTCTTGATAAGCCAAGATAAGAGCTATCCACTGACCTTGGTCTGATGATCAAGGAAAATAGCTGGATGTGCTGG
Source organism: Pteropus vampyrus (assembly GCF_000151845.1). Taxonomy (NCBI): domain Eukaryota; kingdom Metazoa; phylum Chordata; class Mammalia; order Chiroptera; family Pteropodidae; genus Pteropus; species Pteropus vampyrus. Next base: position 2,337,626 of record NW_011888976.1, on the reverse strand, counting down.
GCTGCGTTTTCTGTACTACTCTCTGTGGGCCCTGAGGCTTATGTTTAAGGCTCTACACATGATCTATATCCATACCAGACCAGTGTGGGGATCAACTAATCTCATAAAACACAAGTTAAATTATATTTAGATTTATTTAAATACAGGCATCCACATAATAGAACCAAGGCACCATCTATTAAATGCCACCAAAGAGCAAAATCTAATAACAAACAGAAGAAGAGTAATTCTACTCTGACCACAAGATCCCAACATAGAGAGAAGGTCAATGCTGCAGATGGAGGTCTCTCTGGCATTACGGCCTTGCTATACGTGCAGCATGACCCACTGTTATCCAAAATAAAGAATCCGCTTTTTTCAACTACGGCAATCTACCAACCAGAGTTTTGAGATAACAACCAATATTTCAAACTCCACAGTCACTCTACATTCAAGTGATAACATGCCAGTAATTACTGCTTCTCTTCTGTAAACTAAATGGAAAGTCTATGGAATAAGGCAGAAAGAGATTAGTTTCTGCTTCACTATATTAGCTATCTATTTCTGTGTAACAAATTACCCCAAATTTCAGCAGCTTAAAACAACACACATGTATTATCTCAAAGTTTCTGTGGATCAAGACACTAGGCATGACTTAGCTCAGTCCTCTGTTTCATAGTCTCTCACAAAGCTGCAATCAAGGTGTCAGCTCCGGGCCTGTCATCTCATCTGAAGGTTTGAATGGGGAAGGATCCACTTCCAAGCTAAGTGGTTGTAGGCAGTTTTCAGTTCTGTGTGAGTGAGGGTCTCACTTCCAGCACTGGGTGTTGGCTGGAAGAGGGCCTCATTTCCTTATGACATGGACCTCTCCAACATGGCAGATTGCTTCATCGAAGCATGCAATTGGAGAAGGCAACAGGATTTTCTAACAAAATGGAAGGAAGTATTGACTTATATAACCTAATCATGGGAGTGTCATTGGCATCCCATTACCTTTACTATATTCTATTGTTTAGAAGTAAATCGTTCAGCTTATACTCAAGGGATAGGGAATCTACAAGGGCATGAATTCTAAGAGACAGAGATCACTGGGGCCATATTGGAATACGGATGGGAAGATCAAGCCCAACAAAAAACCTCTTTAAGCATCTCAATATGAAATCAAGCTATGTAGTTTCCCAATCATGTTGCTCAGGTCGCATGAAAACAAAACAAGGGAGAGTGAGCATGGAGGCATGAAGTCTGAAGACACAAAATTGTGTTCAAACGTTCTGGGTGAATTCAATCTGCATGAGAGAAAACTCTTGGAAGCATCTGCATTAGTAAGTCCCAAAATGCAAGCAATTCTCCTGAGCAACGAAACAAGTGATTCACAAGAAGGGCTGCCCATAGAAGCAGGTATATGTGAAGAAATCTAATTTGGTCTGGAAGCAAATATCTTTGGGAATTTTTATGTATCACTGTAGCATATTTTGAAGATATACTTACATTTTATTGCTTCCAATTTTTTGTGAGATGTGTGTCTTCCACAGCATTTTGCCTACATGGTACTTTTGAGATCCACATCCACCATAGTGGCAAGAAACTACTGTAAAAATTTCAAACATTGGCTGTCACCCACATTTTTTTCTAATCTCTATCCAACCACATATTCTCAGATATCTCAGAATCCCAACATTCAATGGTGGTGGCAGGCCAGAGAGGCTGCCTCTGAAGGACTTCAAATGATTTATTCCGCTAAGTATAAAATGCATACTCAGAAACTCTGGAACACTGTCCTAGATAAATCTAAATGTAGACAAGGATTATCTTAAACCTAAATGTTCAAAACTGGTCTACACATTTTACCATTCTTTCCAGAAATACCCATATTCATTACTTTCTGCAAATTCCACCCCCAATTCAGCTATAAAAAATATTTAAGTTCATTGTTTTACTAACCTATTCATTTTGCTCCTTTAGAGATATGATTTTTGATAAGCACCTAAAACTTAAACAGTACTGTATTTAAAAGGCCCCGAAACAATGACCATCTGTGGGAAAACAATTGTAAACCATCTTAGAATTGACATGTGCTGCACACGCTTGGATTCTGAATACGTGTTAAATAATAACGGAACATATGTGTAGTGAGGCAGGAAAAAAAAACTGAATGCAAAATTACAGTTCAAAGGTGATAAGCAGACAGGAAAGCTAATAAAACAGACGACAAAGGGAATTTCATTAAGGCCATAAGAATCTTCCAACCTGTGAAAATAACTTGATAACATATTTTAACTGGTAAAATATGGCTTCAGGGAAATAGAGTGAATGTCCTTACCTCTCTAAGATGGATATTTTCCTTCTCTTTCTGGTCTAAAATCACTTCTAAGTGGCTGACTTGAGACTCAGCCTCTGCCATCCGTCGCGTCCGTTCATTGTCATCCTCAAGACTTTTGGACGGCAAGCCTTTACTTTGCAACATCTCAAGAAGCTTTTTAATTGACTCATCTCGAGCATTGAGAGTCTGTTTCTGCGTTTCGATTCTCAGCTCCATTTCCTCCAAAGTCTTCCTCAATAGGAACAGCTCCTTAGCCTGTCTGTCATGCTCAGCTTGCAGCCGCCGGAAGTTCTCCTCAGTCAGCTCAATGGTGAAATGCTCAGCTCCTCGGTTGCCACTCTCTTGCTGCAGGAGGTGGTTGAGGTCTCTCTGAGTTCGTAGCTCATCCTGAAGGGCCTGGATTGTCAACTGCAGGTGCTGTGATAAGAAAGACAGAGCAGGAGAGGAGAAAGAAGCAAAAAAGTCAATGAAAACGCCCAGTGCTATTTGCTGCTACCGCACTATGAAGATGGAATGTTAATCGTGAGGCCCACAGGGCCAGCCATCAAGTTCTCCAGGGTGACTTCAGAAGCATGGGACAGCACATGGAACGGGGAAAGTTAATTCAGTGATGCTTTCTGAATGTCTTAGGAGAAAAGAAATGTACACATACACAAAAACAGTACATTAGTGTCAGTCACAAGGGAAATTACATGTCTACAGAGTTTTAATTTAGGAAGAGGAAAGGGTTAGAGGAAAACTTTCACAAACACCTTCTTTATGCCCACAATGCTCCAGACTCAGTATTCCTTGTTTCCTAAGGTGTTCTTTATTCTAATATCCATTATTTTCCATGATAAATGCATGTCCATTTAAAAATGAAAATAATAGCATCCACTACAACTTGACACAAACAAGGACTTTATTTTTACAAATAAAGCTGTGAATAGGTTTAGTAAACAGGATTACTGCATCTGCAAGCAAAAGGGAACAAATGCAGACAGAGACAGACACACTCGAAACACATGGGGAAGTAAGGCTGTGCAGAAAAAAAACAAACAAGCTGCAAAGAGTGGACAAACCTTGGTTCTTCTGGCATCCAGTAACTGAACAGCATGGGAAATGAAAAAAAAAAAAATGAAGCAAAAAATCAACACAAAGAAAAGTCCAGTGCAAGCAAACAATATTTAACGGAAAAAACTTAACCAACACAAAGTACCTCCACAGAGTAAAAAAAAAAAACAAAAGAAAAATAATTGCTTATTACAGCAAAGACCCATAAGCTACACAGAATCTATAGTACTAAGGCTTGATAAACGTAATTTTTTTTAAATGTGAGGTTTATTCTACTTATTGTTTTCCTAAATCTCTGTGGCCCAGAAAGTCTTGGGTATATCACCAAGGAGAAAAGCACAATACTCCAGAAGCACCCAAATATTATTCTAGCTGACCATTTAACCAAAATCACAGTGAAAGCACTAGAGAAACAAAATAGTCACCAGTTGTGAGAAAAAAAAAATACTTGCATTACAACAATTGAAATCAGCAACACCTTCCCCACAGGGCCAACCCCCAGGCTGGTCAGAGCAGGCGGCCACAAGCCTGAAGGAATTTTTGTCCTAGGAGCAAACCAGGAAGCTTTCAAAACAGCGCTTATTTATTCAGTCACCAAACACATACTCCTGCCTGTGGACCAGACACAACACTGAGCAAAGGAATCAAGATGGACATAAGGTATAGCCCCTGCCCACAGGAAACACAAAATATTGTGTGTGAGGGATGGATAATCATGTCTCAGTTATATAAATACTGGAGCAGCCTACTTTGAAGACTTTCTGAAGTCCTACTAACATCCAAAGGTATGGAGACTAAGTATAACATACCCAGAAACTAGCACTGAGTAATGAATCATCTTGAGTAAACTCTTTATGGATACCCACTTCATCTTTCCATTTCTTTTGAAATTCCTAGAGAACAGGGAACAAGTATCTCTTTCTCATCTATGCCATAGTACCTCACAAGGTACTGACTGGGAGTAAGCAACTGGTATGTATTTAATGATGGTGATTTTGATTTATTTTTTTAAAATATAATGCATCCTTGTAAAGTGTAAAATTCAGTGCTTTTTAGTATATTTACAAAGTTGTATAACCCTCAACACAAAAAAAATTTCAAACAATTTCATCATCAAAAAAAAAAAAAAAGTGTAACATTTAGCAGTCACTCCCCAGCCCCCTCCCTATCCGCAGGCTCTGGCAACCACTAATGTACTTTCTGTCTCTATGTATTTGCCTGTCCTGGACATTTCATATCAATAGAATCATGCAATAAATAGTTTCTTTCACTTAGCCTGTTTTCAAAGTCCATCCATGTTGTAACAAGTATCAGTATTTAAATTCATTTTATAGATGAATATTATTCCATTATAGGGACATACCACATTGTATTTATCTATTCATCAGTTGATTCATACACAAATATTCACAGGAGCATTATTCATAGTAGCCAAAAAGTGGAAACAACCTGTATGTCAATCAACTGATGAATGAGTAAAATATGGTATATTCATATAATGGAATACTATTTAGTCATACTAAGCAGTAAAGTACTGATACACACTGCAACATAGATGAACCGTGAAAACGTTAATTGATTCCATTGATTCCACTGATAAGAAATGTACAGAACAAGCAAATCTATAGACAGAAAATAAATTGATGATTGCCAGGGGGGCTGGGATGAGGATAATGGAGGGTGATTACTGAAGAATGATCTTTAGTTTCTTCTTGGGGTGATAAAAATGTTCTGGAATCAGATAGTTAGATAGTGGTGTTGGTTGTACAACTTTGTAAAATATACTAAAAACCAATGAATTTTCACATTAGATTGGAGAATTGTATGATACATAAATTATATTTCAGTAAAGTTGTAACAAAGAACATGAGATAGGATTATAAAGTGATATGACTTTTCTTTACCAGTCCCCATCCCTAAACCACATCCAAACAAAGTCCACAGAAGTATCAACAGCCTTCAGCCCAGAGATGTGCCCACTGCCAAGCCTCTTGGGAACAGAGAGTGTAACTCTCTTCGAATCATTTAAATATTCTCTTGAAGATGGCAAATCTTTGTCCTTTGAAAGTGGCTTTGATTTCTGAGATGATCCAAGTTTATTTGAGACGACTGTGATGAATCAGGAAGATCAGACTGGAAATCATCTTTTCTGAGAGTGACCAAAAATAAGACTGGTTTTCCTATGTGGTTCATAGACTGGCCAAAAGGGAATTCCAAAGAGAAAATGCCAAAATTCTTTCAGCAGAGACAGCAACAATGGAAGACAACTCTGTAAGGGGACTACTTACCTCTTTGGATAGGCAAGATGCCTATTGGCCTGAACCTTTGTTTTGACACCTGCAAAATGGGCATAATCACCACTCCTACTTCATAGGGTTCCTAGAGGAATAACTAAAATAATGCATCAAGCGCCAAGTTTGAAAGCAAAGGGAGGGAGGAAGTTTGGTAGAAAGGAAGAAAAATAGAAAAGAAAAATGAGAGGAAGGAAGGAAGGAAGGAAGGAAGGAAGGAAGGAAGGAAGGAAGGAAGGAAAAAAAGAAGGGAGGGAAGAAATGGGGAGGGAGGGAAAATTTATCAATTCGATATACATTTACCCAATATCTCTCACATATTCACGAAATATCAAAAAAGAAAGGAAAACAAATGGTCCATGCTCACAGTTCATGTGGACAAGCAAACTATAACAGTAATACTATGTTATGAGAGTTATGACAGAAGTCATAGCCAGGTGGCTAGAAATTCAGAGAGGATGTAATCCAGGCTAGAGACATGTGGGAAAACACCCCAAACCAAGATCTATCACTGAGCTACATCTTGAAGAGCAAATGAGAGTCTCCCCAAGAATAATGACAGAAAGAGAAGAGAAAGTACAAAAGCTCTGAGGCAAAGACAGAACAGACCTATTAAGGAACAGCAACAGCAAAATTCTAAAGTGTTTACCACATGCCACACATAGTTCTAAGCTTTTTTAATCCTCACAACTATGCTGTGAGGTAGTCACTGTTATGATCTCCATTTAATGGTTGAGAAAATGGAGCTGCGAGGTGGTTAAGTAACTTGCTCCAGGTCACTGAGCTAGGTAAGTGGCATAGTCAGATGTTCCTCCAGACAGCCTAACCCCAACACCCCTGCTCAAACCCTTATACCATCTAGGTTCTGAACTGGAACAAATACTTCAGGATGGCTAGAAAAAAGAATGAAGAGTGGGGAGAGGTATGCAGGAGTGATGAGAACAGACAGGCAGGCAATTATGACAATTACAGCAATTCTCAAAATTAGCCATCCTAATTAGGCTGTTTCCCATTCAGAGGTTGTCGTGATGAATGTTTTCAGATTGTACACTTATTAATACATAAAATCTATTTTCCAGCTAGCCATTTTATTAGTCACCAAATGACTTCAGCATGACCAACTACAATCTGACAATCGAACTAAAATCTGGTGTTTGAAAATTTCTCTAATCTTTACATAATGATAAAGGGATCAATAAATCAAAAGGACTCAACGTTAGTAAATATATACACACCAACCATAAGAGCATCTACATACATAAAGCAATTACTGACTGGCATAAAAGGAGAGATCAACAGTAATACACTCATAGTAAGAGACATTAATACTCCATTGACACCAACAGACAGATCTTCCAGACAAAAAATCAACAAGGAAACAATGGGCCTAAAAGACACACTAGACCAGATGGATTTAATAAATATTTTCAGAGCGTTTTACTCCAAAGCAGCAAAATATACATTCTTCTCAAGTGCATATGGAATATTTTCCAGGATAGACCACATGTTAGGACACAAAACAAGTCTCAATAAATTTAAGAAGATTGAAATCATATCAACTGTTTTCTCTGATCACAATGGTATGAAACTAGATATCAACTACAACAAAAAAACTGGAAAATACACAAACATATGGAAGCTAAATAACATGCTACAAAACAATGAATGGGTTAACAATGAGATCGAAGAAGAAATCAAAAGATACCTAGAGACAAATGAAAATAAAAACACGACTAAAAATATATGGGACACAGCAAAAGCAATCCTAAGAGGGAAATTCATAGCAATACAGGCCTACCTCAAGAAACAAGAAAAAGCTCAAATAAACAATATAACCTTACACCTAAAAGAACTAGAAAAGAAACAGCAAACAAGCCCAAAGTGAGTAGAAGAAAAGAAATAATAAAGATCAGAGCAGAAATAAACGAAATAGAATCTAGAAAAACAATACAAAAGACTAATGAAACCAAGAGCTTTTGTAAGGCAGTTACCCAAAGCCCACTAGATCAATAATAAAGAACATTCATTTCAGCTTGTTATCTATATCAGCAAACTGCAAGGTTGTATTCTAGAGCCAGCTCTTCGGAATCTCCATCATCACCATTGTCTCAACTGCTCAAAGCCTCAATCACTCCTTCTGTGGCTTCCATTCCTTGGTAAATTTGGAGAGAGAAGCCCTTCCAATGTCAACCTACATCAGGATAGGACATAACCAGGTGATCCAACTTCGTGCTTGGTTCCCAGTCAAACTGCTGTCAACGTAGCACTTGTGGCACAGGTGGAACAGATAGCAAAGCAGCTAATTCCGTTCAAGTAAAAAGTGAGTTGATGGTTGAATGAGTATTCAGAAAGCTTTTTATTCCCCACTCTGATTCTGGGATCATTCTCCAGTTGTCCTGAAGGAATCAAAGCTCAAAAGGCAAACTTCCTTCTCCACAGCCTGCCACTGAGGACACCGCGAAGAAAAGCAAAGCAAGTGTGACAACCGAGATTCAGGCTATCTTTACAGTCACTCTGCTGGGAATACAAAGAGAATGCATCATATTGATCATGCATGATACCTAGGCTTTAACCCAGTTCTTTTTGACATACTCGCCGCCACAACACACACACACTTAATTGCATACTTTGAATTCTGCCCTGGATAGTAAAGACTAGTCCTATTTCCAATCCACAGAAGGAAAAAAGTTTAAAATCATTGGTCTGTCTTTTAAACATAGGTAAACAAAATCGGAGCTAAAAAGATTAGTCTGACCAATTGATTTCAAGTCTCAGACAATAAATGAGGCCATAATGACTTCTCTTTCTGGTATTACAGCAGGCTCCATTTTTTGGTAGGCCCTCCCAGTACACAAAGGCTAGGTAAAAGCAACTATATCTTTCAAAACATTGTTGTACTTACAAAAAGCAATTTCCACGAGAGAGAGAGAGATTGAGAGAGAGAGATTGAGAGAGAGAGAGAGAGATTGATTGAGAGAGAGAAAGAGAGAGAGATTGAGAGAGAGAGAAAGTGAGCTTCTCAAGGAAAGGTACTGAGCCAAAACTGGATTGTGCCCCAAATCTAGTACATAATAGGTATTCAGTAAATAGTGAGTGAAATGTGGACAGAAAGATGAAAGAACCAAAAGGGAAATTGTCTCACCAGAGGTTGGCACAGAGGAACAATGCGAGGGAGAACAGGTTTCCATTCCTCTTTGCTTTGCTGCAGTTAGGATGGGAACGGGAGAATGGTAGGGAGGGGGAAAGTATCCTTGACTTCAGATTACATTGTCCTGTTCTCTCTCCCAAACTCAAAATACCGCATGTCTACCAAGACAGTCGCCTGACAATACTGCTCCGAAGCTGCCAGCATTATGTCCACTTCACAAGAGGATGAATTGGGCTGGCTTAAAAGGATTTGGCTGCAATCACATCATTAGCAGATATGGGCCAGTATCTATAACTGAGGTTTCCTCCAGCCAATTCTAAAGTCTCCCTGCTCTAAAAATACTACAGAACTTCATTTTGCACAACTCTTAAAAGCTCCTATAGTCACTTAATTTTGAAAACAAGGAAAACGATGAAAATATAAGACTAAGCCATACTTGAGTTTATATGAAAAAGGGGGGAAAATATACTTTGCCTTAGCCAACGTTTAGGAGAGTGACTTCCAACAGCTACTGGAGTCAGAATCTAATCCAGATTTCAGAATGTCTAAAACACAAAAAGATAAATAGAATGAAAATATAATTGTGTGTGTATAATGCATGGAACACAATTCTTTAAATAAGGACTAGCCAGATGTTTAGAATCTACTGTGTCTTATCCCCAAACATGGAAAATATGAGTTTCTGGCAGATTTGAAAAAATTTGTGACCTCAAGCTCTTTTCCACACTATGGGGAAAAAACAAAAAATGATAAAGTTTTGTACTATAAAGCAGTTTAGGGTTTCATTGCTATGAAAACTGTCTCTGAGCTATATAAAAATATGAATTGGCTTATACCCAAAAGTCTTGAACTTTTTTTTAATAAATCCATACGCCTTCTCAAGCAAGGGCTTAACATAACTCTTTCAAAGAAAACAGAATCTTTTTGCAGACAACTTGGCCTGCTCTACTTCTTCTATGACTTTATTTTCCTATTTATCATTTTCCAGTTTGTCTCTAATCAAATTTTAAGGGCAGGTTCTCTGATCCCTTTTTCCATAATCCCGTGTGCAGGATGTACAGCACTCCTCATGGCTCCAAACCTTCACGTGTGTGAAAAGACAAACAGCAGACGTTGGCTAAAAACATGTGGCCCTCGTGTGCTGTAGAAGAGCTGCTCTGCTGAGAAAAGTATAAAAAGGTAATATTTAGACGTATGATCCTACGCTTTCTCCTTTTGGAGAGAACAAGTACACATAGATAAATAAGGAATATTGATAGGTGATTTTTAAAAGCACCAAAGCACTGGGTCCCTGGGTTTCTCACGCAGACAAGCTGTTAGGGATAACTGTGGAACCTACTTTGGTTGATAATATGTGACATTTTGCCAAGATTCATAACACTAAGAAGAGTACACACGGGAAAGCCCTCTTGGCAGCTGCTTTCACAAGCAAGGAGTTGTTCTGGTTTTCATTACAGACCAACACTGTAAGGTGGCACAGTATTGGAATATTGTAGTGAGCTGAGAGTTAAGGACTTAAGCTCTAATTCCAGCTTTGCTACTAACCAATTATATGATCTGGGAAAATAACCAAACTTGTCTGGGCTTCCAAGAACAGTGGCGAAGAGCTGGATTTTGAATCCTGGATCTACCTATGACAATCTATGTCACCTTGGACAAATTACTTAAGTACTCTGAGCATCAAATTATTCATCCATCAACAGGAAATAATCACTGTAACTAACTTAGAGCATTCACACAAAGACTTCATGAGATGTTCACTGAATAGGTGAACAAGCTCCCAAACAGCACAAAACATAGGGCCTAGCACATAATGAGTGCTCAATAAATGTCCATCATTATCATTATTGTTGAGACAACGGTGGTGGCTAGAGGCCCAGATTAAAATTTCTCTCCCATTTGAGGATGGAAAAGAAATGAGCATAATGAACATAAATTTTTGATCATCAAATAAATGCAATGGTGGGAAACTAAATGCTAAGTGCTTTGGTATTTTTTAAATAAGGGGAAACAGGAAACAGTTGTTTCAAGGCCAATTCAAAATGAATAAAATTGATTTCCCATTAACTGGTCTATAAATAACTCTATAAGGGGCTCTCGGGAATACCAACTGTTTCTGTTTGGAAGGTCAAGGTTCTTTCCCTATTATTAGCCAATATATATAAACAACTAAAGGATAGTAGCATCCCCTGCTGTCGATACTGTTCGAGCTGGTATGTGTGGAAAAAAAAAAAAAAAGGTAATATTGATATTTTTTAAATGTGTTTAGAAAAGCAATCCAAAACATGTAATTGTAAAAATGATGGCTAAAATTAGAACTGTTCCATTATTAATAGTCACAGCCACAAGCAGTTGTTAGAAAACAGCTCCTTTATTTGAATTGCTTAGCAAATCTTTAAATGACATTTTAAAATCTTTATTATAATTTCTTTCCATCTCTCTTCTTCTCTCTCTAACATATGCACTTAACAGAACTGTTAATCATCTAAGTATTTTTAAAACAGGTAAGAGGTTTCACCTCAATTAATATTATTTCAAACAGCTAGGTGGCAGGCATTTAACTACTAATTGTTTCCTTCTCTGAGCTACATGGTTTCCTTAGCCAAACTCTAATTCCTGCCATTCAAAGTTTTTACAAGGAGAGTTTTTCTCCTAAGTACTCTCCTGTTTCTCTTTGTTTTTGAGTCACTCCTCCCCTGAGAAGTGAGGATAACTGACCTCCATTACACTGAGTGTGGTCATTGGGCCAGCAGCATCGGCATCACCTGGGATCATGTAAGAAAGGTGAAATCTCAGACCACAGAATCAGAACCTTCATTTTAACAAGACCATCAGGTAAACTGTGGACACATGAAGTTTGAGAAGCACTTTCTAGACTTCAAAAAAAAAGTTTCACTACAAATTCAATGTAACCCTTTCAAAATATAAGTGGCTTTTTTTTTTTTAGGCAAGGCAATCCTTGGTTGACCTCACAGATTGCAAGGAACTTGTCAGCTTACAATCC
>NW_011888976.1:2322515-2324631 GCF_000151845.1 Pteropus vampyrus | reverse complement strand
TAACAAGACCATCAGGTAAACTGTGGACACATGAAGTTTGAGAAGCACTTTCTAGACTTCAAAAAAAAAGTTTCACTACAAATTCAATGTAACCCCTTCAAAATATAAGTGGCTTTTTTTTTTTTAGGCAAGGCAACCCTTGGTTGACCTCACAGATTGCAAGGAACTTGTCAGCTTACAATCCCTTATTTTTTATTTTTTACGTCTATAGCACCTAGTCTTTGTAGGTAGTCCCCCATCCAAGTACTAACTAGGCCCAACCTTGCTTAGCTTCCGAGATCAAACAGGATCAGGCTTGCTCTGGGTGGCATGGCCATAGACATAAATGGCATTTTTCATAGATCTAGAACAAATAATTCTAAAATTTATATAAAACCACAAAAGACTCCAAATAGCTAAAGCAATCTTCAGGAAAAAGAACAAAGTTGGAAGTATCAAGCTCTCTGATTTCAAACTATACTACGAAGCTATAGTAATCAAAACATCATGGTACTGGCACAAAAACAGACACATAGATCAATAGAACAGAATACAGAGCCCAGAAATAAAGCCATACTTATATGGTCAATTAATCTACAACAAAGGAGGAAAGAATATAAAATGGGGAAAAGAGAGTTTCTTCAAAAAGCAATGTTGGCAAAACCAAACAGATACTTGAAAAAAATTACCCCTTTTTTATATCATATACACAAATAAACTTAAAATGAATTAAAAAAATGTAAAGCCTGAAATCATAAATCTCCTAGAAGAAAAAATAGGCAATAAACTCTCTGACAGCAGTCTTAGCAATATTTTTTTGGATATGTCTCCTCAGGCGAAGATAATAAAAGCAAAAATAAACAAACAGGACAACATCAAACTAAATATTTGTAAATGATATATCTGATAAAGGGTTAATATCTAAAATATATAAAGAACTCATACCACTCAACATCAAAAAAAAAAATCCAATTTAAAAAATAGACAGAAGATCTAAATAGGTATTTCTCCAAAGAATACATACAGATAGCTAACAGACATATGAAAAAATGTTCAACATCACTAATCATCAAACCAAATGCAAACCAAATCTACAATGAAATATTACCTCATACCTGTCAGAATGGCTACTATCAAAAGGATGACAAATAACAAATACTGGCAAAGATGTGGAGAAAAGGGAATCCTAGTGCACTGTTAATGGGATTGTAACCTAGTGCAGCCACTGTGTAAAACAGTATGGAGATTACTCAAAAAATTAAAAATAGACCTACAATACAACCAAGCAATTCCACGTCTGGGTATTTATCCAAAGAAAACAAAAACACTAAGTCAAAAAGATATATGAACCTCTATGTTCATTACAACATTGTTTATAATAGCCAAGATATGGAAGCAATCTAGGTGAAGAAGATATGATATATATTATATATATGCAAAACAGAATATTAGAATATTATTAAGCATGAAATTTTAGTATTATTGTCATAAAAAAATGAAATCTTGCCATTAGTGTCATGGATGGACATAGAAAGAATATTATGTTGTGAAATAAGTTGGACAGAGAAAGACAAATACCATATGATTTCATTTATATGTGAAATCTAAAAAACAAAACAAACAACCAAATGAAACAGAAACAAATTCATAGATACAAAGAATGAACTGATGGTTGCCAGAGGGGAGAAGAGTAGAGGGATGGGCAGAAAAGGGGAAGAGGACTAAGAAGGACAACCAGTTATGAAATAAGTCATGGGGATATAATGTACGATGACAGATGGTTACTAAACTTATTATGGTGATTACTTTGTAAAGAATATAAATGTTTAATCAGTATGTTGTACACGTGAAACTAACATAATACTGTATGTCAACTACAATTTAAAATAATCTTTTTTAAAGTTTCAGCCTTACTGCTGATTTAAGAAATGATTATTTGGTAACGGAAAGGTGGGGAAGAAAAGCATCATTAAAATAGTACTGGATATAGTCCTAAGGAGCACACTGAAAAGTCAGTTTATGTGATTAATAAAATCTGAGTACACTATGAGAAGTAGCCCTCAATAAAAGATATTACTCAATAAAGTAGACAGAGGGTCATTCATTCATTCATTCAACCATTATTGAATTATGTGCT
>NW_011888976.1:2313315-2322005 GCF_000151845.1 Pteropus vampyrus | reverse complement strand
ACATATTTATATTTTAATATTTCATTTATATTAGAGAGACTAAATGAATATATTATAACCCACAAACAAAAATATGGCCAACCTACCACAGAAAAGGAAAGCAATACAAATAAACAAGGAAAATAACTAGAAAAAAATGCATTGAAATGATAATAGCTGGGGGAAAGGGAGATAGAGAATGAATACTAAAGGGTATATAGGCTTTGGGGAAAATAGTTAAAATGTTTTGATGAAAATATTTTGAAATCAGATAGTCATGATGATTATACAACCCTGAATATACTAAAAATTACTGAATTGTACTTTTTTAAAGGTGAATTTTATGGCACATGAGTTATATCTCAAAGCTATTAAAAATGATGGGAGGTAGGAGAATTATGGATGCCTATTTTCCATTTTTATTCATCAAATATTTTTTCCAAAAATAATTTTGAATACCTACTGCTAATTCTGAATCTCTATGTCCCCCTAAATTCATATGTTGAAGCCTAATCCTCAATGTGATAAGATTTGGAGGTTGAGCCTTTGGGAGGTGATTAGATCATGAGAGTGGAGAACTTGTGAATGGGGTTGGTACCCTTATTAAAGAGGCCTCAGAGAGCTCCCTTGACCCTTCTACCATGTGAAGACATAGTGAGAAATTAGCTATGTGTGAACTAGAAAGTAGACCCTCAGTAGACACCAAATCTGCCAACACCTTGATTTTGGACTTCCCAGACTCTAGAACTGTGAGAAATAAATGTTTGTTGTTTATAAGCCACCCAGGCTATTGTAGTTTTGCTATAACTACTTGAATGGACTAAGACACCTGCCATATGCTTATCACGGCTAGGTTAGTTAAGATTCTTTGAGTTGCAAGCAACAGAAATCGACTCAGCCTGTCTTAAGCCAAAGGTGGCAAAGTATGGAAAAATATCACAGTATCTCCTTGAATCAAAATAGCACTTGTGAAAACAAAACCCAGGGAAAGAAGGAAGCTGGACACAACAGAGAACTCTCAAAGCTTATGACTTGGTTTCAACGACTCCTTGCTTTAAACTATAAATACTCAGACAGATGATAAAATTGTCCTGGCATGGGCCAGGTGCTCACAATGAATCAATCAGTTGTGGCAGCTGACTCTGCCCATCTGGAGCTACTCCAAGGAGGAAATTTGTTTAAAGGTGGGCAGAGACCCCAAGAAGAACCTACTACAATTGCTGTTATAATTAAAGATTTTTTAAAAATCAAAATATGACTTTACTGTGAGTCTGTCTGTTTTCTTTTTCCATCTAAGATAACATATCTATGAAATAGCAGAGTAATCTCCTTTTTCAGACTCCTCAGGTCTTAACCTCCCACCAGAGCAGAGACCACTGAATCACTCATTGTTATCTTGTTGCCCACCTACCATCTCTATCTACGTACTGTAGATGTTAACTATCCTGTACCCACCAACATAAGTGTCTCTCTGTTTTACTTTTTATTCCAATCACAGAGATTTCCCTACTTTGCTTTCTCCTGCCTCCCTAATCTACCACCAATGGATTTTCTGTAACCCTTCTTATGTCTCCACCTTTGGTTCTAATGTATAAAATAAGCTGTAAAACTGCCATTCTCTGGAGTATTTTGTCAATTTATTGAGATTTTACTTCCCAGTAATTGTTGTCAGTTTGGCTCAAATAAACTGTAAAACTTAAAAAAAAATCAAAATATGAATAATAGTGCTATGGTTATATTTATTCAGGGGAAGAAATCCCTAAAAGGCACTAAATATAAAACTCAGGTGGTCTTCGTGGTAGGGATATAACCATGCCAATTCAAGCTTCTGACATCTGGCAACAGACATGATGAGTCTGGAAAACTTAAAGAAAATTATAGACTTTCAGGAGGAAATAAAAGAATAATTAATTAGAGAATGAAAGTCCTAAAGATTTGATTGAGAATAATACCTCCAATTAGAACAGTCTTTCATGTCAGACAGCCTTGCGTCAAGCTCCAGCTTGGTCACTCACTAGCTGCAGGGTTCCACAGGAGTAGGTAGGATGTGTGAGGTTACTTCTGTACCCTAGATCTCAGTTTTTAAAACCTCTAATAATACAAATATCTCACAAAACCGTAATAAGGTTAAATAGATAACATATCAGATACTAAGCAAGTCCCACTCCAGCCCACAGGAAGCCATTGTTTTTAAAAGCCACTGTTATTATTAATATACGAACCTTCCCAAAATGCAATAAAAAGATATGAAAGTAGAATGGGGGAAAAGATGATGTGAAATTAAGTTTGGCTGTGTCATATACAAATAAAATCTTTAACCCAGAGGAACTTTTTGTCTTGGCCATTTCAGATGCTAACCTTTCAATAGCAAATAAAATACTTTGAAAGAACAACCTTGGGTTTTGCTATAATCTGATATATGCATTTTAAAGAGACAGCACTAAACTGTTGTCTGTATCTATAAGTCTCTGTTTGTTTGTCACGTTTGTTTGTTGCTTTCAGTTTTATATTCCACATATAAGTGAAGTCATATGGTTCTCAACTTTTTCTGATTTATTTTGCTTAGCATGATAATCTCAAGATTCATCCATGTTGTCGCAAATGGCAGTATTTCATCTTTTCTTATGGCTAACATTCCATTGCATATATGTATCACATCTTCTTTAACCAGTCATCTATTGTAGGACACTTCGGTTGTTTCCATGTCTTGGCCACCATAAATAATGCTGTTATGAACATTGGAGTGCAAATATCTTTATGAATAAATGTTTTCAATTTTTTAGGGTAAATATTCAGAAGAGGGATTGCTGGGTCATATGGTAATTCTATTAATTTTTTGAGGAACCTCCATACTGTTTTCCACAGTGGCTGTGCCAATTTACATTCCCACTAGCAGTGTGTGAAGGTTCGTTTTCCCAGGGAGGAGATAAAAGGGGTCACCATATATGGTGACAAAAAGGAAACTTAACTTTGGGTAGTGAACACACAATGCAATATACATATGACATATTATTAAATTGTATACTTGAAACCTATTTGATTTTATTAACCAATTTCACCCCAATAAATTTAATAATAAATAGACAAAAAGTATTTAACAACAAAATCACTGAATATTAGTGATGAAAGGGATTAGAAGAATAATCATCTTTGCTTTTTTTACAAGGGGATAAACTGAGGCCCAAAGAGGGGGACCATTCCTCGCCTGAGGTCACAATAGAGATGACAGCCCTGCTAGTTTTAAAGCCCAGGCACCAAATTTCCAGGGCACCATCCTGTCCCAGTCTTTCCCTTCTAGCCCCATGCACCAGTCTTATTTGGTCACTGAACTGCAAAAGGATAACATTACCACATAATTAGTGTCAGGGCACGTGCAGCAGCTGCCACGAGCCAAATTTCTATGCTGGAGTCAAACATCTTTGGCCCAGAAGCATCCCTTCCACCACATACCACCAATGGTGCAGCTGCCATAACCACACTCCATATGCCAGTGGATTCAAGACTTCAGGAGCTGGAAAAGATGCTTAATTCCAACTAGCATGAAATAACTAATTCTTCTCTCAAGGACTTCTTAAAGAATATCTTTAGGGAATTTTGAAAGATTTAGCATTTTCCACCTGAGAGCTTAAGACTTTGAAAAGGGTTTAGAGAAATTTTTCCAAAAAATTTCCAAAAATATATATGTATATATATTTTTTGCAAGAATAAAGAGGCCACTCAGGAATCTGACAAAGATAATGCTAAGTCACAGGAGATCCATGCTATTGTTGGGTAAGCCAAAGCAAAATCCAGAAATAAGGAACAGTTCTTTTACAGATACCATCACTGAAAGAATATGTTCTATTGCTGAGAAATAAGATCCCTCAATACAAATCTTGAATAATATCATTTTGAGGTAATTTTTATTTTATCTGGATAACTTTGTGCAAATTATTAACAAAGGTTTTCCTGAACGAAGACTCAGAAACTCATGTATGCATCCATGAGTATATATATACAGTTCACATGCTTTAAGATTCTTTTTCAAACCCTAACCCAGTGAAAGAAAATAGAATTTTCTCCAAAAGTACAGTAAAAAAGTATTTTTAAACAAGGACTTGCAAAGTGCTTTTTTCATCCCTGGATATTTATTTTGTTTTATAATTCATTTGAGACTTAAAGTTGGGGAGGGAGGAAAAATGGCTTTCAAATTTGAGTCTGGAACACAGCTAACCTATCAAGTCCAAAAGAGATGTAAAGAAAGTATCTGTCTAACAGTGCAGACACTGCCGGTACCTGGAACAAAAGCATTATTGAATGGAAGAAGAATTTAAACTGAAGAAAGTCCAAATGTAATACCTCAGGAACTCCAGGTCCTACTGCTGTTTTTTTTAATAAGATGAACTATTAGTCCTGGGTTACATAAATTTCAACAACCAGAGTCCTCAGCAAGTTGCAGGGAGGCCAATGGTCCGCCTTAATCCACTCACCTATTTAAAATGCATGGTTATCTCTCTCATGATCATTTGGGTCCCCGGCTGTGGACTAGGAGAAGTTTGCTATATAAAACCAATGGATACAAGAGCCTGAAAATAAGGTGAATTTTTTTGCTCTATCTCTGAAGTTTTCATTTCTTTAATTTAAAAATGCAAAGGGAAATAAGAGTGAAAAGAATTGTAGGTTTTATGGTTTTAAAAAGATGGAAAAATAAACAGTTTACAGTTTATGGTATCTACAAAAAATACTCCTCTCCTCACTTATTTCTTTAAACAAGCTTTTAAATTACCTTTTAACGTGGTAAAGAAAACTCTGTTATTATAGGAGTTACTGAAATCCAGTGTAGGAGACTAGTTAAGAGCCTAAGTCTATCATTGTTCTACCATTGTTTGCAAAGTTATTTGCCCTCAATTTTTCACTGTAAAATGGGGATGATACAGTTGTAGTGATGAGCAAATTTACATATATGTACATATGTAAATTTATATGTGTATATTTTATATATTTATATATATATATAGCTTAGTTTGGTCTACGAATTCAATAAATAACTTCTCTTAAGGTTATAATTAGTATTAATAGTAAAAACCACCATTATGCTGGAAAATATCTTTAAAGGTTATTTAACAACTTAATGAATTCCAGACTGGATAACATTTACTTACTTCCTCTGATAGAAGACTTTTTGGGGCGGGTGCGGGGGAGGAGGGAAAGAAGTTTTTTTCAAGGATGTGACACAATCTCCCAGCAAGCCCCCTATCTAACAATCATTATGTTACAAAATGAGTGTATTTGAATACACTCAGAGAGTTACAGAGTATAAGCTAGTCATTCATTTCTGCCACAATCACTCCCAGGCAACATTCACTAAACTCACTTTTATTGAGCATTTATTCAGTGTGTTAAACATTATGCTAAGGCACTAAGAATACAGGGACACATTTTCCTTGGCCCTAAGAAGCTCTTAGTCAAGAGAAAGTGACAAACATGGAGATCAATAATCACAAGAGGAAGGGATGTGAGCATAAGGGAGCGTGTACAAAGTGCTGAGGCAGTGCAGAAGCATCAATTTGGTCTGAGCACAAAGAACAACTCCACAGAGGATGTGATCTTTGAGTAGGGCCTAAAGCAAAGAAACATTTCCCAGATGCAAAAAGAGAAGGTGCTCCAGGAAGGGTGACAGGTATGGGCAAAGAGGTACAAGTGTGAAGAAATCATGGCATGTTGGGTGGGAAAAGAATATGGAGCTTGGTAGCCAAATTGGAGCATCAAAGTGGCAGGAGGCAGCTACAAAGGTGGTAAGTAATGCTCATCAGTAAAGGGCCCAAAAGCCATAGAAAAGATATGAACTTCATAAAGCGGAGAGTGATATAAGTAAAGTTTTTAGTATTGCATGTTGCTGGGCTATGAACGTATTCTCAAAGATCTGTGAGTTTTACAAAAATTTGAAATTTCTTTGTTTTAATTTTAAAGATAAAAAATAAAATTATTTGGAAAATAAGACATAACTTTTCATATATATTATTCATTTCTTCAAAATATATCTATTGAATATCTACTATGTGCCAGGCACAATACTAAGGCATTGGGGATATAACAATAAACAAAAGAGATAGAGTACCTGACCTTGTGGAACTTAGTCTAATAAGAGAAGATGATCAATAAAAAAATGAAAGTATAGCATATTAGAAAACAGTGCTACACAAAAAAATAAAACATGAACATGGTAAGAGGGTGTTAATTTTATAAAGGGTGGACAGGTAGTCTCATTCATACTTTCCCATTAACATGGCATTTAAGCAAAGATTTGTGAAGAAAGTAAGATATCTGAAAGATATTTTAAAAAATAAGATTTGTATTTACCCAGAGTTGTGACAAACATTCTTAAAGGTCTAAAGAGAAGAATGTTTTTTTTTTTTTTATTTTTCCGTTTAAAAGGAGTACATATATACGAAAGTTTGGGGGGAGGAGGGGTAAGGGAGGTATTTTAGAACTGGAACATAGCCTGAAAAGATGGGAGATTAGAGGCAGCAAAACCAGCAAGGAATTGAAATAATCCAAGGGGAAAAGGATGGTGAGGCTCTCCAGTACAGCCTGCACTTTAGGTCCTAGCAGTATGGCAGAACAGATAACTACAAACACCTGGAAACGACAGAGAAAATACAAAATCAACAGAAAATACAAAAATCTCACTTTGTATGCATAGATGAGCATGCATGAAAGTAAGAGAGGTCTTCAGGGGTCAAAAGCAAAGAGAGAAACTAAAAATCAGATTACTGAGAGGAGTTGAGGGTTTGGCTCTCAAGGAGTTGGGCAGGGGCACGGGGAGGTAACTTGGGTGAACAACAGCCTTGGGAGTGGGGTGGGAGAAAAGGCTCTGGACAAATTAGAGCTGAGACCCCCTCCCCCTTCATAAAACTGGATCAGTGAAAAACTAGCCTGAACTCTGGGCTCAGGGCAAGATAAAACTGGTTTCTTCAAGCGTCTAACTTCATGTGTATTTGGGGTTCATTTTACAGTTGCTAAAGGTCTGAGAACACCCAAATAGAGAATAAAATTAAATATAAAAATGATCCCAAGGTGATACCTAGCAAAAACAAACACAAAAATGCTCTGGAGGAACACTCTCTCTACCCAGACCACACGGAATCCCAGAGATCAAAGGATATTCAGAGAAAGAATAAGTAAAAAAAAAAATTCTAATACGCTTTAAAGATCAAGGGGAGCAAAATGCTTCTAAGCAGAAATAAAATTAAATTCACACCCAAGCATAGCAGAGTAAAACTTAACAATGCTAGACACACACAAAAAAAATGATTTAAGGAGTAACCAGAGAGAAGGAACAGATTAACTACAAAAGAACAATATAAGATGACAAAAGACTTCTCAAGGGAGCAACAATATTATTTCAACAACAATAGCTTGAAAGTGCTAAATAAGGTTGAAAATATAACTATCAACCTTAGAATTTTACTCCCTGTTAATCTGCCACTCAATAATGAGGATGAAATAAAGAGAAAGATATCTTCAGATGAAAACAGAGTTCACCACTAACATAATCCACCTGAAATAGTCTGGTTGATTAGAGGCAAATTTTGAAGAATTTTGAGAGTCAGTTGACTACATGTTGGTAACTTGAATTCAGCCATGGTGGGAATATTTATACCATGGAAATCAGCAAACACTAAAAATCAGACTTTTTTGCCCTCAGGGAACCAGCTGTTAAACATTTAGCACACCACTAACATTAAGGAACTTCTAGAATATGCACTTCAAAAAAAAAAAAAAGAAAGAAAGAAAGAAAAATCTAGAAGAAAGAATTGATACAAGCATAAAATAATACTAATGATGACAACTAATTTGGTGGGTTTAGGATTTATCAATCAGGTAATCACTTTATGCTATGGGAACAATCTCAAAATCTCTATGGCTTAAAACAATAAATGTTTATTTCTCACTCATGCTAAATATCCTTCAGTGGTTAGCTGGGGGACTCTATAGCCATTCAAAGACCTCATCTCTAAAACTTCCAGTTGCTAGAGGTCACATGGTGAACTGCACACTGGCTCTTTAAGCTTTCTATTTCTCATACTTTACTGGCCATGAGTAATTTCAAAGAAGATAGGAAAGTACAATACTGCCATATTCACAGGGGAATATAAAAAGAAAAGCATGTAAGACAAGAGGCAAATGGTTGGTATTAAAATGTTCTAAATTCTTCATATATTTTTTGAGAAAGCAAAAGAGAAAAAGGTTAACTTTAATTCTAGTGTACATGTTAAAATTTTAGGGATAATAGTTAAAAGAATGAGAATAAAATTATAATTCTATTTCAAATGTGTAGGAAAGGAAAACAAAGAAAATGCAAACAAAAAAGAGGAAATAGACCTAGAAAAAGGCAGGGTAAATAGGAAGCACAATGTGAAACAGTAGAAATAAATCCAAACACATCAGTAATTATAATAAATGTAAATGGAATAAACTTAAACACCCAAAAGGACAGAAATAGTCCATTTGCATTCTTTTTAATGCTGCTATATCTGCTTGTAAGAAATATACCTAAAACTTTAGGATACAGAAAAGTTGAAAGTGTAAAGATGGATTCCAAACTCAGGCACGGAATCACACAGGCATGGAAGTCGCACAAGCCTAGGTATAACATCAGGCAAATCACTTAACCTTTGAAGGGTGGTAGTTTCTTCATCTGTAAAATGAGCTTTACAATGTTACACTTT
>NW_011888976.1:2307409-2311600 GCF_000151845.1 Pteropus vampyrus | reverse complement strand
TTCAAAATTCTAATGAGCCTTCATGCATCTCACAAAGTCAGTTTGCTTCAAAATGGGCATCTGTCTGCTGCCCTTGGTCACAGAGGAAACTGACAAGCTAGAAGTTCATGCTGATCTGAAAAGCCCAGGTGAGCAACGCACACAAGATGTAACTGAGCCTGTAGGAAGGTTTTAAAAGTTAAAATCACTCCCAGTCCTTGGCTACTTCTGATATCTCATTTCCCACTGTTCTCACCTCACTAGGCTCCAGCCACCAGAGACTCCTTCTCATTCCTCAAGCATACCAAGCACATGCCTGCCTTGGGGCTGTTGTCTTTGCTCTTCCCTCTGGTAGAACACTCTTCCACCAGATATTTAAATGGGTTCCTCCCTCCCTGTATTTAGTTCTCTGCTCAAATGTCACTTCCTCAGGGAGGTCGTCCTAGGCCACTCCCTAAATTAGGTCTCCACATATATTCTGGAATTCTCTATTCCCGTACCCTGCTTTTTTTCCTCATAGTTCATGGCATCACCAGACATTATCTATCTATCTATCTATCTATCTATCTATCTATCTATCTATCCATCCATCCATCCATCCATCCATCCATCCATCCATCCTTAATTAGTGTGTGTCTACTAACTATAATGTGAGCTCCATGAGGGCAGGGATCTGACTATTTGTTTAAAACTGTACATTTAGTGCCACAACAATGCCACACACCTAGCAAATGGTCAATAAACATTTGTTCAATGAATTAATTTACTAACTATAAGATTTCTATACATTGCAAATGTATTACTACTAGTACTCAAAATGAGTGGCTCATGAAAATTATTTCCTTGTTAGACTATAAGCTCTATAAATACAGATACTATATTTGTCTTATTGACTTATAGACTAAGAGTTCCTAACACACCACCAACCCCTATCATCCCAGGGGTTGGAGACCTCTGCTCTACTCCTTTGCTCTCTGTAAACTCTCCTCGCTCACAATGATTTCTTCTCTCAAGGATCCCATCATCTCTACCTCTGCAAACTGGCTTTCTTTGGGGATCCTCAATCCATCAAACTTGGGCTACACATGTCTAGAATCCACTTATGTTAAGAGCAGAGCAATGGACAAATGCATGGACATAGAAGCTTAGATGTTTCCCTATTTCTTTCCACTGTGCCTTAGACCCTGTTGGTCTCCATCTTTTATTTTCCAATAAAAGGACCCTTATGGACCCTGAAAATAATTAAAAGCAAAATTTTTTTTGCAAAGTACAACATGGAAAGTAGACTTCTGATGTTCAAAAAGATTTTGTTATAAACAAACTAAAGTATAAAACCTGTTTGCAAGGAGAAGATTGAAAGTTTCCTATATCTTTTACTCTTTTAATCTAACTTCATTTAGAACATAAATCAGAAAAAAAAATCCAGTTATACAAAATGTCCAATTAAAATCATTCAGCATAGTGGTACTTCTTAAAAAGAGTTTAAAGTATCTTCCAAAGTAATGACTGCTTAAATAATAGCTTGATAGTTAAAATAAGCCAATGACTTCTATGACTTTCTAGCTTCCGTAGACTTTGAAAATCCACTATATTCTGAATTGGATACAATTCAGTGTTCAGTTTTGTAAAATATCATCCATTTTACTACCTGGTTTCCACCAAAGGAACCAAAATCAGGTGGCTCCTCTTTCCTTTCAAACCACACACATGTGTTAGCAGCATCTGGTTGTAACCACAAAATAGATACTTTTGCTGCCAGCTATTATCATTATTCTAAATAAATTCCTTAAATGGTTGCTAACCCTATTCCTATGTCCAATGTATAGGATGATGGGAAAAAAGCAAGAAAAATATGCTATTCTATTTCTTAACTTTTAAAGAAACAATATTATAAAAACTCCAAGGGACCCAGTCTTTGCAAGCCCCAACACCTTCGTGAATTTTATCTCCAGAGGCCCTACCAGGTTTTCACAATGACAGTGGGAGACAAATTCCCTGCTTCTTCCTGCAGGGTGTTGGGAGAAGTCATTTTGAAATATTCCCAGAGCATTCTGTTCTTCTTAACAAGGTATGCCCTCAAGGGAACAACTTTACCAAAACCTAAGTGACTGAGGGAAAGGAAATACCCAACTCCAGCTCCCTCTAGCCTTCCTGTCTCTCCTAAGGGGAAGGCGGATAAAACTGACAAGCACCAGTGAAGGTCACGGCCCAGGCGCTCTGGCTCACTAACAGACTGAGACCTAATCACAGGATTATTAAGAAACAACTTTAGAAAAATTCTGGTTAGGTGCTAAATATAGTCCTTTCTAGTTTTATAAGTGCTTTCACGCATATTTTCACACTTCATGCCAACCTGTGAGACAGGCAAGAAAGAGGACATCTTCTCGTTTTGCTGATAAGAAACTAAGGCTCTGAGATAATGCCACAGATTGGTGGGGCCAGATTTTAAATTCAGCTATTCAGACTCTTAGTCCAGAGCCATTTTCTCTAAACCACATCTTCTCCTACACTACTTATAGATTAGAAAGGAATCACTAAATTAAGTTTACTGGATCAAAACTTACTTATAGTCTCCAACTTATAATATTGATGCCATTTATTCAGCCCTTACTTTAGGACAGGCACTATGACAAGTCCTTCCTGTGCATTCTCTCATTTGATGCTCACTGCATACCTTGTGAAGGAGGTACTCTTTGGTCCATTTTTTGGTAAAATACTGAGTATTATGGAGATCAAGTAACTTGCCAAAGGTCACATATCAAGCTAGTATAATTACAAATGTGACCCCTTAACCACTTGCCACTTGTGCTTCAATCTAATCGTGGAAGGTGGCTAAGACTCTCTCCTTGACTAAACTTTAGTTAGCCTCCTCCTATCAACTAGACCTTGGCTTCTGTTCTGTCCTTCCCAGACCTGCAGAACCCGTCTTAGCAAAAATCCTGCTAAGTCAATTTAGAAAGAGTCCCCCACCCCAGATATCCAATTCTATTCCTCTTCTTCCACCTTTGATATCTATCTAAGTCCTTGGCCTGCCTTTAGCAAGAATCTTCCTAACCTTGATGTCTCCCCTTGCTAATTTCTATTCGATGACCCCTTCACTCTAATCATTAGCTATAATCCCCAGCTGTCTTTACAGTGTTCGAAGTTGAGCCTGATCTCTATCCTCTACAACACTCTTATTGCAATAGTCTTGAATAAAGTCTCCCTTACCATTTTAACAAGTGTCAGAATAATTTTTTCTTTAACACAGAATTGACACTCCAAAATATTAACAGTTCTTGGGTTCAAGAACCTCTGGAACCACATTTTACTACCCAGAAGCCTCTGAGGCTTGTACATACTAAGATATTCAATCGCAGTTTAAATCGGTATTTGATCTGATAGGGGAAGAGGTACAGGAGAACACAAGAGCACCAAGCACGTATACATGGGAAGTGGTAGCTCGTGGGTGCATGTAGAATGAACCCAGCTCTAGTAGCTGCCCTATTGCTTGCCTCAGGCCAGTGTTTTGTGGGCAAGTGGTTTGAGGTACACCACCTCCTCTCTCTCCCCCATCACCAAAGTTTGCCTTCTGGACCCTAAAAGCTATGTATGAAGATGGAGAGGAAGATACCTCCCATCTAGATCTTCTGGACCAGGCACCCACTCCCAGCCACTGTACCCCAAAGTCTGACTTATGCTGAAGGTCCACTGTGGAGCTCATTCCCATGTGCCCCAACTCTGAGCCTCCAGAGTTCAGAAGCGGAGCAGGGAAGAGGGGCATCTAATAGCTGCCTACAAAATCCATCTGATACAGTCTCCGGAGATCAATTTCCAGGGAGAAACTGCCTTTATTACACATAGACACACACACACACACGCTCGCACATATATGTATGCACACACAGAAACACACAAAGTGTCCAATGCTCTATGAGGAAAGGTGCTTAGGGAGGCACTAGGAACTACTGTCAAAGCATCAAGGCTCATGTAATCCCTGAATCACCACCATAATTATAATAATCATAACAAAATAATAGCAGCTACCAGTTATTGAACTACTTAGTACAGTTAATGAACTGTGACTTAAATCACTGTATTTACTCCTAATAGTCAGATGAGTTGGCTACATTTACAAATGAGAAAACTGAGACATAGAAAGGTAAAGTAATGTGTCCAACAGCACCCAGCAAAGCCACGATTTCTACCCAGACCTCTCCAGTTCCACAGCCA
>NW_011888976.1:2292691-2307359 GCF_000151845.1 Pteropus vampyrus | reverse complement strand
TATACATGGGAAGTGGTAGCTCGTGGGTGCATGTAGAATGAACCCAGCTCTAGTAGCTGCCCTATTGCTTGCCTCAGGCCAGTGTTTTGTGGGCAAGTGGTTTGAGGTACACCACCTCCTCTCTCTCCCCCATCACCAAAGTTTGCCTTCTGGACCCTAAAAGCTATGTATGAAGATGGAGAGGAAGATACCTCCCATCTAGATCTTCTGGACCAGGCACCCACTCCCAGCCACTGTACCCCAAAGTCTGACTTATGCTGAAGGTCCACTGTGGAGCTCATTCCCATGTGCCCCAACTCTGAGCCTCCAGAGTTCAGAAGCGGAGCAGGGAAGAGGGGCATCTAATAGCTGCCTACAAAATCCATCTGATACAGTCTCTGGAGATCAATTTCCAGGGAGAAACTGCCTTTATTACACATAGACACACACACACACACGCTCGCACATATATGTATGCACACACAGAAACACACAAAGTGTCCAATGCTCTATGAGGAAAGGTGCTTAGGGAGGCACTAGGAACTACTGTCAAAGCATCAAGGCTCATGTAATCCCTGAATCACCACCATAATTATAATAATCATAACAAAATAATAGCAGCTACCAGTTATTGAACTACTTAGTACAGTTAATGAACTGTGACTTAAATCACTGTATTTACTCCTAATAGTCAGATGAGTTGGCTACATTTACAAATGAGAAAACTGAGACATAGAAAGGTAAAGTAATGTGTCCAACAGCACCCAGCAAAGCCACGATTTCTACCCAGACCTCTCCAGTTCCACAGCCAATGTTCCTTCCACCCCATCCATAATTTTACATTGGGAAACATTTCCATCAAATACATGAGTGGGACACGATACTCAGTGTCAAATCCTTCCATGAGCCAATTAGTGTCACACTGTAAAACACTACAGCCACAGATTAGGTGCTCAAAACTATTTGCTGAATGAAAATCTCTTTAGGGTCTTAAACCATATTTCCAGTTTACTGAAAGCTATATCACTTCAGGGCTCTTCTCAACACACTTTCCTTATTTTGTTGATGATAATAATGAAAACTGTTGCATCCCTTTGTAATGGACTAAATGTTTGTGCCTCTGCAAAATTCGTATGTTGAAATTTGATGGTATTAGGAGGTAAGGACTTTGGGAAGTGATTAGATCTTGAGGGTGGAGCACTCATGAATGTGATTAGTGCCTTTATAAAAGAGACCCCAGAGAGCTCTCTTGCTCTCTCTCTGCCACGTAAGGATACAAGAAGGAAATGGCCATCTGCAACCTGGAAGAAGGCCCTCACTAGAACTTGATCATGCTGGCACCCAGATCTCAGACTTCTACCCTCCAGAACTGTGAGAAATAAATCCCTGTTGTTTATAAGCCACCCAGTTTACGGTATTCTGTTTTGAGTAAGATACTCTTCAATCCTATAATTCTGATTTGAGTAAGATACCCTTCAATCCTATAATTGCACTCCTAGGAATCATACCCAAGAGGATAGTCAGAGATCCTCTTTTATTTTGAGAAAGGGGGGACGGAGAAGGGGAGACACACACACACACACACACACGAGAGAGAGAGAGAGAGAGAGAAGTAAGAAGAGTAAAAGAAATGGAAAAAAAAAAAAACAATGTGGACACTGCATTTTCCATTTACTTGGCCTTAACAGTAAGAATATGGCATTTTTGAACCAAGAAATGAATCCTTTGGAGGAAGTCATGTGCTCATTTCTCACTGAAAAGTTAAAATTTTCAGTTCATGCTGTCAGATCCTTTTCCAGCGTCCAACACGTGGTCACACTTAGTTCACACAGAGTAGCCCCTCATATATTGGATAAAATCAGTTAACTGGACACATGAGCTAATTGTCAGAGACGGTCCATTAAATTCTTATGCTCTCTCTCCTCTACATCTGGTTAGAATGTAAACTGAAACAACCTCTCAAAGGGCAAAGCAGCCATCTGGATCCAGAGACTCATATGTGTGCCTTCCCTTTGATCTCCTGAGTCCACTCCTAGGAATGGAACCCAAGGAACTCATCTGAAAGGCAGACAAGGATATAGGTGCCAGCACATTCTTAGCATTTCTCATGTTGACAAAATTTAGCAAACGAATTTAATGTGCGATACTGGAGAAATGGTTAAATAAATTGTGGTTTAGCCATTTGGTAGACTATGAAGCAGAGAATAATAAAAATCCTATCTCTAAAATATAACTCTTTGCAAGGGAAAATGCTCACAATAAAACCATAAGATAAAAAGGCCAGATTCAAAACCTAATAAACAGTATTAAACCAATCTGTCTAAACAATAATAATTAGATAAATTATTTTATCTTTACATATAGCATAGTAAAGACTACAAGGACATACTCCAAAATGCTAACTAACCAAGATGCTATCTCTGGCTATTTGAATTTTTTCATTTTCTTCTTTATACTTTATCTCTTCCAAATGAACATATTTTTTTCATCAAAAGAAGAAAAGGAATTATTTCAATGAACAAATTTTTAAATCTACATTCACCTTTCAGGAAATTGATTTGCAATATCTATAATAGTCAAAGCATCCCAGGGAAAAGACAACTCATTAAAACACAAGAAAACAGAAAATTCTAAAGAATAAGATGAAACACATTCCAAAAAATAACTCCAGTCACTCTCAGGAGGCTTTTCTTTATATTTAATCCATTCTCTACCACTACAATTTATGCCCATTTAACTTGCTTTGTAATCTTGTTATTAGTCTTTGAATTCCCAGGTTGTAGCATAGTCCCTGATATAGGAATCATTCAATAAATGCTTATTTAATATCAAGAGCAACTATTCAGTAGAGTATGGAAGCCATGGTTTCAGCATTCCCTCAAATGCTCTTATCCCCCTCCTTCTAGCAAAAGTCCCCCTTGCTATGATGAACTGGTGCTCCTTCCTCATGGCTCATCTGGGGCTGTTGATCATTCACAGCAACCCTGACCAGAAACAGTGACTATTCGGGGAGTGGGGAGATGGGCCAAGCAAAGTCCTTCCCTAAAAGTCAATACAGAGATATTGGAGAAGGGAAGTACTCCCCCACTTCCAATCACTACGTCAGAGATGTCA
The DNA here is from genome assembly GCF_000151845.1 of Pteropus vampyrus. NCBI lineage: Eukaryota > Metazoa > Chordata > Mammalia > Chiroptera > Pteropodidae > Pteropus > Pteropus vampyrus. Next base: position 2,304,266 of record NW_011888976.1, on the reverse strand, counting down.
GGTGTGAGAAGGTGCCTAAGACATCTGGAGACAACCTTGTCCAGCCACATGGAGGAAGCCATATCTGCAGGAAAACAAAAGGAGGCCAACAGGCAGAGGGAAGGAAGACAGAAATGAAGAGAGACAAGGCAAAGGCTGGAGAATGATACCACAGGCCAAGAGGAGCAGAGATCAATGAAAGCAGAGACAGACAGACAGACGGACACAGAGACAGAGAAAGACAGAGATGGGGAGAGAGAGAGTGTTCTGGAAGCCTTAAGACCCCATTATTAGCCTTGATGACCTCATTCCTACAATTTAGCTTCCATTCTGTTCTTCCGATCTATGGTGAGACAATAAATTCTCATTTTTTCTTAGGTTGATTTAGTTTGGGTGTCTGTATTTGCAACTAAAACTATCCTGACTTTTTTGTGTCTCTAATAACTATAAACATGTAATATCAAGTTAGAATTCTTAAGAAATATAACATGGGAAAAAAACTGCTTTGTTTCTGAAAGACTAGGGAAAGACCATGCCTGATAAACTTATTAGAAAAGCTGACAACATTTGAAAAGTTGCCAAGCTGATTGATACTGATGATAAAGCTGACTGAAAAAAAAAAAAAAAAAAAGTATTTCATGAAAAACTTGAAAGTGAGGCAAAGCTTATAGAATTGGAATACAAAAATCTATATTTTTATTGAAGGGTGGCATTTATATCAGCACATTATGTTAAAATGTGGACTTTTAAAAGGTGATAGATTCTCTATTCAATTACATAATGTAGGATGACTATCTAACATAATCACAATTAAAGAACCAACTGAGAGCTCCTTTCATCTCAGGGTCTCACATTCTCTCATGTTAGCACACACTAAGGGCCCATATGGGACACGCAGATGTCAGATGCAATTTTTCCATGATTTCACCTAAAAAAAAAAAAGGTCATGATTTTTACAGATACATGACTAAAACGATTGTTTTGAGTCAATGGAGAAATCTGTAATTTACAAAAAATAAAGTGAGGGGATATTCTGATAGGCAGCCACACCAGCATGCGTTGTATATAGATTGAAACACTTTGCCTAACATTATTAATAATTAACCATAAAAAGAAATGCAATACCATGGGCAGGACACCTTAATCTAATGGAGCCTTGTAATAGAATGCAGTATCTGACAGAAAGTAGATTGAGAACTAAAAATACATATTAAAAATTCAGATCAATCGGGCATCTGACCAAAACAGCCATTTAAACAATAATTAGAAGTTGAGTTCATTTAAGTTACTACTTACCTGAAAACTATATCTGGGGACAAAAAACAACTCCACTGCAAGCCATCCTTCCACTCATTCATTCATTCACCAAGTGAACAAAATCATGCAGCATGCAGCTATGTGCCAAGCACAGGAGACCTGGGAATAAATAGGGTGGATGGGCCTGAGCCCTCATGGAGTTTACAGCCTAAAAGGGAAAGCAAAACAGTCCACAAGTAATTTTTTTAAAAAAAGATAACAGAAGTATCTACTTTAGCTTGTAGGAAGTTCAAGCAAGTACACTGAAGCTAAGCTCAAAAGGGGAAGGAATGCTAATTGGATGAGAAAAATGAAGGAAGAGCACCCCAGACAAAAAGAACATCAAGTGCAAAATCCCTGAGGTGAGGAGTAGGGTGTATTAAATGTACTTAGAGAAGTTTAGGAAGGAGAGACAGCACAGTGCAGTGAGTGAAAGCATGGACTCTGGAGCCAGTGGACGTGGGTTTGAACCCTAGCTCTGCCTAACATTTACTAGTCATATGACCATGAGCAAGTTACTCAACCTCTCTGTGTTTTCTATTTAAAATAGGAAGAATACTTTCTATACAATGGGATTATTAGAATAGTGCCTGGCACGTGGAAAACTTTATTGAGTATTGTGGTTGGAACACAGAGATAAGGGGAGAATAGCATGAGGCTAGGGAAGGGTGGCTGGGCCCAAATCACACAGGGCCTTGGTAAGAATAAATATAAGCATCCTAGGTCTTATTAAAAGATCTCATTGGCTATAGTAAGGACAACTGATGGAAGTGTGGTAATGAATGTAGACGTATCAGTTAGCCAGTAAGAAAACGTCTGTGGTGTGTGGCTACAGAGAAAGAAAATGTCAATGTAGATAGTGCTGAGGCCATGAAAACTGTTTAAAGGATACAATTACTCTACATGTTTAAAATTTCAATTTTATCACTAATAAAAAAAAAAAACTCAAATAGAAAAGCGAAATACTGACCCATTGGTTATTTATTACTCTGATTCCTATTAGAAAAACACGTGGATATTTCATAACCTCAGAATTTTTTTTTTATCCAAAATGTGTTCAATGGGATGGTTCCTCACTCATCTTTATTCATGTTGCTTTTAGTGCTGTTTCCTTCTAAAGGAGTATCCTTCTGTAAGCCTTGCTTTTCCTCCTGTGGGCTGACAGAGGACAGTGGAGCAGCCAACACCCAACACTACCATTTATGCATGGCTGCAGACGGTGGTGATTTTATAGCATCCTGGGCACTTCACGTCCATGAAGTCAAAGTTGGGGCTCTGCACCAAGCACTTCTTGTGTTTCCTCTTCTCCTCTTCTAGAGAGGGATGGAGGGATGGCAAGAGGCATGTTCTCGTGAAAATGTCATCACCATCAGAAAGGCTAACCTCAGAATTTTAACAAGGGCATGGAAGATCTATCTGGTCAAGGCATAGTCCTGAGACACTTTGGAAAAAAAAAAATTGAATGGTTGAATACTTGAGGCAAAATATCAGCACCAGGACCAACTAAACCTGGCCCTAATGGTGCATAAACTAAAGGAGACTTAAGAAATGCTTCACGCTCCCCGGTATCCCATTTTCTTCCATGTTTTTTTCCTTCTGGAAAATAGGATCTTTCTTTAAAGGAATGACTACCGAAAGGCTTGACCCACATCTGTAGACAGGAAAGCACGTGTCTATCATGCAAAACCACAGTTCCCACACTCTGACTACCAGGTAAAACCCAGCCTTTCAGCACAGAGGTAAGAGCTCAGGTTTTGGAGGCAAGGAGCTCAGATTCAGGTTTAGGTCCTGGCTCTACCACATACTGGTTATGTGACCCTAAGTCAGTCAGCCTCTCTAATTCTCAGGGTCTTCAACTGCAAAAGGGAGAAAGCAATTTCACCTGTCTCCACGGTATTTTGTGAGAAGGACTTGGTATACTATTTATAAAGCATTTAGCATAGCTTCTCATACAGAGTAAGCCTAAAACACTAAAAGGCAGTTATAATTATTATCTGTCTTTCATTCCTGCTATGCCACCAAGATTAGGGATTAAATGAGGTAGAGAAAGAAAACACTGTTGGTGAATTGGTCAGCTGTTTTGGAAAACTGGCACATTGACTAATGATGAAGTTACACCTACTCCATGGCCCAGTACTTCCTCTCCTAAACATACACCCAACTGAAGTGCATCCCACATGCAAGAGACAAGAATGAGAAGGCTCAAAGGAGTATCATTCATAATAGTCAAAAACTGGAAACAACCCAAATGTCCATCAACAGTAGAATGGAAAAATAAATGATGAAATGATGGTATATTTATATGACAGAATAACACATGGTGCCAAAAATGAAGAAATCATGGCTATACTCAACAAAAGGGATGACTCTCTCATAGCCAATGCTGAATGAAAGAAACCAGACACAAAAGAACAGGCTGGATATTTCTATTTGTATAAAGTTCAAAAACAAGCAAATTAACTCTAGTGTTTAAGGATGCATACTGAGGTGGTAAAAGAATAAAGAAAAGAGATTACCATGAAATCAGGGTAATGACTGGCTTTGGGGGGAAGGAAGGGTTGTGACTAGAAAGAAGAACATGGGACTTCTGGAGTTCTGTTTCTTTACCTAGATGATGGTTACGTATGTGTTATATTGATTCATTAAGCCATACATTTAGGTTTTGCACACTTCCTGTATATTTGTAATAATCCACAACAGTTGAGAAACTAATCAATCTGCCTGCCCCATCTAATCCATGCCCTTTTTTCAGGAATGTCGAAGGCTTAGAGAATGTGGTTTATGCAGCTAGCTCTGCCTTTCTGAACCCTCTATCTGCTTGAGCCAAAATCCTAATGGGGGCCAACAGTCAGGGAGAATGCAGGAAAGGTAAGGAGGTAGACCTACCACTTGGACTGTCTTGGTGGAACTGTCCAACCTTTCCATCCCATCTTTGGGGTTCAGCCCTTGTCTTGTATTATATCACTTCTGAGGCATATAAATGAAGAAAAGTGAATAGAGACTTACAATTAGCATGGGCAAGAAATGAAAGACACAAAGAGAAATACCCCATGAACTATTCATTCAACATATACAAGTGCCAAGCCAAAGTAACTGTTCCAAAGATGGGCATATGACCCAAGCAGAGACAAGGCCTTCCCTAAAATCCATGCAGGTATTAATAGTAGAGGAGAGAAGCACTTTCTCCTTGAGGAGCCAGGCTACGAAAATTAATCTGGAGGCCACATTCCAAAGCACTGTGGAGCAAACCATGTCTGTGAGTAAACAAAACAAGGCTGACAGAAAAGGGAAATAGGGCTGAGAGCTAGAGAGAGATAAGGCAAGGGCCTGATAATGGTGCCTCATGCCAAGAAGAACAGAGGTCAGCGAAGGCAGAGAGGTGATTTGGAAGCCTTGAGTGCCCAGTTCCACCACTGACATCCTAATTTCTGCAACTTAGCCTCAATTCTGTCCTTCCCAGCTATGGTGAGACAATATGGGTCAGATCTTATACTTAATTCTAATGATAGAAAGGTAAATAACACACAGAACTTCCTCTTAAGGGTATCACAGTTTAATTAGGAAAACAGACATGTCAACAGACAGGTCAAACAGGATTATGAGATATACAGAGGTGGAACATCTTAACCAGACGCGAGTAAGAGAGGGAAGGGCCAGGGAAAGATTCTGGATGAAGTGACCTGTGGGCTGAGCCCTACAGAATGCTTTGGATTCATCAGGGAAAAGTGAGGAGAAAGGAACAGGGCAGGGGTAGCAAGGCAGATAAAACAAAGATGAGTAGGAAGAAAAGGTGTTAGTGGGGACATTAAGAGCACTTTGGTATTGCTGGAGTGAGGTGTGGTTGGCAGGTGAAGCCGGGGAGGTGGGTCATAAAGGAGCTGAGAGCCACTTAAAGGAGTCTAGACTTTGTCCTGTAAGCAAAGAGAGCCTTTGTAAAGCTTTAATCAGGGGAAAAACAGAGTCCAATTTCCCTTTTAGCAAGATCAAGGAGATGTTTCCTAAGCCTATTATCTGAAAAAAAAAAAAGATGTTTTCTTACTCTTTCTCATTCCCCCACTCCCTCTCTCTCTTTCTCTCTCCTCTTTAACTCCAACAGCCTGAATTTCTAAAACTCCCATCAGCCTAATAGTTTATTTCTTGAATATTTCACCCTAAATGTAAACAATAGGGACAGCATCGGCTAATGACAAAAGTAGCAGACGAGCTGTCCTGAGAGCTGGGTTCTAATCCTGCTCCACCGCTACCAGGCCTTATGAGCTAGAACAAGCTACCCATGTCTTTAGCTGTATCTTCTCCACAGGCGAAATGAGAATTAACAGTATTAGTTCTAGGTACCTCAGAGGGCTATTGTAAGTAGTACGATAAAGTGGGTCAAAAATCACATCCCCAGTATCTTTGAATCTGGTGAAGGACTTTGGTAAAAGTAGCATCCTGATACAAAATAGCATCATATAGCACACTTTATGCATTCTCTTGTTAATAAAAAATATTTTATTCCTAACATTCGGTAAATACATACAAACATAGTATCTAAACTTTATTTTAAATGAATTAACAAGAATTTCTCATACCTGTACATGTCCAATATTATATTTGGGGTAATCTGTTTTGATTTTATTATTTTCTAATAAGGATGGTATTAAATACTACAACTAAGAAGATATATAGATTGATATCTAATATTTAGCTCAAAATGAAAGTAAGAAAAACACACTAAAATATGTTAAAAATATAAGGCTTAAGGAAGTCCAACGGTATCCAGAAAAGGTTTTCTGCAGGTAATAAAGCACTGGTACCTCAGCAGGGTATCGAAATTCCTTAGGGAGAATCATATGTTTCCTGAAGTTAGGTAGCAATATTGCCTCTAAGATAATGCTGCACAAACCCAGTGGGAGAATCACTGAGGTCTGGGGATTTTTAATCTAATTTACAGAGCATATTTTTTGAGCATTATTAATTGCCTTGGGACAAGTTTTCTTTTAATGGTATGCAAAATAGTCTGACAATTGCCCACAAGGTGGCACCAAACTCATGCCCAGAAGACAACCAGGGGAGTTTTTTTAATCATAAAGCAAGAGACATTCCAAATACTCGACAGCTTCCTTTATAGTGTATCCTCAACAATGAGCCAGATTTATAGATATTAGCCTCCCCTTCTCCCTAGTAGAAACAAAAGTTAAAACCTATTGCCACCTACAAGAAAACTTTCAAAGTAGACAATAAGCCAGATTTATAGATATTAGCCTCCCCTCAAGACAGAACTGTTCTACTGGGCAGTTTTCAACAGAAAAAGAAAAAAGAAAAAAGTATAAAAGTCCTAAAAATAAATGTTCCACTTCTTGGGGGGAAAAAATCCTGAAACTAATTTAACACACTGAATAGTACCCAGAAGTTGATCATTCTTTCCTTTGTTTTAAATTTTATTTGATTGAACTTAGATGAGCCCATGTAAATCTCTAAAGAACTGAACGTTATTTAAAAATTGAAACAGATTTTCTGTTAATAATGTAACAGGTCATGGTTATTTTAAAAGGATGAAATCTATTATTGGAGACCTTCTCCTTCCTACTCACCTCTACCCTCTTCCATCCTACAAAGGATGTTCTAAGGTGAACTGGTCCAGGCTGGCATGGAGCTCTGGGTACCAATAATGAAAGTCATTCTGAGAACAGACATAATGCATCACTGGGTTAGGGGATATTTCTGCCAATTAAAAAAGAGTGTGCTGGGCCTGAGCCCCTGCAGCCAATCCTTCCATTTTGAAAAAGCAGAGGTTGTACAGAGCAAAAGATTATCCTCAAAGGGTCAGCTTCCTGTTAGCATGAGAAGAGAGAGCTACCTGTGAAGAAGAGTTGATCTGTTCCCATTTGTAACATCCACCACAGATAAGAGTGACCATCTGTGAAGGGCTTGGACTATGAGCTCATCAACCTTTTAGAAAAAAAAGCTAAGAGAAAAGAACAGGTAGATGAATCCCATTCTGAGACCACCAAGCTACCTGTTATCAAACATCATCTCAGGAGGCATACCTGGGAAGGTTTCCTGATACTGGTAGCAATCCTGAGTCATTTGTTCAGCCTGCAGATCATTGTTTCATCAAGGAAACACCCTTAATTGCAACCCCTTGGCTTCTATACATTTGTGATTTCTGAAAACACAAGAAAAACTTCTGTTCACTTATTTCTCTTTCCTAAGCAAGGTATCACACACCCCTACACCACATGCAAGTGGTTTGTGATCTCAGGGACAAGACGTTCTGGAAGGCTTGTGAATGTGCTTCCTGTAGCCCATGCTGCCCACCAGAGCAGACACTCCCATGGCTAGCTGGAGAGGCAGGGAGGCAAAGGGAAGCAAGGATGTGGTTGCATTACCAATGATCTTGGAGCCTGCGCATTTGTCTCTGCACTCTGCAAACCTGCAGTGCCGACCCTGTCTCTGCCTCTGCCTCTCCCTCCACATGAGGAATACAGAATGCCAGCTTTTCAGAATGCATCTCTCTTCTCAGCAGTCTTAGCTCAGAGCAATCTGGCAGACATTTTAGCTCAAATGTCCCAGACCATTCGAAAAATGCTGCAGAACCCCTTTCTTACCCTGATTTTTAAACCAACAATACTATGGGTTGACTTCACAGAATGGAGAACAAATTCATACAATAAAATACTGTAATAACAAAAAACATGTATCGCTTCTCTTAATTCACTCAGCGATGCAAGAACTCTAAATAAGATTTTAACAGGAGAATGGTATGATGGAATTTCAGTGCTGGAATCCATAATAATAAATATCCCTAGTGATGGAGCTTTTGATTAAAATAGGTAGGAAACTACCATTCATTAGGCATTTTCCATGTGTCAGCTAAATGCTAAGCATGTGTCAGCTTCCATTTAAAAATGTATTTCAGAACTGCGAACTTCCAAAGGCCTCATGGTGAATCCTTGAGTATGCCCTTCTGTACTGTTCAACACACATTTACCCTCAGGCCACATTAGGGACTATTATTGACAGAAATGAAGCAGTCCTGGACCCAGCTCTCAGAGGACTTACACATGTCATCTGTATGTACGTATCAGGTACTACCAAGAAGGGGCAATTACTACTCAGCCATTATTCTAGACCCTACCCTTATTAGAACAATCGTAAATTGAAGAAGGAAGAATAAAATGAAATACAAAATTGAGTAGAGTGGGATAGAGGGGTCATTAAGAATCTAAGAAATGCTTATCCATGCAATGAGGACATGATTTCTCATGAGGATTCTCTTTTAGCTCACAGAGGAAAAGTAAGTTCTCTAAGAAAGGGGGTGTTTACTCTGATGAAGTTCAAGTAACTCAGCCTGTCTTTGCTGATCTTTCTTCTGTCCTCAGTCAGGCCTTGGGCCGACAACACCCCTCCTTTTGAACTTTACCACACTTAAGCCTTTGCCAAGCAATACCAATCTTCCTCCCCTTCGTAGTACATGCTCTTTCTCCCTCCACCAGGCTCATTTACCTCCATTTTGCAACCTTCCAAGATATCTCCAGCTCCCTCTCCCTCCTCCTCCCCTTCTCCCTCTTCTCCCCCTCCCTCTAGCTCTCTATCTCATTCTCTCTGTCTCTCTCACACACACACACACGCGCACACACATGCGTGCACATGCGTACGTACACACACATACACACACACTCATGCATGTGCATGCGCACCACACTGTGTTAGTTAGAAGGTCCACAGCCAACATTTCCCCATTAGGCTGTATACTCCATGAAGACAAAGACTTTATCCTACTAATCATTGTATCCCCGATGCCTGCAACACATTAAGCACTTAATAAATAATTATCAAGTTATAGAATTTTACTTTTTAGATAACTTGACTTTCTCCCCCAAAAGACTATAAGTTCATAGAGGACTAAAAATGTCTGGCTTCCAGAAAGTGCACCAGAAATGTTCACTGAATAAATAAACAGCAAACATTAGGCCACAAGGCAGAGTTGTCTAAATTAACTAATTATTCCTTATTGTAAAGTTGGATTTTTTTAGATCATAAATTTCTTTCCTTTACAAAGTCATCATTAGGTTTGCAAATTCTGTTGTTTGCATTCAAAAGCACAACATAATGCCAGACTGAAGAATTCAATAACAACTTAAAAAGGATTACTTATTTCAATAACCTTATCTGTTGAAATTTAACATTCTTTTTTCCCCAGAGAATTTACTGCATGATCCCTGGCTCCCAACCCAGCTATGCCTGTGTTATTAGGACTTATCAGAGTAAATAGGCAGAGAGAGGCAGATGGATATTTCAAATATCACGTAAAACAAAATATCCTTTTACATTTGTAAAATAAATATGATTTCATTGCTCATATCTCCTGGATAAAGTGTCCAGAAGAAAAAGCAAAGAAAACAAATATAAGGAAAGGACCCAAGTCCTCTCAGAATGTCTAATAACCTAGGTTAAGCTGGCCACTTGATACCTGGAGCACAATCAGGCCTCCACTGCCCACTCGGTCCCCCTCCTCCTCCTTCTCAACCCTCCCTGATTAGCACACTGAGTGAGCCTGACAGCAACAAGCCTGCATATGGTCTGTTAAGCATAAAGCTCACAATTACTGTAACCAAGTGCCCGAATGTCCGCCTCTAATAAATGCCTGCACCATTGCTAACAATGAAGAGCCAGAAGCTGCTCTCCCTCAACTCCCTGCCCCACCCCCTCCACATCCTCTCCACACAAAAACCAAAAGAAGTAACAAAAGCATTCCGTTACTGAAAGGTGGACCTGACACCGATATACATTTACTATGAAAATGGATTTAAGTTATCCCCTTAGGACTTTTTTTCCTGTATTCAAGCCACTGTATCACACCATTAACTCCAAGCAAAAAAAAAAAGGCAACAAGCAAACAAATAAAACAAACTCATAGACACACAGACAACAGTATGGTGGTTACCAGTGGGGAAAGATGGGGTGGGGGAAGATGAAGAGGATAAAGAGGGTCAAATATATGGTGAAGAGAAGGAGACTAGACTTTGAGTGGTGAGCACACAATGGAATATAAAGTTGTACACCTGAAACTTATATAATATTATTAGCCAATGTTAATCCCAATAAATTTAATTTTAAAAAAATCAGAATTGGAGCATTGTCACTAATGGAACATCAGTTGATTCTATCATACCCTAGCAATGATGAGTGATTCACTCATCAATGACTGTGTGCCTACTATGTGCCAGAGGTCATTACACTTTATCTTCTACTTATCTATTAGTTATTACAAGGACAGGGCCATGTATTCCCAGTTCTAAGCACAATGGCTGTTATATGAGAAGTAAAGAGATATACAACAAATCTTTGTTGGATGTGTTGACGAAACCATTCTGGGATGTGTCAAGGGAAAACTAAGGTACCAGTTCCCGATGTTCATTCTCATCAAGGCCAAGTACAACACCAAGCTGTTATATAAGGCGCCAGTTTACATTCTCTGAAAAATTGGTCTTTAATTTGTTTTGTTCAATCATTTATTTAATAACTTCTATTGATCATCTACTTTATGTCAGCCCCTAGATACACAACACTAAAAAAGAGAGGCACAATGGCAATCTTGAGAAAGAAGAACAAAGTTGAAGGTATCACACTATCTGATATCAAACTATACTACAAGGCTACAGTAATCACAACAGCATGGTACAGGCATAAAAACAGATACATTGATCGATGGAACAGAATAGAGAGCCCAGAAATAAATTCATGCCTATACACTCACTTAGTATGTAACAAAGGAAGTTAGATTATACAATGGGGTAAATACAGTCTCTTCAATAAATGGTGCTGGGAAAACTGGACAGATACATACACAAAAAAAAGAAGCTAGACCACCTGCTTATATCAAGAATAGACTCAAAATGGATTAAAGACTTAAACATAAGTCCCAAAACCATAAAACTTCTAGAAGAAAACATAGGCTGTAAACTCTCTGATATTACTAACAGTAATTTCTTTTCAGATATATCTCCCCGGGCAAGGGAGACAAAAGAAAAAATAAACAAATGGGACTACATCAAACTAAAAAGTTTTTGTACAGGAAAAGAAACCATCAGCAAAGCAAAAAGACAACCAACTGATTGAAGAAGATATTCACGAATGATACATCTGATAAGGGGTTAATATTCAAAATATAAACAACTTATACGACTCAACAATAAAAAAAGTAAACAATCCAATTAAAAAATGGGCAGAAGACCTAAACAGATATTTCTCCAAAGAGGAAATGCAGATGGCTAATAGACATATGAAAAGATGCTCATGGTTGCTAATCATCAGA
>NW_011888976.1:2292229-2292641 GCF_000151845.1 Pteropus vampyrus | reverse complement strand
AATGGGCAGAAGACCTAAACAGATATTTCTCCAAAGAGGAAATGCAGATGGCTAATAGACATATGAAAAGATGCTCATGGTTGCTAATCATCAGACAAATGCAAATTAAAACCACGATGAAATATCACCTCACACCTGTCAGAATGGCTATTATCAATAAATCAAAAAACAAGTGTTGGCAAGGATGTGGAGAAAAAGGAACTCTCATACATTGTTGGTGGGATTGCAAAGGCACTATGGAAAACAGTATGGAGATTTCTCAAAAAATTAAAAATGGATGTACTTTTTGACCCAGCAATTGCACTTCTGAGTATTTATCCAAAAAAAAAATCAAAATAATAATTCATAAAGATCTATGCATCCCAATATTCATGGCAGCACAATTTACATTACTCAGCCGTTAAAAAAAAAA
>NW_011888976.1:2276894-2291858 GCF_000151845.1 Pteropus vampyrus | reverse complement strand
ACAGTTGCTCTTGTTCAACTAAGGCAGGAAAATGCAAACAACTGGTTTATGCGAACAATCATTTGTATGGTAAAAGAGAAAATGGCAATAGGGAATTAGAGAAGTGAGGGATGGTTGTCTAGTTCAAAACGATGTGATATTTATGCAAAGAGGAAAATGGGGATTGGGAGTGAAAGAGAACAATGATAATAGTAAAAAAATAAAAAGAAAGAAAGAACTTGTCTAGAAACTGGCAGCAAGGCTCAGCTGGAAGATTCTGCGGTGAGTTTATATGTGAGAGTGATACAACAGGCATCGGAGCAGCACCAAGACTTCCACAGTCTTAGATAACCCATTCCCACACGCACGCCCTCACTTGGGAATATCATGAGATATTTGAGCAAACACAGGAGTATCATCTGTAAGCATGTATCATGGACTGTGGAGGGTTTGTTAAGTGTTTGAAGCCCTGAGTGGCCTCTGGGGAGCTGAGCACCCTGCATCATTTCCCACTCTGCCTATTGCCTGTGTAAGGCCAAGGGGAGAAAGAAAGTGACCTCACATAATTTTCAAAGTCTCATTCTCTTTATCATTTGGAGACCTCATCCCACACAGGGAGGCCAAAACCACCCAAAGGGACAGCATCCCAGAGGGAGGAATCACTATGCCATAGGATACAATACTTTTGAGGGTTTTGATACATTTTATCCATTCTATTTTGGCTTTTTATATTACTAAAAATCTCTAAGGAACAGAATTCAGTGTAACACTTTGAGTTAAAATGATCTACTGTGTATATTTTAAAAGCTGCCCTTTCTGAATTTGCTAACATTTTTAGAGACTAAAATATAGTCTTCATGGCTGTGTTGGTCTTTTTTAAACTTCTACTTAGTAACTGGAACATTTTTAAAACTGATGGTGGCCAATTTAATGTGATTATTCCTTTAATAAGCCCACCCTTTAATAAGACCATGACAATAAAAAATAACAATAACTTTTCCCTGATATTGATTGAAGGGTATTTTAGTCACCTAAACCTTCGTTGAAACATAAGGTCTTTTGATTCTTAAAATACACGCCAACCTCCCCTCAAAAAGAATAATAACCATAGTTTTATTAATTTTTGTTACTGAACTTAAATTGTTTTTACATCTTCATTTTATAAAAACATTTATTTTTTATTTAAAAATAATAGTAAATCATTCGTTCAACAATTACAATTACCTGTGGCTTAGACATTCTGCTAATTACTTGGGCCAAAGAAGAAACAAAATTCAGAACCTGTCCTTGAGAAGATGATAACCTAGTAAGAGAACGAGGTGTGCAAGCAGTTACATTTAATGTTAATACATGTAAAGAAGTTTGTACAAAGAACAAAGAGAACATTGAGAAAGGAGCATCAAAGTACATTTGAGAAATTCTGAAGGTCTTTATAGAGGAGGTAACTCTTGAGCTAAAACTTGAAGACAAAGAGATGGTAAGCAGATAGAAAGAAAGGTCCTTCTAGGCAGAGGACACTAAAGGTAGGTGAGTAAGGACAGCGCACACAGAGTGTGTATTAGGAGACTGGGCAGATTATACAGAGGTTTGCCCACCATGCTGAGGAGTTTGAACTTCTCTCGGGGACAGCATGGAACCCATGAAGATTTACGAGAAAGGAAGAAACATGGACCAATTTAGGTTTCCTATGGGAAATGGGGTGGACTAGGATAAGATTATAAAAAAGTGAGTAGTCAGAAAATAATAGTCCAGGTGAGAGGTTATACATCTTGAAATGAGACAGTAGTAGTGTGAATCAAAAGAGATATATAATACAAGTGTAGAAAGGAAAGACAATAAGGGATCATCTATGTTAACTGCATATTGAGAACAAGAGAAGATATAAAAGTAAAAGGTTTCTGGCAAGTAAATTCATAGTTATGCCATCCTAGGACCTAAGGAATCAAAAGGTGGCAAACATGGGGAGGAAGACAATAAGTTCTGACTGGATACTGCATCAGTGAGGCTAGATTAGGATAAAATATGGTAAAAGACAATTCTCAAATCTCAGTGATTTAAACAACAAAGACTAAATTCTCATACACGCTACATGTCTATTATGCTTCAGCAGGTCTCCCTCTGGGGCCCAGATTGATGGAGGCCCTACCATCTGCAACACAGCTGAATGCAAAAGCAAGAAGAAGAAGCGCTAAAGATTCACACTCTGACAATTAAATACTTTGGCCCAGAAGTGGCACACATCACTTCCACTCACAATCTATCGACCAGAAATAGGCATATGATTTTGTCTAACTTCAGCAGGGGCAGGGAAGTAGCCATCCCCTTAGAAGTAGCCCAGAAATAGCCCAGAGGTAGAGAAGAATTAGCTATCAGTGGTCAGCAGTAATATTTGAAGTGCCTGTAGGACAACCAAAGCATGTCATCTACAGATCATCTTTTTTTTTTCTTATGGTGACATTGGTTAACAAAATCCAGTAAGTTTCAGATGTACAATGTAACAGTAAGAAATATATATACAGCATATATATGTGTGCATGTGTGTGTGTGTGTGTGTGTATATATACACACACACAGCATTATGTGTTCACCTCCCATAGTTAGATCTCTTTCTGTCATCATATATTTGACCCCTTTACCCCATCTACCTCCCCCCTCACCCCCACCCCTACCCTCTGGTAACCACTAGTCTATTGTCCATGTCCATGAGTCTCTGTTTGTTTACCCTGTTCATTTGTTGCTTTTAGGTTTATATCCCACATATAAGTGATATCATATGGTTTTCAACTTTTTCTGTCTGGCTTATTTTGCTTAGCATGATTCTCTCACGATCCGGCCATGTTGTTGCAAATGGCAGTATTTCATCTCTTCTCATGGCTGAGTAATATTCCATTGTATATATATACCACAGCTTCTTTAGCCAATCATCTATTGTAGGACACTTTGGTTGTTTCCATGTCCTGGCCATCATGAATAACGCTGCTATGAACATTGGTGTGCAAATTTCTTTTCGGATATGAGTTTTCAAGTCTTTGGGGTAAATATCTAGTAGAGGAATTGCTGGATCATATGGTAAATCAATTCTTAGTTTTTTGAGGAACCTCCATACTGTTTTCCATAGTGGCTATGCTAATTTGTAGTCCCAACAGCAGTGTATAAGGGTTCTTTTTCCTCCACATCCTCTCCAACATTTGTTATTACATAGACCATCTTATGTGCAGGTTAGAGCTCAGGAAAGTATCAGGGTGGAAGATACAGACCAAGGAACTAAAAGACTAAATGTGAAAATTCTGGTCCTCTGTGCACGTATGTGAAAATGCATCTCGGAGGTTAATTTGCCCAGGGTCACAGAGTAGCACAGATGTGGTAGGACCAGGCCTCCAGAAGTCTGATACCAAACTCAACATTCTTTCTGCTCCATTTCAGAAGCCTCTAGCGGAGCATCCTATTTGGACAGATTTTGTTCAGATACTATTTGTTCAAGAAAGATGGTATTATCTTGATTTCATCAACAAGTCCAAAAATTTCCCATATTTGCCCATTCTCTCAGAAAGCCAAGGTAAATTTTGGTGGTACTCACATTTGGAGACTGCTTTTATTTTTCAAATAAAGATCTTTCCCGTGTATTTGGTTTTTATGGTGTGAGAGTTGCTTTTCAAAATGTATGTGTCACAGTCTTCTGTTTTAGATCGGAACTAAATAAAAAAATTGAAATTTATATTATAGAAGGAGTCTGTAAACTTTTTCTGGTAAACAAACGGGCATGGCTATATTGCAATAAAAGTTAACTTACAAAAACAGACAGACAACCATATCTGGTCTGTGGGCTGCAGTTTGTCAACTGCTTCACTAAAGGACAAAATCAATTAATAACAATACTATCACAAGTTGGAAACTACTGTTGTACAAGATGAAATCCTGGAAATCACAGAACTGAGGTGAGGCCCATTCCTTCTTATTGGCTTCCTGCTCCTGTGAGCGTGGCCTATCCATGCTTCTTCACTCTAGCATCATTTCTTGTGGCAGCTGCTGAATCCAGTTTACAGTCTTTCTGAAACCAGCCTCATTGTGGTAGCCTCTCAGAAAACGCAGTCCCAGCCTGCCTCTTCCTTAGGTCCAGGTCTTGGACTCTTTCCCCTCCCTGAGCTCAGACTCTAACACCAACCAGGTAGGACTACCCCTCAGAGTTCTGGGTTGAGCTCTGAGGTCTCAATACCAGCCATCATCCTGGAGATTTGAGTTCAGCCCCACAGGGCCCTTCCTCCAAGCTTCTAAACTTTAATAATCCCAACGCCAGGAGTAGCAAATGCCTCCTGGGGTTACTACTTCCATGATATGTTAGCATTCTCTGATTGTCTTTTCAATCCTTCAATATCAAATTGATAATTTTTAGTATTAAATTCTCTGTTAAAATAATTGGTGTAGCTTCTGTCTCTTGACGGACTGATAAAAGGACAGTTCAGTAATTTCAAAATAACTCAAATCCTCATTTGCGTTTCTTGAGCACTACTAAGTAGACATACTATTCTGTACTTTACTTAAAATCCATCTGTTGCTCTCAGATTCTACAGATGCTCCCAGGCCTGACTCTTCAAGAGTCTCCCCTTCCTCTGAAATTTCTCTGCCCTTTGCCTGTCCTCTGGTCTCTTTTGTCTTTCTGCCTAACTCCTTTTCTCCTAATTCTCCACCAGAAAATTCCAAGGATCGGCGACAGAACAGAGTCTAGAGCACTTGGGCGCCTTTCCTCTTAGCTGAGGTTATAGACTGAAATGCCCACCCCAAACTGAAGTGAGAAGACAGGAAACACAGGAGAGAAGCCAGCCAGACAAAAGAGCTCTGGGACTCCAATGTCGTCACATGAAAGTACAGTGTTGCAACTACATTCAGACTCAGAGAGAAACAGGGAGATGTGGGGACTCCGAAGTGTGTGCCCCATCCAGATGTCAGAGCTTCAATTTTTCAAAGGAGGTAAAAAAATATCAACACTCTTTTGTGAAATATCCAGGTTTTTAAACATTGGCTCAATTTTCTTTAACATTCCGTGCAGGTTAAATGAAACTTGCCCAATCCTGCTTACATGCCCTGTTTGCTACTCCTGCCCTGTTATTAGCTCTAAATCCATTCAATATACTCCATTTTCTTGACAAAGATTTGATGGTTAAAATTATTTATTTTTTAATAGTTACCTACAGAGCTCTGAACTATAACAGTAAACCAAAAATAGCATTTTCTCTGCCACATTTCTAAGTTACCACCAAAATGAAAGAAAGGAAGAAAGCAAGCAAGAAAGGGTTGAATAACAGAAGATACTACTTGATTTAAACCTTCAGAAAATCTAGGATTCAACTTTAAAAATATTAACAGAAGAAAATAGCTCTCTAAAGCAAAGCTTTTTAAGTTTATTTTAGAAGAATGTGGTAGTGCTAAATTATTTTTTAAGCAATATTTACAGAACAGTTTGTTCTAGAGTTCTAAATGACACAAAGAGTAGGCCTGGTGTATACATGCCAAAATGGTGACAATGAAATTAGGGCTTGATCCAGTGGCAAATTACCCTCTGCTCATCTCACCAACACCTAAGGCTCTGAAATGGAGAAGGCATCATACGAATAAGTAGACCATTTGGGTACACATAAGGGCATACACACCCACCTACCTCCCAAACCCCCCATGTAAAATTACCCAATCTGTAAGAGAGAGACACACTAGCTCTATAATTACCAGATGTGAACTAAAAAACCATGCCCTTTTAGAAGCTTAGCTACATTTCTCAGCCACACTTTATCAGCCTCAGAGCAAACTCCATAGCAGTATGATGTTTGCTGCCTGGAATGTCTAACAACAGAACAACGTGAAATCCACCAGCTGGAGGACAAAGCAGTCAGTAATGCTAGAGTTAGGAGTAGGGGTGGAAAGAAGAGGTTAATTTCTTATTCCTTATTCCAAAACATTTCCGTGTGTTATTACCACAGAAGGAAAAAATTACAACTTCCCACAGTTAACTTATGTTGCTTCACCTCCACGAGTACTTATTGTCAACTACAATAAGAACTAGACTACCTAAAACCCACAACCTCACTCTCCAAGAGCCAGAAAGGAGTCATAAAAGGCCTCTGCAGAGTTTGTGTGGTTGGCACGAAAGCCATTGCCTAAAGACCCCTGGGAGACCTATTGTATATTCAGTCCATTGACTCTTATTTGACACAAAATTCTAACTCGTCTGATAGATTTCAAAGTTCAAGATCAGACTCAGGAAATTTCAGTATGGAGACAAATCAAAGGCACTTGGAAAAGAAAAGGACATATGTATTGTGAAATGTCAGAGCACATGGTAGAGAAATGAAATGTTGAAAAGAAAGAGAAATGTGTTAAAGAAATGAAGAGAAATGTATGAATCCATTGCTCAAAGTGGGCCTCAAAGAGACAGTGCTACTTTTAGAAAGGTGGAAAGATACTGGAGCCAGGTAAAAATGGGTAAGACAGAAACAAGCAGTACCCTGGCATCAATAAGAAAGGAACCAATATGAAACAGCCCAAAGGGACAACAAGATCATGATTCTTATAGCTGTCACAGTAGTATCTGATGTTCATATTGGACTTACACACACAGGCTCAACGCCAAGTCCATCTTCTCTTATTCAACCCTCTCAGCAACCCTGTGACGTGGGTATTATGTCCATTTTACAGATGAAGCTACAGAGGCTTAGAGAGTTCAAGCCCAAGGTCACCTGGCTAGGAAAGCGCATAGCCAGAATTGAATTCCAGGCCTGCCTCATTCCAAAGCCTGCCCTGGGGAGGAGAAGCGGGAGAAGCAAAGGGAGAAAAGAAGAAGCATGATACTATTCAATGATGCAAAGTATCACCATGTGCCTGGTTCTCTGCACTCTGCATCCAGGACAGCTCTAAGAGGGCAAGGACCATGTCTTACACAGCACCTGGCATGTAGTCTGTGTTCTATCTAATAAATGACAGCATAATTCTTTCCATAGGACCATCCTATAATGTAGGTATTGATATCCCCATTTAACAGTTAAAGAAACAGAACTCTTTAAAGCATTCACGCTAAAAGAAAAAGAAAAAAACTCTCTCAGTGAAAGATAAAACCAGGGGTTATTTTGACAGGCCCAATGACTGCCCTTGTCAAATAAGTGACAGAATACTAGGAAGGAAAATAAAGCAGAACTACTAGGGGATGTAAAATAAGACATCTTGTACTATCTCTTTTTTTTACTTTAATATTTGAGATAACATAACTTGCAGTAATGTTAGCAAAGAAAATAGCTCTCTTTGCAACAGAATTTCATTTATAGATCATAACCTTGAAAAGTTTATCCATGACAGTGATGCAGAGCATTATCATTTGAAAGAAGAGAGAGGATGAGAGAGAGCAAGACAGAGACAGAGAGACAGAAAGAAAAGAAAACTAACAACCCAGAAAACTAGGCAGCTCATTACGTGTTCTCTATCAAATTCTGCAGAATCACACTTGAAGTGACAGATGTGAAGAGGAAGAAGGTTCACACCTAGAAAGGCAAAAGAACTATCTTGGGGAGGTTTGTTAGAGAAGGTGGCAGAGTGCCTGGAGAACTAGTGCACAGATGTAGCCATGGCACGTGTATTTATTCATTCATTCATTCATTCATTCATTCATTCATGCGTCCATGCAACAAACATTCACCGAGCCCCAACTATGCACATGACAAACATTTACCAGGCCCGCCTTATCAACAGAAGCTGGAGATATTGTGGGGAACCAGACGTCATCCCTGTCCTTGAGAAGCTCACAGTCTGCTAGAAAATTTCAGGCAAGTGGTAAGTCAACTAACATTATTCATAATGGGGTATATCCCAGGGATTCTAGAGCTCAACCTGTGGGGAGAAGAATAACCAAATAAAGAAGTGGAAGGAAGGCTGGAAAGGTTATCAGGGATAGGGCAAGAATTTTATATTTTACCCTGAAGGGAATAGAATGCCATTCAATGTTTCATTATCAGGGGGACTGCACGCCCAGATTGGCATTAAAAAATAAATATCTGGAGACAACGTAAATAAGAGGTTTAGAATGGTGGCAAGAAGGTAAGTCAAGAGACTACTGCAACTGTTCAGGCTAGAACTATTTAAACCTAAACTAAGGTAGCGATAGGAGAATAAAAAAGAGGGAACTGAATCAAGAGATACTTGTGGGAGAGAATCAATAGGAATTTGGGACCAATATGGATAAGGGTTATGAAGAGGAAAAAAGTATCAAGGATGGCCTCAAAGTATGTGGTTTGGTTGTGGTGGGGTTGGGATGCTGAAACATTCCCCAAGAAAGGAATGAGGGATAATATTAGAGGGAGGTAGGAAGTTCAGACTTGGACATGTTGAGTTTAAAGTGTCTTTGCCTGGTGAGAGCTCCTAGTCATTTATGTCTCTATATCATACTCGCTGTATTATTATTAATTACTACATAACATTAGCACAAATTTAGCAGCTTCAAGCAACGCACATATATCTCATAGTTTCTGTGGGTCAGCAGTCCTGGTATGACTAAGCTGGTTCTTCTGCAAGGCTGCAATCAACGGGTCAGCCCGGGCTGGGCTCTCATCTGAAGTTCAACCGGGGAAGACTCCATTTCTTAGCTCATTTGATTATTGGCAGCAGTCAGTTCCTTCAGACTGCCAGACGGAGAGCCTTGGTTTCTTATTGACTGTTGACTAGAGGTTCCTTGCCACATAGCCTTTTCCATATGCAACTGACAAAATGGCAGCATTCTTCCTTAAATCTACCAAAAATTAGTGTCTCCTTGCAACACAGACATTATAATCTTATGTAACATAATCGCATATATGTAATCACATACATATCATTACCTTTGCTATATTTTATTGGTTAGAAGCAAATCACAAATCCCTCCTTATTCAAGGGCAGAGGATCACACAAAGGCATGAATCCAGGAAGTGGGAATCATGAGGGCCACCTTAGAGTCTATCCACTACACTCATTTTCACTTGGTCTGCAAAAGTTGGAAACCCTTGGACCTGCTTTCTAACCTCCTATGGCCCCATGGCCTTAGCAACCAGATACTAAATGGTATGCAAATATAGATCCACAAACCATCCACCCCTCTCAATTCAATCTACTTCATGAAACCTTCCCAAGAAGGCTCTGCCTTCCCCCACCTCCACTCTGTTATCATAACATAACATAAAATGTAAACTAATAGTTTCTAGAATTTAAGGGTAGAAAAAAACTGAATAACCCCCAAAAGAAATAACAATAGCTACTTTTTATTAAATGCTTACTACATATCACTCACTATACTGGAAACCATATATGAAACACCTCGTTTAATCCTTGCAAAGATACTAAATTAAGTGCAAATATTATTCCGATTTTACAGATGGTAAAACCGAGACATAGAGAGGCTAAGACACTTACCCAAAGTCAGATAGCTAATTAGGTTATGAATACAAGGCAGTCTGACTCCAGAGCCCACACCCAAAGCCTGTCCAGGCATTTAAACATCACCAGTTGTATTTTTAGAATCTTCTGAAATATAAAAATAGCCAAAAGCTACTTTGAGTTCAGTAACAGTATTACATACATTTGTAGGGGTTTCTTTTCCTTTGATAGAATCTACAAATGTTTGCAAAACACAGTACATACATGTGCAAACACTATTCTCTCCATAGACATTGAGGATTGACAACCATTTGCAGAGCCCCATAATCCTCCCCACAAAACTCACTGGGCACCAGTAGCTCCTGCCATATACTTTCGGCACTTGGATTATAATCCACATCAGCAGTCCTCAACCCGGGGTGATTTTGCACTCCAAGGGACATTTGGCAATGTCTGCACACTTTCTCGGTTGCTGTGACTAGGGAGAGGGTACTACCGGCATCTTGTAGGTAAAGGTCGTGGGTGCTGCTGAACCTCTTACAATGCACAGGGCAGCCTCAGTACAAAAAATTATTCAGCCAAAAGCATCAATAGTGTTAATCTTAAGAAACACACATGTATGGCAATATAAAACTCTTTATTTGTTTTTTTATGTATTTGTCCTAACTCTCCAAGATAAACCTACATGCCATCACAACAGGGACTTCATGAGTTCTTCATCATCCCACTTTTCTCAACCTACATTTAAGTTCCAAACACGGTAAATGTCCAAGAGATACTTTTAAATTGAAATTGATTTCAAATATACAGTAGGCTTTCTTTCTATAAAAATTATTTATTCAGTAATTAACACATCCCCCACAAGTTAAAAGCTTCTACTTTGAATTTATTGAAGGCTAATTTACTTCTGAAATTAATAAAGCCCTACCCAGGGCAGCTTCTGGCACTTGTACAGTTTAATTGCAAACAAATTCTTAGTTTAGAAAAATCAGATAAATGAAACAATGTGCAAGATTGAAACAGAAAGACCCAGAAGCATCATCAAATGCCAAGGACTAGAAGGTGTTTATGTCCTACACAACCACTCACCCTTTAAATGTATTGAAAGCCAAGGACATGTAAACAGAGTAGGTTCCAAAAATGACCCTTTAAAATCGCAAACCATCGTGAAGAGAACATTGTTCTAAAGCACATCAGATACATTTGCTGAATAATAAAAGAGCCCCATTATTTGTTAGCACAAGTAAGCGTTGTGTATATTTTAAGACAAGAATACATTATAATTCTAGGAAGAAGAAGGAGCTATCATTCCATTTTTTCAACATATAGAGATCTAAACCAGTACTCTAAAAGATGAGTCAAATGACTATCCCAACAAATTTTCTACCAAGTAGGGAAATGCCTGCTGTATACTTCTATGCCTCTGTGACCCAATCTCAAGGTATAGTCTTGTTCTTAGTTCCCTCTCAAATAAAAAAACAAGTCCAGTGAATCCCAAAATAACCTAAAACCTTTGAGACCATGCCCCCACTGCTGAGAAGGCTCCAAAATTGTTCTGTCCGCTCCAGCACTGTACTTTCCAAGGGAAGCTGATGAATCAGACTGAACAGGACCATGCAGTCTCTGAAGTTCCTCAGGAGCATCTTGATTACACCCAATTAGTAAGGCTATACACAGAAGCCCAGTGAATCAGACAACCTCACAACGTAGCACAGTCAGCAAGGCTGGAAAACCAAGGCCATTAGCTCCCGCTGTTTCCTACCTCTCATATAATCAAATCCAAGCTGGTTGTTAAAGACAATGGCCACTTTGTACAATCAACCACAGATTACTTTTAGTGGTGGCATGAGAGATTCAAAGCAGTGGGGAATCCCGAAATCACTAGTAGTCACATTTGGAATTCTCTGAAGATTGTTCTTTGAAACAACAAATCTAACTTCTCAAGTACAATTTTCCTAGGCTAATGTGAACATTTTCCCTGTGCTTCCTGAGCACGTGCTGAACATCATCAGGAAACAGCAAAACGGGTACGTATCAGGGCCTGAAGTAAAATAGCCCATGGGTAAAGTTTATCTGAGAATTAGCTTGGTTCTATAGGGATTGGAGAACTCATATAGGTGGACTGAGCCCTTGGCTAAGATCTGGTTTGGAGTTAGATTAGGCATCTAGTTGGTGTCTGTCTCTGCTCCTTCATTCACTCACTTCTGACTCCTCGGCCCAGACCTCAAGACCTACCAGGATCCAGTCCTCTCTTTATTCATCCACCTATACTGGCTGAGCATTTACTTTAACATGTATAGCCTTTATTCTGATTTTCCCCTCTCATCCTGGTGTCTGCTTACCCAGATTCTACATATTCTCCACAACTTAGTGGCCTAAATCAACCTCCACCTCCTCTAAGAAGCCAGCCTGACCAACCCCAGCCAACATGGTCTCACATTATTCTCTGAACCTTGGCATAAAGGCAGCTGTTTTTTGGGCTCTTACGATGTTCCAGATACCATGCCCAAATCTTTATGTAACTGACCTAATTTAATTTTCCTTTGTCAGGTATATATCATTACCCCAGTTTACCAATGAGAAAACTGAGGCTAAGAGAGGAAAAGTAACTTGCCCCAGATCACAGAGCTAGTGGTGGAGCTGGAACTCAAGCCTATATTTGTCTTGGGTACTAAATCAGGGCTCAGCAGACTTTTCTGTAAATGGCCTTTACAGATAACAAATATTTTAGGCTTTGCAGGCCACATATTATCTGTTGCAACCTCTCAACTCTGTCTGCAACTGCAGTATGAAAGCATTCACAGACTATACATTTAAAAATGAAAAAAATAAAACATTCTTAGCTCACCAGCAGTATAAAAACAGGTGGCCCATGGGCCAGTATGAAACATTCCCCTAGGTAAAAAGTCAAAGGTCTATACTTCCTTGCTCCAGGGAGTGCAGCTCTAGACTTACCCACTTAACCTGTACTGAGGGCTTGTTGAAGCCAAACTCTGTTTCCCAAAGATCTCACAACAACCTTCCCACAAGGCAGAAGCCATTACTATTTCCATTTGAGTGGACGAGCTTTGGGAAGTAAAAGAACTCACTGGTGAGGTATGGGCTGGGATTTCAATCCAGGTAGTCTGATTCCAGAGCTGCATTTTCCACCTCCACAGCCTGTATATGACTGGGCTGACTAAAGCTGGAACCAAGACCTCTTTAGCTGAGTCCTGGTCTCTTGGCTGTTCTGCTACCCATTCGTGTTCACAGGAGATATTTGCAAGACCACTGCCACATCCGGCCCCCTAACACAGGTCTCACATAGAGTGCCACCCTCTCATCACTTTGACCAGGCAGAAAACTTTTCAGATAACTAAAGATCAAGGGTCATTTCAGAAGGCCTGATTTCATATTCCATTGTTAAACTTTAATGAGCCATTACATTCAATGGAATAAATGAATTAAGGGATCAAACACATCATGTTCCATAATGTAATTTTTTAAATTATAAATAAATATTGCAAGCACCAAGGAAATCACTTCTCAGACCCTCTTTCATTTACAGTCCCCACTCTAGGTTCCACTCTGAGGCACCAACCTGCCACATTAAACCACATCATCATATAATGTTTTCCCCTCCATAAGACTTCTTCTGCCTTAATTCTGCAAATAATGAATTAAAGATAAGCCCCACATGGGCTGAGCAGAGCAAAGAAGAAAACGGGTCCTGCTCACAAAGTAATAAATCCCTGTCCTCCCCATGGGCTGATATGTCATCCAGTGAAGTGAACATGAGTTTTAGAGCCAGAAAACTAGTTTATTGTTGGAGTGACATTGAACCTCAGTAACCCTCGAGTTCCTCATCCAGAACATGAGAACAGAAGTGACTATGACACATGTTCTTGATTAAATGAAACAATATTTATAAAGTGGCCTAAACATTAGTCCTCGTCCTCTACTCTTTCCTCTTATGTAAGGATTTTATTTTTAAACCACATGAAATAGAATAACTGCCATAGTGTCTATTGTTTTTACTTTCCACATACATTATTTTAAATTTCCAAATAGTTATTAGCACAAGGTAAAAGAGGCACTGTGATACATTTAGATTGGAATTATCTAAAGTGACGGTCTTCTTAGATTTTCCTTAAGTCCATAGTGAAGTATATAAAATAGTAGATCAAAAGCATATTTCAATCTAGCTTATATACTCAGTGCAGGTTAACATAATACAACTATCACCTAATTGGTCAAACATAGCATGGCTTACAAAAGGCAATTACAGCCAAAAATATGCAGTAGACACCCACTCAGGCCAGTGGCTTAGGCCATGAGAACTGAAGCCAGGCTCCTTGGTTCACATCTCAACTCTGACACTTAGTAACCACAGATGTGAGCAAGCTCTTAGCCTTTCTGAGACTTGTTATCCTCATCTATCACATAGGATGATGGTGCCTACCCCATGAGCTTGTTATGAGGGTGAAATGAGAAAATACATATAAGTGCATATTAAATCCATGCAAATATTAAATGTAAAGCATTTAATATGCTGCCTGACTCCTTGTAAGGATTTAATACCTGTAGGTTGTGATTATTAGTATTTTATTAATGTTGGCTTATTATCATCATTGAGGAGGTTCTAAAAAATATGTAATTCTGAAAGAAGAGCTGAAAGAGAATGCTGAGTAATAAAATTACTGGGGTGTGGATGGTCTAAGGTGATACCTTGACAAGGGGTTAACTCTGTTGGCAGAAATTTGTTTCAACACGTGTGCACGTGTGCATGAATTTGCAAAGATGTGCATATGTGCAAATTCTGGCATATTTGCTAAAAACTCCACCACATTATCATCATGCCTCGTGTACCTAACCAGACTAGGGAGTCTATCACAGAGCAACTGTCAAGTTAAAATTGGATCATCGCTGTCCAAATGAAGGCAGTTTTTCAATTTTCTTTTTTCTTTCTCCATTTCTCATCACCCTCCCACAAATGAACCTGCTTACCCATGCCAAGAATATACAACTCAGAAATGAGAACAGGAAAAAAATTAAAGTGAAAAAGAAAGACCTAGGAGAATAAGGATATCAGAGAAAGTAATCAAAGAGCAGCACCATTTGATTATTCAATAATTACTGTGAGCTGCCTTGCACCAGATACTCTATGAGCTGCTGTATTGTTGCAACTAATCCTTACAGCCAACATGCAAAGTACAGCTGACCCCTGAACAATGTGAGGATCAGGAGCACCAAACCCTGTGAAGTCAAAAATCCATGTATAACATTTTACTCCCCAAAAACTTAACTACAGTCGTTTCTTGGTATCTGCGGGGGATTGGTTCCAGGATCTCCTGCAGATTCCAAAATCTGCAAATACTCAAACCCCTTACAAAAAATGGCATAAAACAGTGCATATAGTCAGCCCTCCGCATCCATAGATTCCCAACCATGAATCAAAGATACCATTTTCAGTCTGCAGTAGGAACATATTCTTATTCAAATTTCACAGATCAGAAAATCAAGGCCTTTACCAATGAGGTGACTTATCCAAGGCTACACACCTGGTAAGTGGTGAGCTAGGATTTGAACTCTACCCTCTCTGGTAACAAAAACTCTCCCTAATAT
>NW_011888976.1:2273996-2276844 GCF_000151845.1 Pteropus vampyrus | reverse complement strand
CCTCTACTCTTTCCTCTTATGTAAGGATTTTATTTTTAAACCACATGAAATAGAATAACTGCCATAGTGTCTATTGTTTTTACTTTCCACATACATTATTTTAAATTTCCAAATAGTTATTAGCACAAGGTAAAAGAGGCACTGTGATACATTTAGATTGGAATTATCTAAAGTGACGGTCTTCTTAGATTTTCCTTAAGTCCATAGTGAAGTATATAAAATAGTAGATCAAAAGCATATTTCAATCTAGCTTATATACTCAGTGCAGGTTAACATAATACAACTATCACCTAATTGGTCAAACATAGCATGGCTTACAAAAGGCAATTACAGCCAAAAATATGCAGTAGACACCCACTCAGGCCAGTGGCTTAGGCCATGAGAACTGAAGCCAGGCTCCTTGGTTCACATCTCAACTCTGACACTTAGTAACCACAGATGTGAGCAAGCTCTTAGCCTTTCTGAGACTTGTTATCCTCATCTATCACATAGGATGATGGTGCCTACCCCATGAGCTTGTTATGAGGGTGAAATGAGAAAATACATATAAGTGCATATTAAATCCATGCAAATATTAAATGTAAAGCATTTAATATGCTGCCTGACTCCTTGTAAGGATTTAATACCTGTAGGTTGTGATTATTAGTATTTTATTAATGTTGGCTTATTATCATCATTGAGGAGGTTCTAAAAAATATGTAATTCTGAAAGAAGAGCTGAAAGAGAATGCTGAGTAATAAAATTACTGGGGTGTGGATGGTCTAAGGTGATACCTTGACAAGGGGTTAACTCTGTTGGCAGAAATTTGTTTCAACACGTGTGCACGTGTGCATGAATTTGCAAAGATGTGCATATGTGCAAATTCTGGCATATTTGCTAAAAACTCCACCACATTATCATCATGCCTCGTGTACCTAACCAGACTAGGGAGTCTATCACAGAGCAACTGTCAAGTTAAAATTGGATCATCGCTGTCCAAATGAAGGCAGTTTTTCAATTTTCTTTTTTCTTTCTCCATTTCTCATCACCCTCCCACAAATGAACCTGCTTACCCATGCCAAGAATATACAACTCAGAAATGAGAACAGGAAAAAAATTAAAGTGAAAAAGAAAGACCTAGGAGAATAAGGATATCAGAGAAAGTAATCAAAGAGCAGCACCATTTGATTATTCAATAATTACTGTGAGTTGCCTTGCACCAGATACTCTATGAACTGCTGTATTGTTGCAACTAATCCTTACAGCCAACATGCAAAGTACAGCTGACCCCTGAACAATGTGAGGATCAGGAGCACCAAACCCTGTGCAGTCAAAAATCCATGTATAACATTTTACTCCCCAAAAACTTAACTACAGTCGTTTCTTGGTATCTGCGGGGGATTGGTTCCAGGATCCCCTGCAGATTCCAAAATCTGCAAATACTCAAACCCCTTACAAAAAATGGCATAAAACAGTGCATATAGTCAGCCCTCCACATCCATAGATTCCCAACCATGAATCGAAGATACCATTTTCAGTCTGCAGTAGGAACATATTCTTATTCAAATTTCACAGATCAGAAAATCAAGGCCTTTACCAATGAGGTGACTTATCCAAGGCTACACACCTGGTAAGTGGTGAGCTAGGATTTGAACTCTACCCTCTCTGGTAACAAAAACTCTCCCTAATATCCCCTGACACTTCTCCAAGCTCTGTGACAGGCAAAGAAACTGAGGTTGGCTCTTGCCCTCAAGGAGCATATAGTCTAATAGGAGGGAAAGACAGAAGCAAGTAATGTAAGCAATGTAAAATATCTGCTCTCCAGTGCTAAAAACGATGTGTTATGGGAGCTCCAAGAAAAAAGGGATTCGATCCAGGAGAGAAGAGGCAATGTAATAGTCAGGTATTAAAGGACAAATAAGTTTGCCAGCCAGAAAAGAGGGAAACAAGCATCTACGCTTGGGGTAAACAGAAGCACAGAGATAGGAAAAATTGTTTCATGCTGGAGGTAGTAAGGTGGGAGGTATATGACTAAGCTGTAAGGAAATGGAAATAGGCTAAAGAGGAAGACTAGGGGCTGATAGTGAAAAGTCATGACAATCATGCTGTAGAGTGTAGAGTAGATTCTGTAGATAAATTGCAGGCAGAAAGAGACCAGCAAGGCAACTTCTACACCAGGACAGAGTAGAAGAGATGAACAAAGACAATGAGGTGAAATGAAGGCACACTCATGGGGTAGAGATGTCCTGGGAGGTAAGGACATCAAAGGCTGACATGAAACACGTGGAAGAAAAGATGAAGGTCCTACCAGGCAAAAACAGCTTGCAAGAGAAATAAGAGCAATATAGGATTCTTGATGTTTAGGACACAGAATTGAAAATCAAACAGCATATTTGATTTAGACCAGTAAGAAATAAAGAATGAAAGTTTCAAAAGTTAAAGTGATAGAAATTAGCACAAGGTCTCTAACAGAAACCAACAGATAAAAGCTAAAAATCAATATTCTATGTTTTAAGTGGAAATTAACTAAAAAAATTAAGAAATTGAAAACAATCAGAAAGAAAATTAAAACAAACACAATAAGTGTGGTTTAGATGTGAGGCCACTGGACCATGAAATACTCAGAAGGACATCAAGAAGTGAACGAGCACCATCAGAGCAGAGTATAGCTCAGGTGAGTAGTAGAGATGGGACATATAGTTATAGGGACAGAGGTCATGACCACAGGATCTGATTCTTATTTTCCCCTAAGAGATGCATCATAAATCAAAAAAAATACAGGATTCTGGGAAACATGGAGGAGTGAGAGGCGTCCTCGGATCTTTCCCATGAAACAACAGTAAGCTAAACATGGAAAACTGAACAAAAA
>NW_011888976.1:2270473-2273031 GCF_000151845.1 Pteropus vampyrus | reverse complement strand
AGAGCAAGGAGACTGAAACCCTCAAAAAGAACAAAATAGATCTTCTGGAGATAAAACAACAACAACAACACTGCAAGAGTTGAAAAATGAAATAACAAGCTTGGGAAATAGAGTCGAACAAATGGAGAAAAGGATCAGTGATATCAAAGACAGAAATCTAGAAATAAATCATTAGGAAGAAGAGAGAAACAGAAGAATGAAAAATAATGAAAGAGAAATACAAGAACTAGCTGATACCATCAGGAAAGGAAACATAAAAATAATAAGCATTATTGAAGGCGAGGAAAAGGAGCAGGGACTTGACAGCATTTTCAGACAAATAGTGGATGAGAATTTCCCAAATCTAAGGAATGAGCTGGAGCTTGGAATTCTAGAAGTCAATAGAACACTCAATTATCTCAACCAAAAAAGGCCTTCACCAAGACACATTGTATTAAAGTTATCAAAACTCAACGACAAAGATAGAATTCTCGGGGCAGTCAGGGAGAAGAAAACAGTAATTTATAAAGGAAAACCCATTAGATTATTATTAGACTTCTTGCTGCAGTCCCAACAAGCCAGAAAGTAATGGAATCACATATTTAAACTATTAAGTGAACGGAATTACCAGCCTAGAATAATGTATCCAGCAAAATCCTCCTTTAGATATGAAGGAGAAATAAAGACATTTCCAGACATATAAAAATTGAGGGAATTCTCCACTATGAGGTCTGCACTACAAGAAATACTGAAAGGGGTCAGCTCATCTAAAACAAAATGACAAAAAAAAAAATACATAATTACGAGTAAAGTGACTATCAGGCATATAGAAACAGAGGAGTGCAATTCTTACTAAGAATAGGGCATTATAAGCTTAAATAATAATAACAGAATTGCTATAGCAAGATAGTGATGAATGTTTAGCATACATAGGGACAAATTGAAATAACAATGACTGAAAGGGGAGGATTCAAAGATCCAAATTCACAAAGGGGAATGGAGATAAGGCACACACAGAAGAAAATGAACCACTGTACATGCATAACTATCATTTTCATATTCATAATGGTAACCACACCCCAAAGATTCAGAACTGAAATATATAACATAAAACAAGAAAGACCAGAGGGAAAACTCACAAAAGTCAACCAAAAGAAAACAGAAACACAAGGACAAGGAAGCAATGGAAACATTGAGCTGCCAGAAAGCGAAAGATAAAATGGCTATAACAAGACCTTATATTTCAATAATCACCCTAAATGTAAATGGACTGAACTCACCAATTAAAAGGGTCAGAGCTGCAGATTGGATCAAAAAACAAAACCCAACCATATGCTGCCTCCAGGAGACACATCTCAGCTCCAAAGACAAATATAGACACAGAGTTAAAGGGTGGAAAATGATATTTCAAGCAAATAGCATTCAGAGAAAAGAGGGAGTAGTGGTACTAATATTGGATGAAATAGACTTCAAAATAAAAAAGGTAAAGAAATATACTGAGAAACTCTTTATAATGATAAAGGGAATCATGCACCAAGAAGACATAACACTTATTAATACCTATGCTCCCAATCAGGGAGCCCCAAAATATGTAAAGCAATTACTAACAGAACTAAAGAAAGAAATAGACCAAAACGCTATTGTAGTAGGGGACCTAAATATCCCACTGTCAGATATGGACAAATCATCCAAACAGAAAAGCAATACGGAAATAACATCTTTAACTGACACATTAGACCAAGTGGATATAATTGACATATACAGGGCCTTCCATCCCAAAACGGCTGCTGATACATTCTTCTCTAGTGCACATGGAATATTCTCAAGAATTGACCACATACTGGGACACAGAGATACCCGCAACATATATGAGGGTTGAAATCATACCAACCATATTCTCTGATCATGATGCTTTGAAACTAGAGATCACTGCAAAAAGAAATCAGGAAGAACCACAAATACATAGAGATTGAACAACATGCTACTGAAGAATAACTGGGTCAGGGAAGAAATAAAAAGAGGTCAAGAGATACATAGAAACAAATGATAATGATAGTACAACATTTCAAAACTTTGGGGACACGGGAAAAGCAGTCATAAGAGGAAAGTTCATATCACTACAGGCCTATCTCCAAAAATAAAAATGAGCCCAAATAAACAACCTAATGCATCATCTTAAAAACTAGAAAAGGAAGAACAAGTGAAGCCTAAAGTCAGCAGAAGGAAAGAAATAATCAAAATTAGAACAGAAATAAATGAAATTGAAAACAAACAAAAAAAAATAGAAAAAAATGAATACAACAAACAGCTGGTTAAGAAAGTTAATCAAATTGACAAACCCCTGGTTAGAGTCACTAAAAAAAAAAAGAGAGAGGACACAAATAAACAAAATCAGGGATGAAAGAGGAGAAATCATGACTGACGTCGCAAAAATACAAAGAAAGGATCATACAAGAATACTATGAAAAGGGAAATAATACCAAATTTAATAAGCTAGAAGAAATGGACCCGTACTTAGAAAAATACAATCTTCCTAGCCTGAATCAAGAAGATCTGGAAAATCTAAGTAGACTGATCAG
>NW_011888976.1:2251060-2270296 GCF_000151845.1 Pteropus vampyrus | reverse complement strand
TTCTAAAAAATCGAAGAGGAGGCAATACTTCCCAACTCATTTTATGAGGCCAATATTACTCTGATACCAAATCCTGGTAAGGATAACACAAAAAAAGAAAACTATAGACCAATATCTCTCATGAACACAGATGCAAAAATCCTAAGTAAGATACTAGCGAACCAAATACAGCAACATATTAAAAAGATTATATGCCATGATCAGGTGGGCTTCATCCCAGGGGCACAGGGATGGTTCAACATATGCAAATTGATTAATGTGATACACTACATAAACCAATTAAAAAGTAAGAATCATGGTCATATCAATAGAAGCAGAAAAGGCCTTCAACAAGATACAGCATCCATTTATGATCAAAACACTTAACAAAATCGGTATAGAAGGAAAGTACCTTAACATAATAAAGGCCATATATGACAAACTCTCAGCCTACATTATACTTAATGATGAAAAACTAAAACCCTTCTCTCTAAGATCAGGAACAAGATAAGACTGTCCTCTATCGCCACTGCTAGTCAGTATAACATTGTAGGTCCTAGCGAGTGCAACCACGCAAGAGAGATATAAAAGGCATTCAATAGGAAATGAAGAAGTCAAACTGTCATTCTTTGCAGATGACATGATTCTCTATATAGAAAACCCTAAAGACTCCACAAGACCACTACTAGAAACAATAAGCAAATACAGTAGAGTCTCTGGATACAAAATCAATATTAAATATCCATAGCGTTCTTATACTCTAATAATGAAGTGTCAGCAAAAGAAGTAGAAAAAATAATTCTTTTTGCAATTGCACCTAAAAGAGTAAAATACCTAGGAATAAATTTAATGAAACATGTGAAATACCTATATAATGAAAACTACAAGACCCTATTAAAAGAAATCAAAGAAGATACAAAGAAATGGAAAGATATTCCGTGTTCTTGGATTGGAAGAATCAACATAGTTAAAATGACCATATTACCTAAAGCATTATACACATTTAATGCAATCCCCATCAAAATCCCATCGCCATTTTTTAAAGAAATAGAACAAAATATCATCAGATTTGTATGGAAGCACAAAAGACCCTGAATTGCCAAAGCCATCCTGAGAAAAAACGAGGAGGATGGAGGCATCACTCTGCCCGACTTCAAATTATACTACAAAGCAACAGTAATCAAAATAGCATGGAGTTGGCAGCAAAACAGACACATGGACCAGTGGAACAGAATTGAGAGTCCAGAAGTAAACCCATATTTATATGGGCAAATAATTTTCAACAAAAAAGCCAAAAACAGTGGAGAAAGGAAAGCCTATTCAATAAATGGTGCTGAGAAAACTAGAAAGCCACCTGCAAAAGAATGAAATTAGGCTGTTGTCTATCATCACACATCAAAATTAACTCAAAATGGATTAAGAACCTGAATATAAGACTGGAATCAATAAAATGCATAGAAGAAAACATAGGAACTAAACTCAAGGACCTCGGACCTAAGGAGGATTTTATGAATTTTACCTCAAAGGCAAGAGAAGTAAAAGCAAAAATAAATGATTGGGACTACATCAAACTAAAAAGCTTCTGCTCAGCAAAAGAAACCATCAACAAGGTAAAGAGACAACCATCAGAATGGGAGAGTACATCTGCAAGCAATGCCTCCAATAAGGGTCTAATATCCAAAATATACAAAGAACTCATACGACTCAATAACAACAAAAAACAAACGATCCATCAAAAAATGTGCAGAGAACCTGAACAGACACTTCTCCCTAGAGGACATAGAAATGGTCAACAGATATATGAAAAGATGCTCACCATCACTAGCTATTAGGGAAATGCAAATCAAAACCACAATGAGATACCATCTCACACCTGTTAGGATAGCTATAATAAACAGTACAAGTTAATAACAAATGTTGGAAAGGATGCGGAGGAAAGGAACCCTCATACACTGCTGATGGGACTGCAAATTGGTACAGCCACTATGGAAAACGGTATGGAGGTTCCTCAGAAAACTAAGAATTGATCTACCATATGATCCAGCAATCCCTCTACTGGCTATTCACCCGAAAGACTTGAAAACCCATATCCAAAAAGATATTTGCACACCGATGTTCATAGCAGCATTATTCACGGTGGCCAGGACATGGAATCAACTGAAGTTTCATACGATAGGTAATTGGCTAAAGAAGCTGTGGCACATATACACAATGCAATATTACTCAGCCATAAGAGATGAAATACTGTCATTTGCAACAACATGGATGGACCTCGAGATAACTAAGCGAAATAAGGCAGACAGAAAAAGTTGAAAATCACATGATATGTGGGATATAAACCTAAAAGCTACAAATGAACAGGACAAACAGTGACTCATGGACATGGACAATGGACTAGTGGTTACCAGAGGGTAGGGTGTGGAAGAAGAAAGAGGAGGTAGACGGGGTAAAGGAGGTCAAATATAGGGGAGTAGGGGGAGGGTTAAGTGGGTAAAGGGGATCAGATAGCTGAAGGAAACTGGACTTTGGGTGGTAAACACGCAATAGAATATACAGATGTCAAATGATAATGTACACCTGAAAATTATGTTATTGTATTAACCAATATTACTCCAATAAACTTAATTTAAAATATATATAGAGATACAGATACAGATACAGATAGATAGATACAGATAGATAGATAGATGATAGATAGATAGATGATAGATAGATAGATAGATAGATAGATAGATAGATAGATAGATAGATAGATAGAGATAGAGAAGGTAGAGAGAGAGAGGAGATGGAGATAGCGTGGGTGCAGGGTACAACCCAGGAAATACTAAGACTTCAAATCACAGCACAACTTCCTTGTTATCCTCAATACTGCTCCCGTGATGCTAGCTGTGAGTCATGACTCACTCTCAGGAATTAAAGGTTCTCCCAAAAAAAACTTTCAATTACACACACCACTTCTACAGAAATGAAGATACTATATTTCTATTGATGTAGGCAGTACTTTAAAGCACAGCCAGTCCTCTACCTGGACTATTCAGAATTCACAATAAGATAAGATAGAGACTGAATATCATATCTCTTGCTAAATGAAAGGAAAAACACTGGTCAACCAAAACCTGGGTAAACACAGAAAGAAAGGTCCATAGACCAAGTTGCCAGGAAATCAAGGAAGAATTTTACGTATTGGAGATGCCAGGTTACTCAGAGACAATCTTGTCCAATTTCTGGTTTTATAAATTAGGAACATAAAGACCACAATAAGAAAGATACTCTAGCCTCATATAACACATTTAGAAGAGAGAGATGAAGAGAGAAGGGTGGGTAGAGGAAGAGAGGGAGAGAGGACAGAGGGAGGAAGAGAGGGAAGGAGAGAAAAAGAGAGAGTAGGAGGGAAAGAACCAGGCTTCTCACACTTCCCATTCCAAGCTGCTGCTTTTCCCAGGGTTCAGAACCTGAATCCTCAGGTAAAGCAGGCCCCTCCCAGAACTGTGGGCTCAAAACCCTCCTGGGGAATGAACAGAGACCAGAGATAAACCAGCCACACCCTAGATCTGGAATACTCTTAATTACTGATTTTGTTGAGGAGTGGATGGTCTCTTTCAGTTCCAATCTTAGAGCCTGCTCTTGTTTTATGAGTATCTCCAATGTGCCTCAAATTATTTTTTTTCTCCTATGAAAATGCAGGAACAATCATATATGAGTCTGTTCACAAGGGACAATTAGCTATTTACATCTGCAAGGGGGTGAGAGTGGGCTCTTCCTGGCAGATGCCACTCTCCTCCCACAAGAATGCCTGTCACATTGGAACAGAGAAACCCTGCTCTGTAAACCCTGCACCAACTGGGAGGAGGTTCTTCCTTACTTATAATCTAGACTTTCTTGGGGTTTTCAAGCTTTCTAGATGTCTCAAAAATCTGCCCAGCAATGGGCAGACTCGTCTAACAAAGGATGTTGTCTCCTTAGAGTCTACTCTCCTTTGGGAGAGGAAAACAAAATGGTTGAATTAGTTTTTAGGACAGCCACATACAGAAAGAAACAGCAGTCAGTCTATATGGCAGTATAATGAACATCATTTCTTCGTGATACTTTTATGATACAGAGATAAATAAAGAACTGACACTGTGGATGGCAATACATTAAAAATAGAGTAACTATAGAGCAGAATAAAAAGGACTATAATGAGAAATAGATTAAATGTGTAATCAAACCTTACGAATAAACTCCTGATGAATAAATATGACCATAATTTAAATACGAAAATAGATTTGCTGAATTTCAATTTGAAGAAGCCATCCACAGTATAAAAAATAAATACATAACATTTCAATCTTAGAATTTAAACTCCTGTTTTCAAATCAATTAATCAAACACTCATGACTGTTGACACTGGCACCAAATACCATGGGACGCAGAAGGGAAAGGTCAAGCAGGTGTCTTATCCAAAGTAGCTATAAACCCAATTTGGTTCAAGCAAGGTGTACATCACTAAATCAGGGAAAAAGAATTTATACAGTGAGAGGCAAAAGTCATTAGGCAGTGACAGTGCAACATCATGTGTTTCCTCCTGTCAAAATTAGTCCTGAGGTCACAGTTTTGCATTGAAAAAAAAAAAAAAAAAGTGCAACTACAGAGTGACTTTTGCTTCACTCTAAACTGAAAAAGCATTTTATCAGTGCAATTTTTAAAAATCAAATCAAGCAAAACTACAAATAAGTCTTCCAACCTTTAGTCCAGTATTTCTCAAAAAAAGGTCATTCTCCTGCTTTAAAAAAGAAAAAAATTTCTGCTATTCCCTCATTGCCTACAGGACAAATGCAAATATGCTGTAAAATTTAAAAGTAGGTCACAAAGCAATATGTACATCTGATATATGCTACAAGATGCATCTTGAAAATATTAAGCTAAGTAAATAAGCCAGACACAAAAGGACAAATGTTGCCCGCACTTATATGAAATACCTAGAACATGCAAATTCATAGAGGCAGTCCGTAATCTGCAGGTCAGTATGAGCTGGTAGGGGAAGGGGAATGGGTACTTACTGCTTAATGGTTATATAGTTTCTGTCTAGGGTCATGAAAAATTTGGGGAAATAGTAGCAATGGTTGCACAACATGATTAATAAATAGTTAACACCATTGAACAGCACACTTACAAGTGATTAAATGGAAAATTTTATGTTATATATATTTACCACGATTTTTAAAATAATGTAATATACCAAAGACCATTGAATTATACACTTTGAATGGGTAAATTGTATTGTAGGTAAATTATCTCTCAAAAGAGCTGCTAAAAATGTACATAAAATACCAGCTGGAAGAAAGACAGGGAGGATATACTCCTAAATACTAACAGGGATTAACTCTGGATGGCAAGATGCAGGAAATTCTATTTTCTGATCTTTTCTACATTTTCGCAATTTTTCTTAATGAGCTTGTGTTGTATTGCCTTTGTATCCAGAAGAGGAAGAATAATTGTCATTTTTAAAATGCTAAAAGTTTACACAAGATAAAAATAAGATATAAGCACTAAGAGAAATAAGTCAGAGAAAGACAAATACCACATGATTTCACTTACATGTGGAATCTAAACAAAATAAATGAACAAACAAAACAGAAACAAACACAGAGAACATTTTGATGGTTGCCAGATGGGAGCGGGGATGGGAGAGTGGGTGAAAAGGGGAAAAGGATTAAGATGTACAAATGCCAGTTATAAAAGCAGTTATGGGGATGTAAAGTACAGCATAGGAAATATAGCCATTAATATTATAATAACTCTGTATGGTGTTAGATGGGTGTCGACTAATTAGGGTGATCATTTTGTAAGTTATATAAATGTCTAATCACTGTGTTGTACATGATACTAATATTGTATGTCAACTATAACTGAAAAATAGAAAATATTTTTAAAAAATAAGATAGAAGCCATGATCTGTTAGGGTCAGGGCACATGGTGATGGAATGCCAGAGGGGAACCCAGGCACCTAGAACGGCCTGCATTCTTCTTCTCTGAGTAAGCCCCTGACCATTTTCATGTATCTGTTTATAATACTATGTCTTAGTAGACAAAAGAACTTAATGCAGCCATGGACTCTAGAGGAAGGCTGCCAGAGTTCCACCACCCACTGAGTCCATCTGAAAGCCTCAGTTTACTCATCTGAGCAATGAGAATAATAATGGTATCTATTTTATAATGTTATCAAGAAAGTAAATGAAATTTACATGAAATACTTATAACGATATCTGAACACCCAGTACTTTGACCTAAGTGTTTATTCAATTATTGGTTGCTACTATTTTTATTGCTGCTGTTGCTCTATTACACTCATGTATATGTTATTTATTCCCTACTAGAGCAGGAATTGACAAACCATGTCCCAAAGACCAAATCCAACCCACTAGATGTTTTTGTATGGCCCACAAGCTAATAGTTTTCATATTTTCAAATGGTTGGAAAAAAAAACTGAGAAAGAATGACATTTCATGACATGAAAATTATATAAAATTTAAATTCCAGTGTCCATAAATAAAATTTTATTAAAATACAGCCTCTCCTATACCAACATATAATATCTATGTCTGCTTTCAAGCAGCTGCAACGAAAACTGTCTGGCATGCAAAGCCTACAATATTTATTATTTGGCCCTTTGCAGAAAATGTTTACTGACCCTCAGGTGTGGTACCCAAGGAGGGCCTTTGTGCCTTGCTACTCAGAGCTTGTCAAGTCTGTATCAATGTAGTAAGATGGCACTGCGTCTGAACATCACTCTCTGCATTGAGTTCACTGGCTGTTTATTCTCCCTTTGGTGTACCCACGTTTTGCTATTGGTTCCCATTTGTCTGGAGGATTCAGGTAATAATTCCTTTTCATTCCTTTTTGTCCTTCAATTTTGTGTTGTGCTGTTTGAAAGTGTTGCTTGTCATAAAAAGAATCACAAGGTTGAATACAGGAAATAGGCCCTATAGCCTGTTGTTTGAGCTAGTCTCAAAGATTAGTGATTTTGTGGTTCTCACTGGACCAGTGTCCACTTGGACAAGCTTTTCCATAGGTCACCAAGAGAACCAGATAAGGTTCTCCTTCCATCTCCATTTTTTGTTCTGAGAGTTTGGTTTTAATACAGAAAGAGCATTCTCTCTGGTTTCTCTGCTTGGGTGGTTGGGAGGAGAGGTGGGGCACAGATTGTCAGGTCTGAATTTGAAAGCAGTCAGTTAATTGTCAGATTGAAGGTCCAAGAACGAGCATCACTTTCAACCATCACCAGCTTTAATGGGGTCATCGAGTCTAATTCCTCTCTTCCTCCATGAAAAACTCTTGCTTCTTATATGTACTCTCATTGCAATCCTAATTCTTGCATCTATATCTACTAATTTCGCCAAGGCCACCTTCAATAGACAATCTAGAGAATGTGTGGCTTAAACAAAACTGTTTGAGAGATATAGTGCCTTAGGGTGGGAGAAGGTTGGGAGAATAACATTTCTCAAACCCAATGGGGAGCGTTTTTTATTGGCAGAATTTCCAAACAAAATTCTGATTCAAAAATTTCCTCAAAAGAGCCCAGAAATAAACTCATGCCTACATGGTCAATTAATCTATGACAAAGGAGGAAAGAATGTACAATGGGGTAAAGATAGTCTCTTCATTAAATGATTTTGGGAAAACTGGGTGGATACATGCAAAAAAGTGAAACTAGACCACTTTCTCATACCATATATAAGAATAAACTCAAAATGAATTAAAGACTTAAACATAAGACCCAAAGTCATAAAACTCCGAGAAGAAAAAATAGGCAGTAAACTCTTTGACACTGCTCTTAGTAATATTGTTTTTGGATATACCTCCTAGGGCAAAGGAAACAAAAGAAAAAATAAACAAATGGGACTACATCCAATTAAAAAGGTTTTGCATAGCAAAAGAAACCATCAACAAAATGAAAAAACAACCTACTAAACGGGGGAAGATATTTGACGATGATACATCGGATAGAGGATTAATATCCAAAATATAAAGAATTCATACAACTTAATGCCAAAAAAACCCAAACAATCCAATTAAAAAATGGACAGAGGATCTGAACAGGTATTTCTCCAAAGAGGACATACAGATGGCCAATAGATACACAAAAAGATGCTCAAGTCACTAATCATCAGAGAAATGCAAACTAAAACCACAATGAGATATCACCTTACACCTGTCAGAATGGTTATCATCAATAAATCAACAAACAACAAGTGTTGGCAAGGATGTGGAGAAAAGAAAACCCTCATACACTGTTGGTGGGATTGCAAATTGATGCAGCAACTGTGGAAAACAGTATGGTCCTCAAAAAATTCAAAATAGAACTACCTTATGACCTAGCAGTTGCATTCCTAAAATCCAAACTACTTTGAAAAGATATATGCATCCCTATGTTCATTGCAGCATTATTTACAATAGCCAAGACATGGAAACAACCTAAGTGTCCAACAAGAGACAACAGGGTTAAAAAGATATGGTTCATATATACAGTGGAATATTACTCAGCCGTAAAAAGAATAAATCTTACCATTTGTGACAACATGGATGGACCTTGAGGGTATTATACTAAGTGAAATAAGTCAGACAGAGAAAGACAACTACCATACAATTTCACTTATATGTGTAATCTAAAAAACAAAATAAACTAAAAAAATAAAACAGAAGCAAACTCATAGATACAGAGAACATTTTGATGGTTGCCAGATGGGAGGTGGGTTGGGAGGCTGGATGAAAAAGATGAAGGGATTAAGAAGTACAAATTGGCAGTTAAAAAATAGTCACAGGGGTGTAAAGTACAACATAGGGAATACAATCAATAATATTGTAATAAGTATGTATGGTGCCAGGTGAGTACTAAACTTATCAAGGGGATCACTTTGTAAATTATGTAAATGTCTAACCATTATGCTGTATACCTGAAACTAATATAATATTAAATGTCAATTGTAATTGAAAAAGAAATAATAATAATAAAGGGAAAAAATGCTTCACTAAAAGATCCCTTGGCCGAAACTAATGAACAATTTAACAATCTTAAACAACAATAAACTAAACTCATTTCTCTAGAAAATCTTCTCCCTTCTTGTCCTCCAATTGCCTCCCTATATCTAGCTCTCCATCTTCCCTTCTAGCCTTCTGCTCTCTCTCAGCTCTACCTCTGTCAACTCCTCTTCCCCTTATCCAGGCCCCCTATCTTTTCCCAATGACTTTCATATGGCCTTAAGATGCCAGTTGTATCTAAAGATCCATCCTGCCCATGAGCCTGGTATTCAGGCAACTATAGAATTTAAACTTTGAACCTGAGCTGAATGAAGAAATATGCCGAAGGGTTTTCCTAAATCCAGATTAGACCAGCAACTATTCACAGAAGAATTTACAATTATTTTGAGTGCATATGGCCAGGGTTATCAAACATTTACCAACTTGTACACATGTTTTTTGGAATCTAAATCCTAAATAGCAAAAGCTAGTTGGACTGTTCTAGAAAAAGACCTACAGGATCTCTCCTTCCACAATAAACCTAAGGATAAAAATAATATAAAATTAAATTAAATTAAATGCCTAAAATTTATGGCATAATTTTTCTAAGAGCCATACCCAAAACATTTCCAATAAAAATAAACTTGACCATAATTCAATCTTACTAATGAAACTATAAAAGATTTTCAAGATAGACTGTAAAATAACTTTCAACTACATTCAGGAATTAAAGAAGGTGCTGATCTAACAGCAGCTCTTTCATCTTGGCCAAAGGTACTCCCACCAGCCCTTATGGCCATGTGGTCCACTCCCTCAGGGACACATTAGTTGTTTTCCTATGAATAACTGGAAGGCCCATATGTTTGCAAATTTTACTTCAAATACTAGATCCTTCTTCCTGCAAAATACTGCACGGGACTCATATACTACAACCAGCCCCAACACCAACAGGTTAAGGCCCCCTTCCTTCAACATCTTCCTAAAGAACATTTTCATGATCTTCAGATTAATCAACGGGAAGAAACATCAAAGAAAAACTGTTCTTGAACCTTGTTGTAAGAGACATTATCAGGTACTGTTAATAAATACAGCTGTGAAATTTCAAGGAGTAAGTCCCTGGGTTCATGTTTCACAACCAGAGAAGCAGAATTTCATGGAACTGGAAGGCTACTTCAATATGGGGACCTCGAATTGAGGATTCTTGGACATCCTATAGAAGTAGCCAATTTTCAGAAGTTGACAGCTAACCCAAGACTTTTGGAACAAGCTTTTGACCTTGGATAGGGGACAGTTTCCACTCAAGGCATTAGACTCCTATT
The DNA here is from genome assembly GCF_000151845.1 of Pteropus vampyrus. Classification (NCBI taxonomy): domain Eukaryota; kingdom Metazoa; phylum Chordata; class Mammalia; order Chiroptera; family Pteropodidae; genus Pteropus; species Pteropus vampyrus. Next base: position 2,260,001 of record NW_011888976.1, on the reverse strand, counting down.
TAATTCCTGTTTTGTTTTTCATCTGCCTCCTTATAATCATTTTTCTCATTTTCCACAGATCCCTGATTGTTGTCCATCCATAACAGCCCTTTTTCTCTTTTCTTTCCTCTTCATTATAATTGTTAGATCAATAAAATATTCATGCCTAGATTATCCCATACAGTAGCCACTACTTTAATCTTACTAATTGCTGGATATTCCATCCATCAGTAGATATTCATGATATAGGCCTCTGAGCAATTCTAGTCTCATCAAATGAGACCTTAGGGAGTTATAGTGAATGGCATGTCCACTTCTATCTATGTGCTCAAGTGACCTTAAATAAACCAGTCTGTGACTTTGCTAATGACCCTCTCTCCCAGAAAAAAAATAATAATAATTATTACAATCTGTTGTTCATAGCCTAGGTAATTTCACATTTGAATTTAACAAAGTTCTTAGAGTAATGGTCCGAATATTTGCAACCTGAAGGACACTCTCAGAGATTAAAATATGTAACCAATCTAATTTTAATGCTTTGGTTCTGATTCCATGTAATGAACAACTCCTTTTGTCCAATAACTCCACGAGCACCTACTAGATACTACTACTTTTATAGCCAAGATGCCTGACTCTATTTGCCTCAGACTAATACCTCAAGCACTTTAGGAATAATATTCCAAAACTTGTCCATGCACAAACACTCTTAATTCTGTAAATCACCAAGGCTGGATGTGAGCTCTAAAATAAGGCTACCCTTATTCAGGCACTTTACCTAGGAAAATGACTGACTCACTGTTTATACAAACAATCAGAGCAATGTTTCTATTTGTAAGATTCCCATCATTGGGAACATCTGTAAGAAATTAATGACTAACACTGGCATGAGTTATTAATAATACCACTTCTACTCTAAATAAATACGCATCAGTCTTAACTCATTGGCACAAAGAGTGATAGACAATAGCTTTGCTCTAGACTTCTTGTTGGCTAGTCATGGTGGTGTCTGTGCCATTGCTAATACTGCTTGCTGTACTTAGATCAATGAAATAGGAAAGTAGAATAGGCTAAACATTGCTTTAAGGAAACAATGAGTTGGCTTTCCAAGGTTAATCCTCATGGCCTATGGAATGTGCTCTCTTGGCCAGGATTGAACATTTGGTGTTCCTGCTTCTGAAACAACTTGTAGAGACTATTAATTGTCCTCATTTTTGTCACAGTGACCAAATGACTGCCCTAATTATTACAAAAGCAAAAAGTTCAAGAAGATCTAGAGGTACAGTTGACTATGGAAACAACTGGATAATAATCTCTAGCCTTTCCTGGGTTGATCAACCACTCACAAGCAAAAGAATGATGGAAAGAGCACTGAGCACTGAGAAACTGAATACACAAATGGACATGGCCATGACAATAGAACTCTGATCCAAAAAACTCTACTACAACAGTCAGGATTTGGTCAATGACTGCATGCTTCCCTATTTTTTGTCCCTGTTTCTAACTCAGGATCGACCAGAGGAAGCCAAATTTTCTCCCTAAAATCAATCATATAAGATGCCTTGCTTCTAGTTAGCCTGCTTGCAGCTTCCCCATGCCAAAATCCCCCAATCAAATCATATATAACTGAAGGCTCCCCTTTTTTTCACCATAGCGCTTTCCCACTCCACCAACTGCCTCTAAGAGTTTCTGTCAAATGCAAGTGATTGTGGCTGCCTTCCTTGTTATAGCGAGCTCAATAAATAGCCTCTGTTTGTTCTCATATGGGTGAATTTCATTTATTTCCACACTACATATTCCCATACCATCACCCCAACTAGGCAGCTCTAGCTCTGAGCAACCTCATCGGGTCACTCTAAAGAGGCAAGGAAACATTACCTTTTTCTGTGTACACTATGGCTTGAGAAAACTAAAAAGGCATTAAGGAGTTTCCATGCCACCTGACCCTCTGCCCTGGGGAGGAACTTATATGGACCTATGGGGCTTTGGCAAGAGTTCCAAAATGTGAAGAATATGATGCTTTTGATGGGTAAGAGAGTTACCCGCAAGGAAATTGGCTAAAGAGTTCTGCAGTTAGGTGTTCCAAGCTTTCAAATTCTGAGAACTGTACAAGCCACAAGCTGCAGCATGGCTCCAAGAAGACGGGACCAATAATATTCTCACCTGCCCACTGATGGCAGGACATCTAAATTAAATTGATTAACATTATCAAGATTAAATAACATCGCTAAGACTAATTATATCATAACATATCTAACACTCAATAAGCTTTCACTGTTCCAGGCACTATTACCAAGTACTTCACATGTTTTTTCTCACTTAATCCTCACAATAGCTTGGTGACACAAGTTCTATTAATGAACTCATTGTTCAGATGAGGAAACTGAACCTAAATTGGAGCAAGGTCACACAGCAGAACAGGAGCTAGAACCCAGCTATAGTCTGTTAAACCTCTCAACCTGCTCTATTAACCTCTATTTTACGGGGCTACATGTATCTCATATTTGACTGAACACACTTTAGCAACTCAGGCATGATAGTTTAACATGAAGAAAAACAAATGTATACAAGGAAAAGAAAATTTATCATTACTCAACAACTGAAAACTAAATTCTAATTTATATCAAGTCAGCTATTAATATTATGAGAATTCTAATTAGATACTTGTATAGCACTTTGACAAATATTGAATATAAATTCCCTTTAGTGTTTCATTTTACTGTGGTTTTAAAATTGACTTTGTGTCAGCAATTGTCTTCCAAACTATTTAAGATGATAACCACTAAAGTAATTTCATGTATGTAACAATCTATTTTATACACCAGGCTAGTACTTCATCAGCATTTTCAGCCTAATATCAATGAAAATGTAACTAATATATTTTAATCATAATGATCCCATAAAATTACATAGAAGCCAGGCTGATATTAACCAAAAAATATCTATCATACTAATATTTGTGTTATTTCAGAAAAAGTAGATTCAATACCTTGCTATTTTTATACAGAGTCAATTTCTATAAACTAAAAAGAGAAGGGAATTTGAAAGTTATTTAGTCTATGCAACTTCAGGATGTGCTACTTCCTAAATTTGAATATAGGATATGAATAATCTGGGGCATCACCATATCATAAATGCATACTTAAGACTCAACAGGGAAGATTAGCTGTAAAGCTTTTCAGCTTCCCCATCTTACCATCCCCAATCCTCCCAACTTTGTTCCAAAAATAGACAACAGTTTTATGGTCTAAAGCAAGGGTTGGCAAACTTTTGTAAAGGGCTAAATAGTAAATATTTTAGTCTTTACCACTCAGATAGTCTCTGTCACAACTACTCAGCTCTGCCATTGTAGCATGAAAGCAGTCAGGGACAATGCTTAAATGAATGAATGTGGCTATTGTACAAACTTTATTTTAAAATAATTTTATATTTTTAAATTTTGTTTTTAATTTATTTGATAAACATTTGTTTTTCATGTGCTCTGAAATATTATTCTTTGGATTTTTTTTTCAACCATTTAAAAATGAAAATGCATCCTTGCTTATAGATTATATGAAAACGGGAGGTGGAACTGACTTGACCCTTGGGTCCTAGTTTGCTGACCACTGGTCTAAAGCAAAACCGCCCAGTTTGTTTTTTTTATGATCACATCCTTGGTCAAGTTCATACCCTGCATTCCCACCTCAGTGCAGAGAGGTCATCCAGTATTTGTTTTCATATCATAAATACAGCTAATACTTATTAAATGCTTACTGTATGCCAGGCCATGTGTAAAGTGCTTAGAGTATATCATTTCATTTATTCCTCTCCTCAACCTTAAAGGTTGCTTCTATCATTACCTCCGCTTTACAGATAAGGAAACTGAGAGGTTAAGTAATTTGCCAAAGGTCATGAAACTGGTAAGTTGTAGAGCTAAGCAGTCTAAGTCCATAGTCCCTGCTATTAGTACCCTACTATTATATGCCTTTTTAAAAAGGCTTATGTGGGACAGGAGGCAGGAGAGAAAAGTAAAATTCAACTGGGAAGCTGAACATGAAGAGTAAGAAATCGATAATAACAGAGCAAAGGTCACGAACAACAACAAATTAAGAAAAGTTCCTATTTCTACATTTCTTTTGAAAATGACTAGTCTTGGTTATCTCTTTTATTTAATGCTGAACTGTCAGTTTCAATGTAACGATATCTAGCACTGAGTGTGAAACCTCAGAATCTAAATGAGCATTCATTCAGTGTCTAGGAAGTTTACCTTCATATTCTATCTTTTTTGGAATGGATGAGACCAGCCACCTTTGTATGTTCTTCCTTGGTACTTGCATCAAGAGAGGGGACCCAAGATGCTCCCAAGGTTACCAGGTCATATCTGCTCATAACAAGGAAAATTTACATAGTAATCTCTCACTAAAATCTTTCTCTCTGGGAAAGAGACTCCAAACTCTCTTCCTGGAACGAGGAGGCCAGGGCCCTGAAGACAGAAGTAGGTGTGGGAGGGAGCAGAGAAGGGAGAATGGAGGCAAGGGGAAGTGAGCTCTGGGGCCAAAAGAGTTCTCAACACTTGGAGTCTGAAGGGATGAGAAGAGAGGCAAGAATTAGGTCTAGGGTCAAGGGTCCTCAGTTGGGGTGGGCAAAAAGGGTAGGTTCAGGAGACCCAGCAGGAGGAAGAAAAATATGTACTGAACACAACTTTGTGCCACAGATATAAGCCTTGAGGACACAGCTGTAGACAAGACAGACATGGTACCTGCTGCTAGGTTTACAGGCTATTGATGGAAGCCAATCCACTAATGACAATAAAAGTAGACGAACTTACAATGAGGAATACCAGTTGGGAGAGAACCATTAAGGAAGCTGTGATAGACAGCTTTTAAAATGGTTTCTTTCCAGTGATCCTCACTTCCTAATATGCATGCCCTTGTGTAATTCCCTGCCCTTGAGTGACCTAGCAACTTGCTTCTATTAAACAGCATATAGCAAAAGGGATGGGATGTCACTTCTGAGATTAGATTATTAAAGACTGCGATTTCTGCCTTGTTTGCACCATTTCTCTTTCTTGCTCTCTGTTATACGATCACTCAGAGGGAAATCATCTGTCATGTGTGGACTGCCCTGTGGAGAGGCCCAAAAGGCAAAGAACTGAGGACAGTCTCTAACAACAGCCAATGAGGAATTAAAGCCCTCAGTCCTAGCCTTCAAGGAACTGAATCCTACCAACAATCTCATGGATGAGCTTGAAAGTAGATCTTCCCCTAGTCAAACCTTCAGATGAGATTGCAGCTCCAGCTGGCACATTGATTACAACTTGTTAGAGACCCTGAGCCAGAGGAACCAGCTAGACTGCTCTCAGATTCCTGACCCACAGAAAGTGTGAGAAAATAAATATCATTGTTTAAAGCCACTAAGTTTGGGGAAATTTTGTTATGTAGCAATAGATAGACTAATACAGATACTAAAAGAGAAACTACCCACCTAATTTTTTTTCAAAATTCTCTTATTTCTAACAAAAGAAACATTATGTGGTATTCATTGCCAAGGTCCAGAAGTTTTGATGTGGTTACATTGATATTACAAATGAAAACCATCCCTCCCAACAGGTAAGGCTGAGCTGGTTCCAACTATTCAACAGAGACTCTCACTTGCTCCCAGAAAAAAAATGATGAGAAAGAACATCCCTCTTTTGCCAGTGGGCTAGATGTAAGAGTGGAGCAGAATGGCAGAAAAGTACAGTAAATAAAGAAGTTACAGTAAATAGGAGGCTGTTTCTAAAATATCATTCAGGAGGCAGTAGGTCAGTTGGCTTCCCCTAGAAGATGCACATGATTATAAGGGTTTTTCAGTGCTCCACAACACTCTGTCTCTGTCCCCACCCCATCAAATCCCTTAAGATGCTCAACTGCAAATGAACTGTTTACTGTCTAGCCTCTTTCATTATAGTGGTAGGACAATGTCAGTCTCAGTCACCACCGTATCCTCAGTGTCTACTACAGTGCCTGACAAATGGTAAGAATTTAATATAATTGCCAGACGAGCAAAACACGATCCCATTTCCATGACAGGAAATATGCATAGAAAATAAGAGCAGAAAGGAATGCATCCAAGCATAACTAAAACATTGTAACCACTAAATCGAAGAATATAATCTTTTTTATTTGATTTGATAAATTTGTCTCCATTTTCCACAATGTCTTTAATGCAGAAATACCAGAGACCATCATAAGGCAAACTTTTTTTACCCTATGCAATTTGCTCTTACAATTTTATAATCTTGAGATTACCGTCATAACTTTCTAAATTCAAAGACTTATTTATAATAGATCATCATCTCACTTGTTGATTTTTCAACCTGACAATGAATTCTTAAGCACCATGTAGAAACTTTCAAATATAAATTAAGAGATCGACACCTATAGAGCAATATTATACATATAGCTACCATTGATCTTCATCTTTAAATAGAATGAACCGCATCATACCTTACGTCCCTTAAAAGGTATCAAGTGGGAGAATATTTTGTATTCAAAATAACCACATGAAGATATTTGAATTGCGCAATATATTAGCTCCAACCAGTCTTTTAAAATGCACTAGAGCATCCAACCTACAATACAAGATTACCTCCAAATGCAGTCAATAAAGTAGAAAGAGATTTTGTATGTGTGTGTATAAACTTCACATTTTTATCATGAATCACTGGAGTAGATTACAAAAGCAGTAAAGAACAGCAACTCTCCCAGAAGTTCAATATCTTCTATTTTGGAACAAAAGCAGCCACCTGAAACTTTTCTCCAGCTGTACTCTAGATTTATACAAATAGAAAGCATTTCTTCCAAGTTCCAAAGAGAGCTCACTATCATCCAAATGTCTCTAGTTTAGAACTTTTCCAAGTAAGCCAGATGAATTAGGCTCCGAAACAAGCTGCCATTCCTGCCTAATCACGATTATACCCACAGTGTGCCAGTAACAGTTATGGGACACCTCCACTGCAACAGGGCACTCTGATTCTGGCAGACACACCTCCATTCGAGGAGCCTCGCCTCTTAAGTTAACCTAGCACAGTCTAATGGAAATGTAATGCAAGCTATGCACATAATTTTACATTTTTCTAGTAGCTACATTTTAAAAATGTAAAAACGAACAGGTAAAATTAATTTCATTAAAACATTTCATCTAACCCATTATATAAAAAATATTTTAACATGTAATAAATATTAAAATTTGCTGAGATACTTTTACAATCTTTTTTTTGTACTCACTCTTTTAAATTCCACGTGCATGTCACATTTAAAGTACATTTCAATTTGGACAGCCTACATTTCAAATGCTCAATAGCTACATGTGACTCCTGGCTACCATATTATATTGGAGAAGTGCAGAATTAATGCACTTCTATGGGATTACTCAGTAAAGACCTTTTTGTGCCCTTTATTACTTATCAATTTAAACTGAAGTCCAACTACATAGAAATGAAAAGCAAAATAACCTGGTGCAGATTCTATTAACTCATGAAATAATATATACTGAGCACCTTCATTGTGCCAACCATTGAATCAAGAGCTTTCAATACCTCATTTCCCTTAAGGCTCACAACAACCCTATGAGAAGATATAACATAATCTCCAATTTACAAATGAGAAAACTGAGACACAGAAAATTAATTAATCTGCCTGGAGCACACTTCTAACAGGTGGTGGTGCTTGGATTTCGACCAAAGCAGGCTGACTCTAGAACATACACTCTTAGCCACCACACTTACTCAACAATAGGGAGTAAAAGAAGGACAGGAGATAAATGGCTAAGAAATCTCATGTGAATATGCATGTCAGAAAAAAATCAGGGAAGTATTTGAAAAGGCTGAAACAGAAATCTAGGCTTGTGGTACAGAAATAAATTCACTGACAAGGTAAAGAAGGGAAAAGAGCAAGAAACATGTTCAAGGAAAAGAAAAGAATTGGCAACGAACTGAAAATTTTTCTGTCAACAATTGATAATGATCCTGATGACAATGACAACGATGACAATGATGATGATAAGAACTAACATTTTTGGAGCCTTTGCTCTGGGCCAGACATTGTGCTAAAGTTAGGGTTTCTCAGCCCCAGCACTACCGACACTTGGAGCTAACCAAGGGATGTAGGAGTCATCCAGAATGTCATAGGATGTTTAGCAACATCTCTGGCTTCTATCCACTAGATAACAGTAACAGCCCTCTACTCCTACCAGATATGTCAATCAAAAATGTCTTCAGATATTGCCATATGTCCCCCCTGGGAGGTAAAATTTCCCCTAGTTGAGAACTTCTGTACTAAGCGTCTCACGTACATTATCTCATATATTCTTCACAGCAGCCCTACAGGAAGTAATATTATTGCCCTCACTTTACAGATGAGAAAACTGAGGGTCTGGCTGGGCAGCTGACCTGAGGTACCACTGCTAATAAATGAAAGAGCTAGGACTGCAAGGAATCCAGATTTGTCTGATTCTAAACCATATTTTTACTGCTGGTCAATACAAGTTCCCCAGTTTTCTCTTGATTCATGCACAAAATTGTATGCTTTCCTCCTACCTCACCTGATCCCAGAGAAGAACAGAAACAAAACTTCAGCTACAGAGATCACTGCTGAGAAGTTCTCCTGCCACAATCACCTTTAGCTTCCCCTTTTATCTCAGGCTCTTTTAGTTTTATATGTACCCATATTTTCATGATTAATCACCTTTCAAGAAACTGGCATGGTATGAATAAACAAATAAATGTTTAAAGCCTGAATATATATTTATAGTGTGTCCTCGTGTTCTTAACACAAATGTCTAACCAACTGCAACTAAAAGCCACAAATATGTTTTTATAAGGAATTTAATCTATCAGGCTATCACCTTTGATGTAAAGTGAGATGTGACTAAAAATGTAAACTCAAACAGAGCTAAAGTTCAATCTGCTACAAGTTGTAAATTTGTTCTTGAAATATTAAACACA
>NW_011888976.1:2239134-2249975 GCF_000151845.1 Pteropus vampyrus | reverse complement strand
CTCTCTCCTACTCCAAGACACAACTACCATGTCATGTCCAGCAGCAAATATATTCTCATGTCTCTAGAAACACTCTCTTGACCCTACTTCCTCCTCCACCTACTATCCATTTTCCTTCTCAAAAAAAAACTTCTTGAAAAAGTTGCCTTGGCTATGATCTTCAATTAGAATCAAGCTTTTCCTCCATTATTCTCCAAAAGAGTATTAAGCCATATTGAGGTCATCAGTGACCTTTATAAGTTCAATGGTCAATTTTCAGTTTTCATATTACCTATCTGTAGCATTTGAAACAACTGTTTATGCCCTGCCTGTGAATGCTTTTCTTTACTTCAAGTATATTATACCCTCTTGCTTCATTCCACCTCATCTACTTGACCTCTTAATGTTAGGATATCCCAGGGATTAGTCCTTGGCCATCCTCTCTTCTCTATTTATACTGTATACTTTATATTATACTCTCTTGTTGATCTGATCCAGACTTCTACTGATCAGTCCCAAAATTCTATCTTTAGTCTGTATGTCTCTCCCCTGAATTCCAAACTTGCAGAGTCAACTGAGTAATCATCTCCACTTGGATGTCTAATAGACAAACATCCCAAGCTTCAGATGGCCAAAACAAAATCCCCAGCTTCACCTTCCAAACCTGCTCCTCTAAAGCATCCCTCTCAGTAAATGACAGCTCCATCCCTTCACACCTGCTCCCCTAAAACATCCCCCTCAGTGAATGTCCAAGCCCCAAATCTTAGAATTATTCTCAATTTTTCTTTTCTTCTCCCATCTCCCATCCAATCCAATGGTAAATCTATTGAGTTTTAAAATCAAATATATCCAGAATCTGACCACTTCCCACCATATCACTGCTACCATCCTGATCAAGTTATCAACCTCTCTCACCAATATTAGAGCACTTGTTCCAGGCTTCCTGCTATGGTCTGTTCTCAAGATGACAACCAGAGAAATTCTGTTAAAACATCCCATCACTCTTTTATTTAAAAAAAAAAACCCTCCAATGGAATTTCATATAGAGCAAAACCCAAGTCCCTAAAATGGACAACAAAGCCCTCTGTGATCTCAAATCTTTTACTCTAATCCTGTTTTATTCTTCTCATGCCACTACTCTCTGTCTCACATCTGATATATTCTACTTTGTTGTTCTTGTTGTTTATTGTCTGGCCGCTCCTCTAGCACATATGTACCAAGAAGGCAAGAGTTTTGTTTTGTTCCTTTTATATTCCCAACATCTACAAGAGAGCCTGGCACATAGTGTATACTCAATAAAGTGTGCTGAATGAATAGCTATGTGAGAGCAAGCACCAAATCACACACATCTAAGGACTAGAAAGTTAATCTCATCTGTCATGTACCTTGTTTCTTTTTTGTTTTTACTGTGATAAAACATAACAAAAAAATTACCATTTTAAGTATACAGTCCAACAGCATTAAGTACATTCTCATTATCATGCAACCATCACCAACATCCAACTCCAGAACTTTTTTCATCTTCCCAAACTGAAACTCCATGCCCATTAAAGTATAATTCCCCATACCTCCATCCTCCCAGTCCCTGGAAGCCACCATGCTACTTTCTGTTTCCATGATTTTGACTACTCTGGGTATCTCATATAAGTGGAATCATGCAGTATTAGTCCTTTTGTGACTGATTTATTTCACTTAGTATGTCCTCAAGGTTCATTCATGTTGTAGTATGTCAGAATTTCCTTCCTTTCTAAGGCTGAATAAAATTCCATTGTATGTATATACAATTTATTTATCCATTCACCTGTCAATGGACATTAAGGTTACTTCTACATTTTGGCTACTATAATAATGCTGCTATGAACATTACTGTTCAAATATCTGTTTGAGTCCCTGCTTTCAATTTTTTAGGGTATATGTCCAGAAGGGAATTGCTAGAACATATAGTAATTCTCTTTTTGTGAGTAACCATCATACTGTTATTTTATGGCAGCAGTATCATTTTACATTCTTTCTAACAATGTACAAGAATTCCAATTTATCCATATACTGCTTATTTTCAGGTATGTGTTTTTTTTATATATATAATAGCCATCCTAATGGGTGTGAGGCCATATCATTATGGTTTTGATTTGAATGCCCCTAATGATTAGTGGGTGTTTAGCATCTTTTCATATACTTATTGGCCACTTGTATTTCTTCTTTACAGAATTATCTATTCAAGTCCTTCATCCATTTTTTAATCAGATTGCTTGGTTTTTTCTTGGTGAATTATAAGACTTCTTTATCTATTCTAGATATTACCCCTTATCAGATTTGCAATCATTTTCTCTCATTCCATGGTTGCCTTTTCACTAACTTGATGGTATCCTTCGATGTACTGAAGTTTTTAATTCTGATATAGTTCAATTTACCTATTTTTTTCTTTTGTTGCCTATGCTTTTGGTGTCCTGTTTAATAAACCATTCTCAAATCCAATGTCAAGATTTTCCCCTATGTCTTAAGTGTTTTATAGCTTTAGCTCTTATGTCTTTGATCCATTTTCAGTTAACTTTTTATACAGTATAAGGTAAGGGTCCTATTTCATTCTTTTTCATATGAACATCCAATTTTGCCAGCACTATTGGTTGCAAAGCCTGTTCTTTCCCCCCATAAATGATCTTAGCACTCTTGCAAAAAATTATTTGATCATATGTATGAGGGCTTGTTTCTAGCCAGAGAATATCTAAGGTCCTTATTAAGTATATAGTTATCTGTGACTGCAAAACCTAGCTAAAGTCTTTCTACACAACACCCTGAGTCCACTCAGCATAAGCAAAGAATAACCTAAATGCACCAGAGTTGAGCAACCAGTGAATAAAAGAATCAATATAATGTGTACTTTATAAAAGCTCTACAGGTTACATGAGCAATCATTTCTGTAACACTGAAATCTTTACACAAAAATCTTCGCTTTGTTATTTCAACTATTGTGATAGAAGACTCACTACTTTCAGAGGAATCCCATTCCATTTTTTTAAATGTATTTATTTAAATTAGTTTCAAGTATACAGTACATTGGTTAGACATCTCTATAGTTCATAAAACGATACCCCCAATTGCTCCCTCCCTCTCTGGCCCTTCACATAGCCATCATATTTATGCTAACAACATTCCCTGTGCCATGCTCCCTATCTCTGTGACCAACTATCAACTACTAATTTGTACTTCCTTAACCCTTCACCCCTTTCTCCAAGCCTCCAACCCTCCTCCCCTCCATCCAACACCAAATTGTCCACTGTTTTTAATTAGTTTGTTCTATTTGTTCTTTAGATTCCACATATAAGTGAAATCATATGGTATTTATCGTTCTCTGACTTATTTTACTCAACATAATAACCGCTAGGTCCATCCATGTCGTTGCAAATAGTAGGATTTCCTTTTTTTAATGATTGAGCAATATTCCATTGTATATATGAACCATAATTTCTTTAGCCAATCATCTGTTGATAGGCATTTAAGTGGCTTCCATCTTGGCTACTGTAAATTGTGCTGCCATGAATATTGGGGTGCATAGATCTTTACAAATTATTGTTTTGCTTTTCTTTAGATAAATACCCAGAAGTGCAATTGCTGAGTCAAAAGCTATATCTATTTTTAATTTTTTGAGAAACCTCCATACTGTTTTCCATAAAGCCTGCAGCAATTTGCAATCCCACCAACAATGTGTGAGGATTCTCTTTTCTCCACATACTCGTCAAAACTTGTTATCTAATTTATCGATGATAGCCATTCTGACAAGTGTCAGATGATATCTCATTGTGGTTTTAATTTGCATTTCTCTGATGATTAATGGCCTTGAATATCTTTTCCTATGTCTATTAGCCATCTGTATTTCCTCTTTAGAGAAGTATCTATTCAGTTCTTCTGCCCATTTTTTAATTGGATTTTTTTGCTGTTGTTGAGTTGTATACGTTCTTTATATATTTTGGATATTAACCTCTTATCAGACATATCATTAGCCAACATCTTCTCCCAAACAGTTGGCTTTCTTTTTGTTTTGTTGATGGTTTCCTTTGCTGTACAAAAACTTTTTAGTGTGATGTAGTTCCATTTATTCATTTTTTCTTTTGTTTCCCTCGCCCAAGGAGATATATCTGAAAAGAAACTCCTGTTAGCAATATTAGAGAGTTTACTGCCTATGTTTTCTTCTAGAAGTTTTATGGTTTTGAGTCTTACATTTAAGTCTTTAATACATTTTGAGTCTATTCCTGTATATGCTGTAAGGTGGTCTAGCTTCTTTTTTTGCATATATCTGTCCAATTTTCCCAGCACCATTTATTGAAGAGACAGTATTTACCCCATTGTATAATCTAACCTCCTTTGTCACATACTAAGTGAGTGTACAGGCATGGATTTAATTCTGGGCTCTCTATTCTGTTCCATTGATCAATGTATCTGTTTTTATGCCAGTACCATGCTGTTGTGATTACTGTAGCCTTGTAGTATAGTTTGATATCAGGTAGTATGATACTTTCAACTTTGTTCTTTCTCAAGATTGCTGTGGCTATTCGGGGTTTTTTATGGCTCCATATAAATTTTAGAATTATTTGTTCTAACTTTCTGAAAAATGCCATTGGTATTTTGATAGGGAATGCACTGAATCTATAGATTGCTTTGGTTAGTATTGCCATTTTAACGCTGTTGATTCTTCCTACCCATGAACATGGTATATGCTTCCATTTATTTGTATCTTCTTCAATTTCTTTCAATGACTTATAATTTTCTGAGAACAGGTCTTTTACTTTCTTGGTTAATTTGATTCCAAGGTATTTTATACTTTTCAGCACAATTGTAAATGAAATTGTTTTCTTAATTTCTCTTTCTGAAAGTTAATCGTTGGTGTATAAAAATACCACTGACTTCTGAATATTTATTTTGTATCCTGCTACTTACTGAATTCATTGATCAGCTCTAACAGTTTTTTGGTGGATACTTTAGGGTTCTCTATATAGAGCATCATGTCATCAGCAAATAACAAGAGTTTTACTTCTTCCTTTCCAATTCAGATGCCTTTATGTCTCTTTCTTGTCTTATTGCTGGCTAAGAGTTCCAATACAATGTTGAAGAGGAGTGGCAAAAGTGGGCATCCTTGTCTTGTTCCTGATCTTAAGGAAAATGCTTTTAGCCTTTCCCCATTGAATATAATGTTAGCTGTAGGTTTGTCATATATGGCCTTTATTATGTTGAGGTATGTTCCCTCTATTCCCACTTTGCAGAGAGTTTTTATCATAAAAATGGATGTTGAATTTTGTCGAACGCTTTTTCTGCACCTATTGATATGATCATATGGTTTTTATCTTTTGATTTGTTAATATGATGTACCACATTAATTGATTTACAGATATTGTACCAACCTTGCATCGCAAGAATAAATCCAACTTGATCATGGTGTATGATATTTTTAATGTATTGCTGAATTCGGTTTGCTAATATTTTGTTAAGGATTTCTGCATCAATGTTCATAAGAGATATCAGCCTATAGTTTTCTTTTTTGTAATGTCTTTGTCTGGTTTTGAAATCAAGTTAATGGTGGCCTCATAAAAGGCGTTACAGAGCCTTCCCTCTTCTTGAATTTTTTTAAATAGTTTGAGAAAACTAGGTGATAATTCTTCTTTGAATACTTGGTAAAACTCGCCTATGAAGCTATGGTCCAGAACTTTTGTTTTTTGTGAGGTTTCTGATTACTGATTCTATTTCATTGGTGGTAATCAGTCGGTTCAGATTTTCTGTTTCTTCTCAACTTAATCTTGGGAGATTGTATGTTTCTAGGAATATGTCCATTTCTTCCAGATTGTCCAATCTGTTGGCATATAACTGCTCATAGTATTTCTTATGATCCATCCATTGTATTTCTGTGGAGTCCATGGTTATTTCTCCTCTTTCATTTCTGATTTTATTTGAGTCTTCTCTTTTTCCTTGATGACTCTGGCTAAGGGTGTGTCAATTTTGTTTATCCCTTCAAAGAAACAGCTCTTGGTTTCATTAATCTTTTGTATTATTTTCCTAGACTCTATTTCATTTATTTCCGCTCTGATCTTTATTATTTCCTTCCTTCTATTCACTTTGGGTTTGTTTGCTATTCTTTTTCCAGTTCTTTTAATCATAGGAGTAGAGTGTTTATGTGTACTTTTTCTTGTTTCTTGAGGTAGGCCTGTATTGCTATGAATGTCCCTCTTAGGACTGCTTTTGCCATCCAAATTTTGAGCCATGTTTTCATTTTCATTTGTCTCTAGGTATCTTTTGATTTCTTCTTTGATTTCATTGTTAACCCATTCATTGTTTAGTAGCATGTTATTTAGCCTCCATGTGTTTGTGAATTTTCCAGTTTTTTTCTTGTAGTTGATATCTAGTTTCATACCTTTGTGATCAGAGAAGACGGTTGATATGATTTCAATCTTCTTAAATTTATTGAGACTTGATTTGTGTCTTAACATGTGGTCTATCCTTGAAAATGTTCCATATGCACTTGAGAAGAATGTATATTTTGCTACTTTGGAGTAAAATGCTTTGAAAATATCTATTAAATCCATCTGATTTAGTGTGTCTTTTAGGCCCATTGTTTCCTTGTTGATTCTTTGCCTGGAAGATCTGTCCATTGGTGTCAATGGGGTGTTAACGTCTCCTGCTATTGATCTCTCCTTTTATGTCAGTCAACATTTGCATTATGTATGTAAGGGCTCCTATGTTGGGTGCATACATGTTTACTAGGGTTATGTCCTCTTGATTTATCAATCCCTTTATCATTATATAATGCCCTTTTTGTCTCTTATTATAGCCTTTGAAAAATATAGAATGCTTCATGAATTTGTGTGTCATCCTTGCGCAGAGGCAATGCTAATCTTCTCTGTATCATTCCAATTTAGTATATGTGCTGCCAAAGCAAACAGCCATTCCATTTTTTAAAGCTTGGGTTGTTAGAAAAAAACACACACACACACACACACACTTTAAATGGTTTGCTTTCTTTGGCCATGCATTTAGGTACCTTTAAGAGGAATCTCTAAAGGTGCCAAGGTTAGTGAACTACCTGCCATGAATGAGACTGCTATAGAAGAAATAAGAACTTTATTTGAAGCTAAGTGGCCTGAGCTACAGATCAGATAGAGTATGAGATAATTTGCTTCCTGGGGCATCCACTATAAACTTGGATCCTTCCTCAAGAGAAACTATCATGAACTAATGATAAATATAAGGTCTCAAAGTTTTCTCAGTTCTGGACAAGCAAAGAGGGAATGGAAAGGGTTGTTTATTATGAATAAACAGAAGATTCCAAACTATCTCTCAAGAGTGAACATAGCTACATAAAAATTAGAGATCCAGTGGAGATGATTAGGAAAACACTTAAGTGAACACTTACATCTATACCTTGAAGCCTCAGATTACTTGGTAGGAGACTGACTAAAGATGGAAAATCAAGAGAGACTCAAAACTTAATAACAAAAAATATGATGTCAACTTCAGAATATTCTAGATGAAATTAAATATTAACCGGAGTTAACTCAGAGTGAAGCACTTCAAACCTCTTAGATTTCATTGACTCTTTTTCCTGATACAATGCTTACAGAGATCAGTTCTAATTACACCTTTCTCTTAGTTTATTTTGATAGAAAGAACTGGAATGTGCAAAGATCTCCAGAGCTACCCAAACTGGAAATTCTTCCAAATCTTCTGGAGAGCTTTTAAAAATACAGGGTCCACCCTAGACACTCTAAATCAGAATCTCTACAAGTGAAAGTTGTTACCTATTTTTTGCTATATTTTAAAATTTCCCCCAGGTGATTCTGATAACTGGGGCTTGGGACCTCTTGGTCCAGATCCCCACCTCTACTGGTTTTCCATGCTGGAGATACAAACATTAATAACTGGCTCCCCCAATGAACAGGGAACCACTGTGATTGGGAGACAACTACTGCTATTAAAGATGATGAATTGCTAGACCACAGTGAAAAATGGAGAATTACATGCAATGTAATGCTAATTATAAAGCAAACACTAAATACAACACTGTATGTAATTTAAGATTTTGACCAGGTAAAATAATAGGTACAACAGAAGCTCATTCGTCTAACATGAATAGCATATAAAAGAGGTTACAACAGAGCCTGAAGCCTTTTTGATGCAAGGAGTTGCCTAGAATCACCTGTGAGAGGGATTCGGATGCTTTCAAGTGTTCTCCTGTCATAGATATACATTAGACAAAGAGGAGATCTGCCATAGCCATTCATCCCTCACTATACCATCTCCAATTCAATTCGATAGCAACAGAAATTGAAAAGTACTGGTCAAAACCAATAGGTCTTTGTTTTTCTTCACAAAATAAAAAGTCTAGAGTTAGCTGGTTGCTGGCATCAGCTGTGCCACTTAACGATGCCATCCAAGACCCAGATTCTTTCACTCTTTCTTCATTCTTTCTATTTCTATCACCATAGCAAAATGGCGACTTCAGCTCTAAGCATCATGTCCATGTTCAAAGCAGAAGGAAAGGGAAAAGGGGGAAGCATCAGCTTTTCTAGAAGCCTACCTCCAGTAATTTCCTCTTAGGTCTCAGTAGTCCATAGGTTACATGACACATGATCACCCCTAACTACAAGGGTTGCTGGGAAATTAAAACTTTATCAGAGGAAATAGCATTATCTTGACTAGTTTGTATCAATCATGATTCATCTTCTAGACTTGGATATATTGCTGATCCAAACAAAATCAGTTTCTGTTATCAAGAAAGGAAGTGAATAACAGCTGTTAGGTAGAAATAGTATCTACCAAAACTTTCCTGCCTCAATTTATAAACAAATGTCACAACAACAAAATAAATGACATGGTTTGCTTTAATTTAGTACCATAATTTTTGAAAAACTATAATGGGCCAGCCATTACACTAGTCACATCAGGGGCTCAAGCTGGAGCAGATAATGGCTCTGTCTGGAACTTACCTAATTGAGACTTACAGTCAAGCCAAGAAGATAAGGCTTGACTACAAACAACCGGAATTGAGGGATGTTAAGATGTACAAACAGGCAAGTGTGGGATAATAGTCTTTCATGATGACAACACCATTGCCTCTGAGAATGCGTCCAAGCCGTTGAGGATGACAAGGAGATTTTATAGCCTCTCTAGTTGGGCTTTCCTTATTGCCTGAACAAAGGAGAGGCTAATAATTCCATTCCAAAGAAGAATATTATTTTCTTTTATCACCTCTTTCTTTTTTAAAAGTGTCCTTGCAAGAAGTATATGATCCAGACATTAATGCTAAAGAGACACAATTGGATAAGAGGACAAAGCAAGTCCCACGTTCCAGTCTCTAGCTCTCATTTTCAACCAAGGCTCTCTGACTGTGACTAGAATAATTTGGTGTGTAGTGAAAGCTGGAATTAACAGATGAAAATCTTATACATTTGCAGATAGATATGATTCTCACAGATGATTCCTGTTTTCATCTTCAATTCTATTCCTCCCTATCACCACTCTTTTCCTTTAAGATTTTTTTCACTGTTACATTTACATATCTAAATCCCAACTCATCATTTTTGTATTTGTGGAGCATACATTGTGGACTAAGGACTACGTTCAGCCCTGAGCATACAATGGTATCCAAGAGAATCCACAGACTCTGCCCTCAAGGAGCTTAAAGTCTAGACTTCCCATGGTTATTTCAATGTCACCTGCTCTAGAAGGCCTTCCATGATTCTTTTCCTTAGTCTACATACTCACAGTATTCTACCAACACTGTACTTTTTGGTCTGTATCATTTTCTACTTTGTATGGCAATTGTGTACATATTTCATCTTCCCTATCCATCCACAAGAAGTGTAAGCCTTCATTTATTTTTAAACCCCAACAGCACCTAACCCAATGCCTTATAGGTGGAACCCCCAAAATTTAGAAACTGAATAAAAAATACAAGAGAGAAGAAATGTTCAACCTTTAAAATCAAAACTAATTACAATTCCAGAGTCTAAAGAGATATTCAGGTAGGAAGAGAACTTTATGAAAATTGTGGGGCTGTAGAATATTCATAGAATTTGGAGATAAAGAGCACAAAAATTATAGTGCACATATTTTAGAACTCTTTTTGTAAGGATGAACAAGGAATAGCTCACTTTCTAGTCTGAGCACACTCTAAATAAATGGTAAAAAGCAAAAATATAAGCCAGTTAAGTAATAGCTGTTAGGTGGAAAGCATTGATCATGGGGAAAACTATTATGTGGGAAGAGGAAAATATATCAAGGAGTTCAGTTAACAAATGCAAGAGAAACCCTGCCAGTCAGCCAGACCTTGGGATGAGAGCCATATTTCATGGAGAAAGAGAGTAAAGTGCAGATAAAAAGCAGGTCTCCATGGAATAATCCGTATCCTTTTAATCACCATGGAATAATCCGTATCCTTTTAATCACATGAGTAAGACACATGGAAGGAAGTTGACTGAGCAGTGTTCATGACCTCCAGAGCTACATACATAATATTCAGTTACCTTGACAGAGGTACCACAGTTCATGACAATGGCATGAGAATGAGAAAAGCTACCTCCAAGTAAAATGAAAACATTCCACCTCAGATGGTCTTGTTAGTGCCACCTCAGGGGCTGTGCCATTGGAATATTGATATCCCAGAAAGTAGGTTGAGCCTGTGTTCTGATGTGAGCTAGCCTGTTGCTTCTTCAGCTGACTTCAGCTAGAGACAGCAGAGGTAATGAATCATGTCATTGTCTGGTCCCATCTCACTCCATCTACCCTTTGATTCTGCAGCTGGGAAGGCAATCCCAGAAATCAGGAAGCCCAGGCTGAGAACTCACAGATATCATTCTCCAGCTTAAAAAAAAAAAAAA